>NC_045971.1:26245480-26607642 GCF_010909765.2 Amblyraja radiata | reverse complement strand
AATTGCCTCTGCACAAAATGTCTTTCTGAGATCACAGCAGACATCAGTCCTCTGAATTAAATTTGATTCCGTGCAAGACATGTACAGCCTTAAAGCAGATTCCTTTTTGTACAACGTCACTAGTTGGAGTATTTTTCGTGTAAATAAAGCAAATAGAAAATATTAGCCAGATGAATGAGAGACTATTTGCAGCACACTAATAATTGAAAGTAATGAAAAGGCATTATACACAAGATAATCCGTACTTAAAACCTAGTCTTGGCAAAAATGGTATTCACGTACTGAATTTAACTGCAGTCTTTGATTTGCAGTCTTTGTACTAATAAAAATAATTATTTTGAGATTGGATTGCACACCGCTGTGTTTTCAATGCAATGTGATTGAATTTCAGTGTCTTTATGTGTAAGTTTCAATAATGTCTTCCTTTGTACAGTTAGTGAAAATCGACCATCAGTTTTGCATAAGTAGAACGTGCCAGTTATTTGTCACATAGGATGGGCAGGTATGACTCAAAGGATTCAAAGGTTTCAAAGGCCTTTTATTGTCACATGTGCCAATTTAGGTGCCAAATGTGCCAAATTTATGTGCCAAATATGTAAATTACCGTACATCCATATATTAAAACAAAGACACACTACATAAAAGTTAACATAAACATCCACCACAGCGGATTCCCACATTCCTTACTGTGATGGAAGGCAAAAAAGTCCAAGCTTCTTCCTCTTTATTCTCCCGTGGTCAGGGCAGTCGAACCATCCGTCGAGGCGATTGAAGTTCCCACAGCCGGTGGTCGAAGCCCCCGCGTCAGGGCGGTCGAAGCTCCCGCGTCGGGGGGTGATTGAAACTCCCGCGTCGGGACGATTGAAACTTCCGCGTCGGGGCGATCGAAACTCCCGTGTCGGGGGGGCGATTGAAACTCACGTGTTGGGACAGTCAAAACCCCTGCGACCAGAGACCGCGGGCTCCTTGATGTTAAATCCGCAAGCACCCACAGTTGGAAATCCGAGGTCGACCCCTGGCAAAGGGATCGCAAGCTCCGCGATGGTAAGTCCGCAGGCGACCGGGGTGGAGCTCTCAAAATCGGTCTCCAGCAAAGGCTGCCAACTCCTCGATGTTAGGCCGCAGTGTGGATGGAGATACGATACAAAAAAATTGCATCTCCGTCGAAGTAAGAGATTAGAAAGCGTTTTCCCCAACCGCACCCTTCACATAAAACAAGCCATTGTGTGCTCAGCATAATTTAAGCCCTACGAAACACTCATACTCGATGATTCTCTATTGGAAAATCGTGATTTAGTGGGTATTTGGATCAACACAAACAAATTCTGGCATTCCCTTTGTACGGGGATAGACATAAATGAGTTAATAGAGTCATTTGTCATGCAATGCTCATTTGGAACATAGACAATTGCACAGTTTTCACACAGACTCTTTAACAAAATGCACGTGCTTTCCATATTGGTCAAGGCAGGTGATTTTTTAAATATATAATGGTCTCAGCTAAACAAAACAGACTTGACAGCTGTGTTACCATCTAATTTGCCCAGCAAATAGGTTGTAGTATTGAGTCCAGAGAAATCTCTTATCAGGGGGACCAGTTTATGGTGAACCTTTATCTTGACATATCAATGTTGATGCATTGGATATTGCAGGACAAAGGCAGTGCTATGCAGAGCTGGTGACCAAAACCTTCAATTTCACTGATGCTAGAAGCTATTGAATTCCCTCAAGCAGAGCCTACCTTCCAAATGTAAAGCATTTGTCCAGAACTTCACTGTCTACGTCATTACATGTTAAAAATGTGTGCTCAGCATAATTCAAGCCCCACTCATATTTGTCCAACTGCTTGAGCACTCCATAATATTATCAAAATATGTTCATCTTTTGAATTTCTTTCAGTCATGTACAACCTACTTTCCAAGAAGGTTCTGGAACAAGGGTTCCCAACCAGGGGTGAATTTTGCCTACCCAGAGGGTAGGAGTTTGTTAATTCTGGATTTGTTAAAAACAGTATTTTAAAATTCCCCTTTGTCTGTTGCTTTATTATGGTAGAAGTGAGTTCAATTTCAAGTCAAGTTCAAGTGAGTTTATTGTCATGTGTCCCTGATAGGACAATGAAATTCTTGCTTTGCTTCAGCACACAGAACATAGTAGGCATTTACAACAAAACAGATCAATGTGTCCATATACTATAATTTAAATATATACACATATGAATAAATAAAATGATAAAGTGCAAATAACAGATAATTGGCTATTAATAATCAGAGTTTTGTCCGAGTCAGGTTTAATAGCCTGATGGCTGTGGGGAAGTACCTATTTCTGAACCTGGTTGTGCAGTCTTTAGGCTCCTGTACCTTCTACCTGTACCTCCTCATAGGCTCCAAAGCCACACTCAGCAAAATCCATAACCCCACTCTCACCATCGACGGCACCACTGTCTCCCCATCTCCCCAGGCCCGCAACCTTGGCGTGATCTTTGATTCCACCCTCTCCCTTGAGCCTCACATCCGCCATGTCAATAAAACCTCCTTCTTTCATCTCCGCAACATCGCCAAATTCAGACCCTCTCTCACACCTCCCGCTGTTGAAAGACTCATCCATGCCTTCATCTCCTCCCGACTGGACTACTGCAACTCACTTCTCCTTGGCATCAGCTCCACCTACATCAACCGACTCCAACTGGTCCAGAACGCAGCCGCCCGACTCATCACCCACACCAAATCCTGGCATCACATCACTCCAGTCCTCAAACAACTTCACTGGCTTCCCATCTCCCACCGGATCAACTACAAAATCCTGATCTTCACCTACAAAGCCCTCCACCATCTGGCCCCCCCATATCTCACTGACCTCCTCTCCCCCTACCAACCCTCACGGTCCCTCAGATCCACATCAGCCGGTCTCCTCTCCATCCACAAGTCCAACCTCCGCAGTTTTGGGGACAGAGCCTTCTCCAGGGCAGCTCCCAGGCTCTGGAACTCCCTCCCCCAACTGATCCGCAATTCCGTGTCCCTCACCATCTTCCAGTCCCGCCTCAAGACCCATCTCTTCACCTCTGCCTATCCTTAGCCCCACGTCCCCCTCCCTTTTCATCTGTGCATTAATTGCCTCATATTGTGTTTTGTATTGAATTCTGTCTTTACTTTGTGTACTAGTCATGTCTCTACTATTTATTTCATTCCCCTTACATGTTTTTCCTCTACATGCTAAATTTTTGTAAGGTGTCCTTGAGACTCTTGAAAGGCGCCCATAAATAAAATTTATTATTATTATTATTAGATGAATGTGTGGCCAGGATGGTGTGGGTCTTTGATGATACTGCCAGCCTTTTTGAGGCAGCGACTACGATAAATCCCCTCAATGGAAGGATGGTCAGAGCCGATGATGGACTGGGCAGTGTTTACTACTTTTTATAGTCTTTTCCTCTCCAGGGCACTCAAGTTGCCGTACCAAGCCACGATGCAACCGGTCAGCATGCTCTCTACTGTGCAAACTCAAATTACTGAGCAAAACAGGGTGGGGATCAATTTACTTTCGAAAAGCTGCCAAGGGTAAACAGGACGAAAAAGGTTGGGAACCCCTGGCCTGCCACATCCTCCTGAGAGTGTTGCTTGAGGATTCTGATATTGAAAGAAAAAGAACACGATTGATTTGGATAATTGGTTACATGCAGAGGTTTTGGTATTGGTTTATTATTGTCATGTGTACCAAAGCTTTAATTTGTGTGTAATCTAATCAGATCAAGCTGTACATGAAGTACCATCAAGCTATACATGGAACTTTGGAAATTTGGAAAAAGTTTTCCAACATTGTAACGTTACCGTTACAGAGAAAAAGTCCAGCATCTGCAGCGGAAGTAGGTTGGAAGATTGGAACTGCAGCCTAACCTATGGTATAAATCCCTATCTCAATCACGTTCCAAACATCAGCCAGAAAACCTATTCATGTCTACCCCTGTTGAAGGGGAATACCAACATGTGTATATGTTGATCCAAATATTAAATAAGGCCTTGGTTTTCCAATAAAGTAATTGAGTTTACAGCATGGAAACAGGCCCTTTGGTCCAACTTGCTCATGCCAACCAACATGCCCCAACGACACTACTCTCACCCCCCCATGCTTGGCAGTCACCGCTACGGATGGCCTGATGTACAGGCCCTCTTGCCGGGATGATCGAAACTCCGATGTCGGGACGGATCGGAACACACTCTGCAGCTTGGAGTTCCTGAATCGGTCGCTTCTTACCAGAGACCACGGCTTCTGAAGTCTACAGGCCCCGCTGGATGGAGCACCAACACTAGGGATCCTCAGCAAAAGAGCCCAGGCTCAGCGATGTTAAAGTCATCATGCCCCGCGATCGGAGCACCAACACTGGCGATCCACGACAAGGATCCCAGGCTCTGCGATGGTAATTCCGCACTGCGCCTGCTGCTGAAGCTCTGGGCTGGTCTCCAGTCGGAAAGGCCATGCCAATCCAGTTGGTAGGCCATGAGAGGGGCGAAGATGCGACACGGAGAAAAGACGCATCTCCGTCCAGGTAAGTGACTGAAAAACGGTTTCCCTCTATTGTTGCATACATGTTGAGAAAGCTGTGAGTTACTGAAGTTGCATTCACTGATTTTTAATGAGCAGCATTATTAGTCATGCTCGCAGTAGGCATTTCATTTGGAGATACTGATGCACTCAAGAAGAAATTGATTAAGGAAATCTTATTGCTTTGTTTTCTGGGTGCTTTTCAGCAACTGATTTGCATTATTTTCCTTCCATTTGGCAAAATACAAGAAATAGACAGCGTGCAAGCAGCTGAATCCATGTGTTTCTTCGACAGTGGAGAAACCAAGATCAGTTTATAGATTTACTGAAATCCTTTCTGTTATGGTGACCCTGAGTTTCCAGTTGCCTAACATCCGACTCCAATATAGCTGGTTTACTAACCAGCACATCTTTGGAAACATCTGATAATGACTGTGGAGCGGGGGAAATTGTAGGATATCTGTTAGCCAAATGGCACATACATATTACTAGAGCACCCGAGTGTCAGAACTGAACGAGGAGGAGGACACAAATGCAGGCTCAGACACAGGGCAGATCAGTCTTCGGCGTTTAATCGGTCCAAGTCAGTACACAGGTAGGCAAAACAGAGGCAACAGTACCATATAGGAGCAGGCAAGAACCAGTGGTCGAAAATACAGGCAAAGGTCGAGATCACAAGGTCACAAGATTTCGAGAGCTGGAACGAGGTGATACCAAGTAGCATACACAACGAACTGGCAATGGGAACTAAAACACAAAAGGCTTAAATACAGACTAGCAGGGGATAACGAGACACAGGTGAAACACATCAGGGCGTGGCCAACAATCACATGAGGGTAAACGACCTGACAGGAAATGGGACCTGAAACAAGAGGAGATGTGAGACACCAAAATAAAACAAGAATGCAAACTCTAATACTAAAAACCAATAAGAAACAGAAACTAGATCAAACGCGAGACCTGACACCGAGAGAAATACACACTGACACAGAGGGAACGTGCAAACTAAACACAGACAGCAGCAGATGTGCTAATATGGCTAGAATGGCTCAAATATAGCAATTTGTTGACTTCCACATTGTCCCAATGAAGCTCAAATATAGTCTTGAGGAACAGATTGTCATGGTGGCGCAGTGTGTAGTGCTGCTGTCTCACATCTTCAGTGACCACAACTTCAATCCTAACCTCTGGTGCTGTCCATGTGGAGTTTGCAATTTCACTCTGGGTCAGCATAGACTTTCCTCAGGTGCTCTAGTTTCCTCTCCTAATCCAAAGATGGACTGGTTGGTAGATTAACTAGCTATTGTAAATTGTCCCTGGCATAGTTGCCTGGAAAGAGAATTAGTGTGAAGTTGATGAGCATGGGAGAGAGAATAGACTAGTGTGAAGTAAATGAGAGAGAGGGATTGATGGGAATGAGCTGAGAGACAGCATTGACTCAATGAACTCAAATGCCTCCTCTCGTTGTATGAAAATATGAGTACCTCATCTTCTGTCTAGATAAGCAGAAGCCTTTGCATTGTAGCATTGAGACATTTCAGTGAAGATGCTTTTTCAGTTTGTATCAGAAGTAGCCTGTTTTGCAATCTGTAATTTTAACTCTGTTTTTTTCCTCCCTCCACGTCCACTGCCTGATTTACTCATCATTTCCAGCATTTTCCATTAGTTTGCACGTTTTGGCAACTGAGTTACTTTTCACAGCTTTACACATCCCTTTGCATGTTTTTTTTCTTTCAGTCTAATGAAGGGTACCGACCCAAAACGTCAGCTATCCATGTTCTTCTGAGATGCTTCCTGACCCGCTGAGCTACTCCAGCACTCTATGTCTTCTTTCCTTCAAACTACACTTATTAATCTTTTAACCAGATGGCTCTGTAAATTGTCCAACACACTATCAGGTACACCCCCTTTGCCATATCAAGCCTCCCCCTTACTCTCTGTAGATTGGTTAATTCCTACTAACCAATTGTAGTGCTTGTTAGTAGTTCGCCTAATATGCGATTTATATTACCAAGAGCTTCTCTACCTAATTCAGTCTGAGTAGCTGCTAGTTACTGCAATGTCCTGCAGACCAATGCGGTAAGTGGATTTTAATAAACATGTGTTATATCTTGCCGTGCGTACGACTCGACTCACTGTGATGGAAGACTTTGCCTTCCATCACAGTGGGTTCACTGTGATGGATGTTTGTGTGAATTTAATTGTGTGTATGTCTGTAGGATATTGTCTTTGTTTGTATGGCTGTGTAAACGAAATTTAGTTTGAGTCTCACTGAGGCTCAAATGACAATAAATTTGTATTGTATTGTATTGTATTGTATTGTATTACATGGTGTCAAGAAGTGAGTTTTACCTACTCCGTTCATGTTTATCGGGTTTTGTTTTTTATATTTGTTTTATGTGCCTGTTATCGCTATCATAGCAAACTCATCTTGCCATCCTAGTCCTCTGATCTTTGACTCTGACATTGCTGAACGCTGGCACCTTTTCGAGCGTGACTACATTCACTAGGTTCGCATCGTTCATCGCAACGTTCCCCCAGATGTACGTGCTTCTGTGTTACTGAACCTGGCTGGTCCTGAGGCAATTAAACATACGGTTTGTTTTACTTTTGAGCCTGCTGTTCCAAGTGCTTGCAGAAATGATTGATGACCCTGCTGTCCTACTTGCAAAGTTTAGACAGTTGTGTGACCTCCCCTTGAACTATATCATTGAACGTACCAAGTTTTATGCTCGTATGCAACAAGTTGGCGAGCCGATAGAATGTTTTATTAGCGACTTGAAACATGGTGGCTAAACAATATAGTAGCCGGAACTTAAATAACGCATATGGGGAAACAATATAGTAGCCGGAAATTTAATAACGCATATGGGGAAGTATAAATAGTTACACAAAATCACCATATCTAAAGGTGGCCTACTGATCCGTCCGGCACGTGTGCGGTACGAATCCGCATCCTGGGTTCAAATCCCACTCTGACACCATGTACTGATCGTGTCGTACGCACGGCAAGATATAACATATGTTTATTAAAATCCACTTACAGCATTGCTCTGCAGGACATTGCAGTAACGAGCAGCTACTCAGACTGAATTACGTAGGGAAGCTCTTGGTAATATAAATCGCATATTAGGCGGAGCAACTACTAACAAGCACTACAATTGGTTAGTAGGAAATAGCCAATCTACAACTATCAGAGACTGTGCCCCCCGCGGCCTCCCCATGGCGCGCAACGCCTACCTCGCCTATTTCACCACCTCTACCCGGTGGGTCCCCGGTCACATCCTCGGTTACCTCCCCAGTCACTTAATCGGTGAAAGGAGGAGATGCGGATTCGTACCGGACACATGCCGGACTGATCAGTAGCCACCCATTAGATACGGTGATTTTGTGTAACTATCTATACTTCCCCATATGCGTTATTAAAGTTCTGACTACTATATTGTTTAGCCACCATGTTTCCACGTATCTATGCTTCATTTTGTTTCTACAAGGAAAGATGTAGATTGGTTATTTCCTACTAACCAATTGTAGTGCTTGTTAGTAGTTGCTCCGCCTAATATGCAATTTATATTAACAAAAGCTTCCCTATGTAATTCAGTCTGAGTAGCTGCTAGTTACTGCAGTGTCCTGCAGAGCAATGCTGTAAGTGGATTTTAATAAATGTGTTATATCTTGCCGTGCATACGACTCGATTCATTACACTCTCTTTGCAACATAAAATTGCAATCTATTTTCTATCTTTCCCAGTTTTGATGAAAACTCTTGAACCTGAACTGTTCACTTCCAAACTTGCTACCTGACCTGTTTTTACTTCAGATATTGGCATCTGCAGATTTTGATTTTAAATCCAGAAGAAATTCCTTTACACATGTTGCTGATAGCCAAGGCGGAGCTATGAATGTCTCCCGGAAGTCTATCTGTTGTTCCCTCACTTCTGGGTCAATGGCCCTGCCCTCACAATCAAACCTTTCCTCAGTTACCACACCTTACCACACCATCCACAACCCTGCAGTTAGATATTCTCCTCCACACCAACAAAATCAGTGATATATTTTAAAAAAAAATTAATATTGATGTTGAATAATGGACATTAGCATTTGGCTTTAGATGTGAAAATAAAACTAAATTGCAGTTTCTGGAAATCTAAAATCAAAACACAAAGTGCAGAAAATACTCAGCTCTGAAACGGGTGTAATGAAGGGGAACACAACTTGTAAAGAGACTTGATCAACTACTAGTGAAGTTCCATTACAAACAGAACTGCATAATTCACAACAGGCAAAGAAACCACCAGATAGATTGAAATGTTAGATTTTCATTGTAATATTGAACATTACTGATTGCGTTTTATGTATTATTTCATCCACATTAAAGGGGTAGAAAGGCGCGAGGCTCCTTTAAAAAAAGGTCTTGCAATTCTATCATTGCCAACTAACAATAGAATAACAACACAAAATAAAAAGACTTCATTACATGGAAAAAAAGGTGAAAGTTGCTGAACTGTGCTTGTTTTTACTTGATGCTTACACTGATCATCGCCATGAAGATAATTTCAAACCTCAGTGGAATATTCAGTTTAACATCCCTATTGTTCTGAAAAAATGTATCCTTGAAGTCTGAAGAAGGAAGCCAACCAGGGATGCTGCCTCATACACTCCAGGGATGCTGCCTGACCCGCTGAGCGATTTCAGCACTTTTTCTTATCCTTGAAGTCCGTTTGAAAGTAGGAGAGGGCACTTCGAAGAGTTTTCAATCGATAATCATGTAAACTCTGCTGCTATGGATAATTATTGTCTGATACACAATTAGGAACAACCTTGACATCGAGAATTTAGATGATGACTAAAATATCTAAAATCATTTTTTTTTGCTCTTAAGTCTCTCAAAATCATCTTTGTTGTGAAAAGATAAAAATCAAAATGGAATCTCTAAATTCAACCACTGTGGGTTCATCTTCTTGTCGATGTTTCTGAGTAGGATTTCCGCTCTTGCTGCTGCTGCCTGGCCCAACCATTGCTCTTTCTGTCAGGGATGCTGCCTGTGCTGCAGAAGTTACTCCAGCTTTTTGTGTATATCTCTAATTTATTTTAGTTTAGTTTACTGTCATGTGTAGCAAAGTACAGTGAAAAGCTTTTTGATGCGTGCTAACCTGTCAGCGGAAAGACTATACATGATTACAATCGAGCAGTCCACAGAGTACAACGGTGTTCTGTAACGTATCACTGAAAATAGATGCAGGCAAAGTCTGCAAATATATAAGCATAATATTCTGATCATTTAGTTTCCCATAAATATTTAATGAACCATGAGTTAGTTACAATGATTAGTTTAATTTAAATTTCTATCATGCTTTCAACTACTTGCTACCATGCTTTCAAGAAAAATCAGCATTAAAAACATAATTTGAGGAATTGTTTGAAGCTATGCTTTGATTTAGTATTATAAGTCAGTAATTACGGTATAAATGATGCTTTTAATTGTCCTTGATGAGTTCTGGAACAGTATATATTATCCTAAATCATTTATTGCAAAAAACTGTTACTTCATGTGTTGCACGTCAAGATTTTGCATAAGTGCATCCAGTTGAATCATATTCTGTAATGCGCTTAATAAATATGTCCACATCCAATATGTGACATGATTAAGTCAGAACCTAATTTGAAGACTACAGTATATCTAAACCTGAGATAAAATTTGATATTTTAATTGCACAAAATAATACATATTCTGCCTAGTATAGGAAAAGGCAGGATTATTTGAAAATAAGAGCACAATTTATGTCAGTTTGATTGCCCAGTTTTATTTGATTTTAAGGTATTGTCAAGATATTAATATTTGATCAATATACATATATGTATCTTGTCATATTAAAAAAAACTACTGGAGAAACTCAGCAGGTGAGGCAGCATCCATCGAGGGAAATGAACAGTTGACATTTCGGGACAGGATCCTTCTTCAGACTTCTTCTTCTGAAAGGTCCCAACCTAAAACGCTGGCTGTCCATTTCTCTCAAGAATGCTTCGCCACCCGCTGAGTTCCTCCAGCAGTTTGTATTTGCTCAATATCCCAGCATCTGCAGTCTCTTGTATCTCCATCTTAAACAAAATTGTGCTTAGAGATCACTGCATTCTTTTGGCCTTGGGCACCATATTGTCACTGTCCTCTAATAAACTGAAAACCTTCAGTCTCTCCATTTCATCACTGCGACTTAACTCTAACCAGTTTTCTATTCTTCAGGAGCTCAGCTGTAACGATCTATCTGTTCATTCTCTCCCTTCATCTTCAGTGATAGCACTTTCAGATATGAAGAGTCTTTTCTTAGAACTCCGTGAAATTCACCTTTCTTCTCCCTCTTTTAAAAAAACCCCATTGAAACATAATTTTGCATATTTCTTTGACATCCCTTAAACTTCCCCATTTCCGATAAATATTATTCTGATATGTGGTAGTTGTTTGGCTTTAAACTATTTAAAGACATTTGTGAGCTGACTGTGAGCTAGCATCATGGCTGTTCTTGTTTTCCGTGTGTTTTCCTTTCCTGAACAATGTGTCCCCTCCAGCTTCCACTGTTACCTGACCTTCACCTGAATAACCTGTCTCTCTCAGGACAAGTAAGCCGTTAGAATTTGCAAGTTCCTTGGCAATTGGTGAATATTTTTTCTCTCCACTTATATAAAACTCCAGAGAGTACAAACTTTCAGTGTTGCAAAAGCCTGGTGAAAAGGAATAGGTGACATTTTGGCCGCATCTTTGGAGAAAAGGTATATAGGTGACATTTTGGGACAGGACCCTTCTTGGTGACCCTTAACATCACCCATCCTTTTTCTTGGGAGATGTGGCTTGACCCGCTGCATTACGCCAGCACTTTGTGTCTATCTCTTGTACATTCAGTAGGAAGGCCACTTCACTGAAGCCAGCATGATTCAGTCAATGCTCTTCATGTACCAATTTTGCAGGACCAGACATTGAGACCTGGATGCCAGATTCTTATTTTCCCAAGCAAGCCATCTGTTCCCAAATCACACATGGTCAGAGGTTCACTGATGACCAGAAGATCTGCTACATGAGCGCAGGTACAGACACCACTAGCTGGATATTACAATGAGTTAATTGGCCTTTATGGTAATACATCCTATATCAGGCAGCTGCCTTTGCTGAAATACCTTGTTTAAAATCGAATTGAGAAATAAAAGGAAGGATATGCACCTTCAGCAGGTTCTAGGATCAGGCTCTTGAGTCATCAAGAACCTACAAGTAAATGAGAGGCAGAGGTCGTTTGAGGAATCATTAGTGATTCTGTTTAGTATCTTGGGAGGCTATGCACACTTCAGGTATGTTAAAAGTGCTTGCTTTTGCTGCCATCATCCGATCATGTAATATATTCCTTGGCTGATTTATTCCACGTTAAGTTTCAATCTTTGAGATGTTTTGCATTTCTTTTTTTGGCAAACGCTGTAAGGCAGCAACTCTCACGCTGTGCCACCATGCCGCCCTTTTGTTGCCTTTGTGATCTTGTGATATAACATTCTGGTTCTTTAATGCAATATTATCCATTGGAATTCGACACCATGATGACCCGTATAAGTCCAAGATGGCGGCGCGCACAGTCGCAGCGGCTCACGGCTCTCTGTCTCGGTGCTCTTTCTTGTTGTTCGTGTACGTTGTGTTGTCCGTGTACGCCTTTGCTGTCGGTTCTGCGAACATCCGCTACACCCGCTACACCCGCCAGAACCTCGTGGATATCGGTGATCAGCATCAGACATCTGTTTCGGGTGTCTTCCATCGCACGCATAACACCCCGGGCGACATAGCGAGACCATCGGGGTCCCCGTGGATTGTCGTCGGGTCTGAGAGGCGGCGCAGACGGAGGAGGGAGAGGAAGCAGAAGCGAGGCCGCAGGTCCGGTGTTTTGCTAAGGCTAAGAAAACAACCACACAAGCCACCTCTACCGAGCCTGTATCTCTCCAATGCCAGATCCCTGGTTCACAAAATGGATGACCTGGAATTACAACTCGCTGGAAATCGATATGTTCGCGACTGCTGTATTATGATTATCACCGAAACCTGGCTTCACCCGGGGATACCTGATGCTAGCATGCAGCTAGCAGGACGCTTTCTGCTCCGCGGGGACAGGACTATGGACTCCGGTAAGAGCAGGGGAGGGGGCCTCTGTATATACGTGCATGAGAATTGGTGCAACAACGGGATAATCATAGACAATCATTGTTCCCCTGACCTCGAGTACATGTCTGTAAGATGCCGGCCTTTTTTTCTACCGAGAGAACTAACAGTAGTGATTCTCACGGCTGTGTATATTCCACCTGATGCCAATGTAAACACGGCACTCTCTCTCCTGCTGAACACCATTAATGAACAGCAGCGGGACCACCCCGAAGGTGTTCACATAATTGCAGGGGACTTTAATAAGGCCAACTTGAAGACCGTACTGCCGAAATTTTATCAACATGTCAAGTGTTCTACTAGAGGGGTGAACACGCTGGATCATGTCTACACCAATATTAAGCACGCGTATAGAGCCATCTCCCTCCCCCAACTCGGCCAGTCAGATCATCTCTCCCTCCTGCTCTCCCCAGCCTACACTCCCCTCAGACGCAGTGCCAGGCCCACCATAAAGTCTGTTACAACCTGGCCTGAAAAGGCACTCTCCAAACTACAGGACTGCTTTACACAGACAAACTGGAACATATTCGAACACCAGGATCTGGAAACTCACAGAAACGGTGCTGGACTATATCAAGTTCTGCATCGGAAACGTGACTGTGGACAAAAACATTCGGGTTTTCCCAAACCAGAAACCCTGGATGTCAAGCCAGGTCCGCACACTCCTCAGAGCCCGCGATGCTGCCTTCAGGTCAGGTGACAGAGCTCTGTACAGGGCTGCTCGAGCCGATCTGAAAAATGGAATAAAAAAAGCCAAGGCGGACCATAAGAGTAGGTATGTTGCAAAGCGTACCTGAAGCGTCGCTGAAAATCTGTCGCTGCGGGTGTGCGCGATTTTGGCGCCGTTTAGAGGGGGGCGGGTTTAAAACGCGATTTTCTCTAGGCTGTTCAAATCGAAGATGTTCAGCCTAGTTAATTATTAACGAAAAATCGCTGGAAGACCCCGTCGCAAAAGCTATTATTAGTTTTAAAGGCCTCGTATAATAGTTATAGTAGTTTAAAAATCAATCTCTAAACCCGCGAACAACGGCAGCTGTCAGGATCTCATAGAGCAAACCACAGAAGGTATGTAGCTTATTTTTACATTAAAAAGGGCTTCTTAAGATCCCTTTATACAAAGTTTAATATTGCGAGTAGCTCATTTTGGGCGCATTATATCCCGCAGTATTTTTCTGGGCATTTGAGGGCACAAATCTACCGCAATGTGAACGTTCTAAACCAGCGCGTTCACAGGATCCCACTAGAAAGCTGATTTAAAATGGACTTTAATTTACAGCAATTAAACACTAAATTCCTTCCATTTGGCCTATAAATTAATGTAAATGAGATTTAAAAATCATGTTTTATTGTGAATTATTTATGAATATTATTTGGACACTTAGGCTATTTAAAAATGTTAATCATTTATTAAGAAATGGATAGATGTTTAGATCTAGTAATTGAAGTTTGAAATTAGCTACACTTGGGTAACTAACTAATTATATGCTTTAATTTCAGGTCATCCAAGAAAGATTACTTTATATTTGTTTCAGAATGGTTCAATCTACGATAACTGAAAATTTCATTCAGTTCTCTTAATTTTTAAGAAGGTTATGGGCTTTTGACTGTCCACGATCACAGCTTTTTTGTTACGTCCATAGAAAATCAATAGGGAACAAGATGCTCATTTCCCAGTATGAAAATGGCCATAACTTTTTAAATACTTGAGATATGAAAGTGAATTAGGTGTCAAATTAAACTTATTTTTATGCTTTATCTGATGGGATAAATTACAGACTTGATTTTTTAATTAGCAAAATTATTATCATATTTTCTTCTGAATAAGCTTTCAGGGAGCCTAGAGGGCTCGATGCTCGAAGCTCGAAGGAACAGTTGTTTTCCGAAAGTCATAACTACTCTTAACTCACACATGCACTGACTTCACAGCCCAACACCCGGACTTCCATCTATTCTATCCACGTACAGAAATTTGGAACTGTAATGTGTATCGTAATTGTAATTTTTAATATTTTTAAAATAATTTTTAATATTTTAATATAACTTTGAAAATCTGCCTAAGAATACTACCTATTCATCCTTCACCATTTTGCCTTTATAGATATGTATATAGCGCCGCAGAATTGTGCACCTATCCCCCCCCCCCCTGTTTTGTTTTCTGTTTCTTGTTTTTTGTACTAAATTATATGTATGCACTGAGTACGAGCTGCTTTTAATCTCATTGTACATGTATAGTGACAATAAATGGCATATCTATATCTATCTATCTATAATGTAATTCATAAAAGAAGAGGAACTAATAATGATAAAGTTACTGCTGGCACTTTTTGTTTCCTTCCACATAGTGGGCAGACATTTAATTAGTAATCCTGTCTGCCTTGAGCTGATGAATGAGCTAAAAAGGAGAGGAATATTAAAAAAAAAAGGGATTTAACAAGAGAAACATTTGATTGAAGCAAACATTCTCAAGAATTACAGTTTTCGAAAGAACTATAGTTTGCGAAAGAACTAGGATGTGTAGGAAGGAACTGCAGATGCTGGTTTAAACTGAAGATAGACACAAAAAGCTGGAGTAACTTAATGGGTCAGACAGCATCTCTGGAGAAATGGAATAGGTAACATTTCAGGTCGACCGAAAACGTCACCCATTCCTTTTCTCCAGAGATGCTGTCTGACCCGCTGAATTACTCCAGCATTTTGTGTTTATCTTCGAAAGAACTATGATTGTTGTTAAGATGAATCATTAGTCATGTGCCTCCATTTCAAGCTGTTGTCATTTTCAGGTTTTTTGGCTTATTGGAAATCATCAAAGTAAAAAGTCATTTCTTTCAGATAATTCATAATGACAGTACCACATATATTTCATATTTCACAAAAGACATCAATGAGAATTGAAATAATTGAAAGCCCTCTAGGCTCCCTGAAAGCTTATTCAGAAAAAAATATGATAATAATTTTGCTAATTAATTCAAATGTCAAAGGAGAAATACTAAGGTTCAACTGAAATATACAGTATATTGCTTAGAGGCAATACAATCTGCAATGTGCAAAAATAATTGCGTCATTTAGAAAATATTAATAATGTTGGACATAATATATTGTGGGCATTATTTTGCCTGTATTTCCCTCTTCAGAACGTTGACAGTAAATACATCTGAAGTCCTTAAGAGTCAACATTCCAACATTATATATATTTTATTATATATATTTTTCTGTTTTCAACATTGGACCAGTCTGGAAGGTTACATTTGTGATGGAGAAGGATGAGCCAATTTCAGGGAGGTATAGCAAGTGAGGATGCTTAACTAGGACAACTCTGAGCAAGAGATTTTGAAGTACAATCCAGGAACTGCAGATGGTGGTTTACACAAAAGGACTGGCGTAACTCAGCGAGTCAGGAAGCATATCTGGAGAACATGGATAAGTGACATTTCGGGTCCCAAAGAGGGCCATGGTGCATGTTCTGTTCAATTGTACCTGAGAATTGAATATTTCTAATGTGTAGGCTCGTCATCCTGCTGTGGGTGCATGTTAAAATGTCATCAGGTGGAACATGAGTAAAATGGAGTGCCTTCCCTCCTTTTTGATTTTCAGTTGCTGCATACCAATTTTTTAGGGAATGGTTAGGTGCACCCTAATTTTCTTATTCAAGCATTAAATATTATATCTTTATCTCATAGTAAAGTTACAGTTAAAACTACTGTTTCATTCCTTGAAGTACTCAGCATAAAAGATGGACCTAGAAATTCAATTATCAATATGATAATTTCCATTCTACGCAACTTAAAAGGCACCGTGTGCGACAAAAATATGATGATCATTTCTTCATCTCTTGGTAGCGCTCTAGAAATGTAAAGTGTAATTTTTTACTTTGTGAGTTGCTCTCATCTATTTAATGTAATTTAAATATTTGATGCATCCAAGTGATGTAATTTCCTGTGCCATGCTCTCTATTTCAGAATTTACTATATACATTGGAAATACAGCGCGGAAACAGGCCCTTCAGCCCACCGAGTCTGTGCCGAGCAGCAATCACCCCATATACTAGTACTATCCTACACGTTACGGACAAGTCACAATTTTTTTTACTGAAGCCAATTAACCTACAAACGTATGTCTTTGGAGTGTGGGAGGAAACTAAAGCACCTGGAGAAAACCCATGTGGTCGTAGGGAGAACATACCAACTCCACACAGCCAACACTCGTAGTCGGTATTGAACCTTGGTCCCTGGCATTGTAAGGCAGCAACTCTACTGCTGCACCATCGTGCTCCTTTTAGAAACTTGCATGGGGGAGTGAAAGATCGTCAATATGGCACCATCACATGGCACCAACAAGGTAAGCTTCGCTACATCCACCTGAACCTACCTGATCTCCCGGTTACTAAACATTTTAATTCTCCTTCCCATTCCCACACAGACCTTTCTGTCATAGGTCTCCTCCATTGTCAGAGTAAGGCTAAACGCAAATTGGAGGAACAGCATCTCATACTTCGCCAGGGGAGCTTACAGCCCAGTGGTATGAATATTGATTTCTCTAATTTCAGGTAGCATTGACATTCCCTCTCTCTCTATCCCTCCTCCACCCAAGTCGCATAGCTTCTTGTTTTCACCCAACAAACAGCGAACAATGACCTGTTTCATTTATCATCGTTACTTTTTTATATACTGTATCTTTCATTCATTGTTCTTTAATCTCTCTACATCATCTTCTATATCTCTCGTTTCCCTTACCCCTAACTAGTCTGAAGAAGGGTCATGACCCGAAACATCACCCATTCCTTCTCTCCAGAGATGCTGCCTGTCCCGTTGAATTACTCCAGCTTTTTGTGTCTATTTTCCATTAATACCATATGTTCTTTTCAATCTCCACCATCTATTACAAATTGCTCTCACTCACACATCCCAGTGTTCTTCTGCAGAACAATCTGTCCCTGATCCTACATGTTTCAATAACTTTTACCCCCACATTCCTCCTTCACAATGCACCAAACCGCCAAAGGGGTTCCCAACCATCTGATTGCCCTTCATTGAAGGGCCTGATTGTTAGTCTTTCATCCTCATAATCTGGCTCATTCCTGAATGGTGCACTTTTCTGTTCACTTAGTTGTAGGTGTGCTATTTAGTCAAGAGTCAAGAGTTAAAAGTGTTTAATTATCATATTTACCAACAATGGAACATCAGACTCCTATTCATAGACCTTGCCTTTAATACTATTATACCATCCAAGCTTATCACCAAACTCGCGGAACTTGGAGTTAGCATACATCTCTGCAACTGGTACCTCGACTTCCTGATCAACGGACCCCAATCAGTGAGGATAGGGGACAAATCACCCTCTACGATAATCCTCAACGCAAGTGCTCCACAAGGATGCCTTCTCAGCCCGCTTCTTTACTCCTTGTACACGTACTACTGTGCAGCCATGTAAATCTAATTAAATTTTCAAATTCGCAGACAACACCACCATTGTGGGATTGATATCAAATAAGGATGAGACGGAGTACAGGAAGGCGATCGAGAATCTTGTGTCCTGGTGTTGAGAAAACGACCTTTCTCTCAATGTCAGCAAGACGAAGGAAACTGTGATCGACTTCACGATGCAAAGCGATATACATACCCCAGTTTGCGTTGATGGCACCGAAATAGAGATAGTTGAAAATTCGAATTCATACAAGTCACTATCACCAGCAGCTTCTCCTGGACCACCCATATTGAAGCAACGATCAAGAAAACACACCAACACCTCTTCTTCCTCAGATGGCTTTGGAAGTTCGGCATGCCCCCACCAACTCTCGCCAACTTCTACAGATGCGCTACAGAAAACACTTTATCAGGATGCATCACAGCTTGGTTTGGGAACAGCTCCATCCAAGACCCCAAGAAATTGCAGAGAATTGTGGACACAGCCTAGACCATCACACAAACCAACCTCCCTTTCATTGACTCCATTTATACCTCACGCTGCTTCGGCAAGGCCAACAGCATAATCAAGAATGAGCTGCACCCTGGTCACTCTTTCTTCTTCCCTCTCCCAACGGGCAAAAGGGATAGACGTATGAAAACGCACACCTCCAGATTCAGGAATAGTTTTTCCCAGCTGTTATCAGGCAACTGAATCATCCTAACACAACTAGAGAACAGTCCCACTACTACCATCTACCTCATTGGTGACCCTTGGACTTTATTGGCTTTACCTCACACTAAATGTTGTTCCCTTATCATGTATCTAAACACTGCAAATGGCTCGATTGTAATCATGTATTGCCTTTCTGCTGACTGGTTAACATGCAAAAAACGCTCTTCACTATACCTCGGTCCACATGATAATAAACTGAACTGAAACTGAACTGAAATTCTTACTTGATGTAGTTTAATCGGCCCATAAACACAATAAGTAATATATAACTAAACCAAGTGCGATCCCGTTGGGCGCGCTCCTCCAACGCATTATTCCATCAAATTGTGCAGGCGCGGCTGTCACGTTCAAAGTTGTGCCGTTGACGGCTGAAATTAAATTAAAGTTAATAAGGTGAATAGAAGACCCATGGAGACATTTGTAAAGTAGAAGGAAACTTACCCGTTGAGCTGTTGGGTCCCCGTTGTGAGGTCAGGCAAGTACACGCGAAAGAAAAACATGGCGATTTAAAAAAAAAGAAATTTGGGAGCCCATTGTGACGTCATTGTGACGTCGAACGTGGCTGACAGGCAGGGCAAATGGAAACGTGATTTTTTAACATGTAAAATATAATATCCTTTTGAACTAAACTTGCTAGCTTACATCGCAGGACAATGGTGATTAAGGTGGGCCAAAAATTGTGAAGCTATCATGTACTGTTTTGGCTGATTTTCGGGAACACACACTCCCACACACACACATGTATACAAACAAACAAACAAGATGAGAGTTTTAGTAATATATACTAGACCCAGAGGGACCCATTGGGTCCCTGTCACATGGGAGGCCTGGTCTCCCAATGCAACCCATTTCCACAACGCAATATTCCACCACTTAATCATAGCCCACACGGGAGGCCTGGTCCCCCAATGCAACCGGTTCCCCAATGCAATATTCCACCACTCATCTGTTCCCCCATATTCCAGCACTCACCCATAGCCCCCAACTGTCCTTCTCTGACTTTGAGAACTTTAAAAAAGAATGCAATTGCCCCGTCCTCCTCCAGTTGAGCTAAAAACTTGCTGGAAGGACTGAGTGTTCCTGGATTTCAACAAAGTTGCAAGTTGTCCAGCAATGGTTCTTGATGCCAATAGCTGCTAAATTCATCTTAACCTTTGAATTTCTAAAGTTAAAAATTATGAACAACTTGTAAAATATAACATCAATCTGAACAAAATGGTGAGTAAGGTGGTGCAAACATTTTAGCGCTATCATGTACCATTTTGGCATAGGTCCATAATCACATGGGATCATAAACATAGATAGATAGAAACAAGATGATAGTTTTAGCAACATACTAGACCAAGTGGGACCCGTTGGTCACACGGGAGTTCTGGACCCCCAAAGCAACCCATTGCCCCAATAAAAATTCAACCACTCACCCATAGCCCTCACAGGAGTCCTGGTCCCCCAACGCAACCCGTCCCCATTGCAATATTCCACCACTCACCCATTCCCCAACGCAGCCGTTCCCCAATGCAATATTCCACCACTCATCTGTCCCCCCATATTCCAGCACTCACCCATAGCCCCCAACTGTGCAGGGGTGTATCACCCAACACTGCCTCCCTCTCCCCTTGCTTCGAGGACTTTAAAAAAGAATGCAATTGCCCCCTCCCCTTCCTGTTCAGCTAAAAACTTGCTGGAAGGACTGAGTGTTCCTATAACATAAATCTGAACGAAACTTGATACAGACCACCACAGGATAACGGTAACGTTTTACCGCAATCGTGTATCATTTTGCCGTAATTTCAGGATCACATGGGAATAGATAGATAGGCGGACGTAAGGATGGACGGATGGACAGACGGACGGACGGACAGACAGACAGACGGACGAACAGACAGACAGACAGACAGACGTACATATAGACAGACAGACAGATGTGTCCACATTGTTATTTACAATATAATTTTATGTATTTGTTGCACAGCTTTCAACGAATTCAATGTTTATAAAAATTCAGAGATTTTCAGCTATAGTTCAGAATTCAGATTTCTTAGCATTTGCTTTAAATTTGAATTTGGTTTCGTGAGTTTGGTTACAAATTGAGTGACTTTTACTTAGAAAACATGAATTTGAAGTCAAGCAATGTAAGTATTATTTTTAAACTTGCCATCTGCTGGATTATGAATGATTGGGCAATTATCAACCAAGCTTGTTTTGAGGAAACCGTCCTCTTCCTTATGGCTGCTTAGATTGATTCCAGAGTCACAGCGATGTTTAGTTTTGTTCTCAGTGCAAGCTTGAATGGAGAGAGCAGAAAATTAGCCATCATAGAGTATGTGTTAGTATTTTTTAGTTTATTGCAGATCATTACGAGTGTCTGGGCTCCTTTTTGAATGAAATCTATGGGATCGGGATCAATAGTGATGGACGTTAATGGTAAAAGTGAACTCATCACCAGCAATTCTCTTTTTAGTTAACTAAATAAAGTGTTTGCTCCTGTAAGCTTTAATTCACTGAAGCTGAAAATGTTGTTCCAGTACTGAATACCTCCATCATTTTCCTTTCACTTGCTAAACTGGCTGCTCGGTTGCCTGTGGGAAGACAAGATTTTATCAGTCGCACTCTTTCAAACCACCATTATTCCCTTGGACTGCCAATAAATCCACAGCAACAGCTGCTCTCCACAGAATGTTTACTGACTCGTGAATCATGACTTAGCCATCCACAGCTTTCATTGGATGCTCCCTTTACTCTTGAATCTGGCATGGCATTTGATGGTAGTAGATACACTAGAACATTGCATACAACACATGAACAACTACAGAGGGGGAGCAGTGAGAGAGGTAGCTGTAGAACTCTCGTCGCAGAGAGCAGGAGAAATTCTTCAAAGTAAACAAACCGTGAGGAGATTTCGCAGTGGACCAGACGAAACACAGAGGGGGAGTTAATTCCTTCTCTCTAGAGATGCTGCCTGTCCCGCTGTGTTACTATGGGTTTTTGTGTCTATGGTTTAAACCAGCATCTGCAGTTCATTCCTACACACAAGAACAGGCCCTTGGGCCAACAATGTCTATGCCAAACGTGGTTTGAAGGTCATCACTTGTCTACCTGCACATAACTCATATTCTTCCATTCAATGAATATGCATATGCCTATCCCAAAGACTTTAAAATACCATTAATCTATCTGCTTCGACCACCGTCCCTGGCAACACATTCCAGGACTCCCATGTTATGGTCTTATGGTCTCGATCTGCACTAGGCTGCTCCAACAGTCTCTCTTCACAGGGTTGCTCCAGGGTCTCACTCTGCTACTAACGGCTCCACCGATTCCTCGCCAATCCTCCTCCTTCTCACCAGTCTGCCAGCAAAGCCCACAATGGATTTTTTAGAATCCATCTTACCATTCCGGGTGTTAGGGGTTATGGGAAGAAGGCAGGAGAATGGAGTTTAGAGGGAGAGATAGATCAGCCACAATTGAATGGTGTAGACTTGATGGGCCGAATTGCCTAATTCTGGCTTATCAACTATGACCTTATGACTCTCGCGGCACTCCCCCATGATCATGTATCCCAGGTGACTTCCAAGAAACCTGCACATGAGCTTGTTTTCCCGCATTTCCAATATCCCAGCATAGTGGGGTTGCAGTAAAGCTGCTGCCTTACAATGCCAGAGACCCTGTTTCAACCCTGACTGCAGGTGCTGTCTGCACAGAGTTTGTATCTTCCCCCTGTGACCATGTGGGTTTTATCAGGAAAAAACCTTGAGATTCTCTCTCCTGTCAATCACCGCCATGAAGGCCACACCCCTTCCGGTGGGAGGGTCTATAAAACCCAGAAGTGTGGGCCTGGCTCAGTCTGTCTGCAAGATAGTGAGGGAGAGGTCATGACTGTGTCTGACTTGGGAAACTACAGAACACTGTGAGTATGCAATGTACGTGAATAAATGACATGTTAGCCCTTAATGAAAATGAAATGAGTTGTTTGGCCTGCCCTGTGCTTGAAACTGCAATGGCAATGGAAATGAAATGAAAATGCAATGAGCTGTTTGGTTTGAGCCTGCCATGTGCTTGAAACTGCAATGGCAATGGAAATGTAGTGAAGATGCAATGAGCGGTTTGGCTTGAGCCTGCCTTGTGCTTGAAAGTGCAATGACAATGGAAATGAAATGAAAATGCAATTAACTGTTTGGCTTGAGCCTGCCCTGTGCTTGCAATGGCAATGGAAGTAATATGAAAATGCAATCAGCTGTTTGGCTTAAGCCTGCCCTGTGCTTGAAAGTGCAATGGCAATGGAAATGAAGTGAAAATGCAATCAGCTGTTTGGCTTGAGCCTGCCCTGTGCTTGTAAGTGCAATGGCAATGGAAATTAAGTGAAAATGCAATCAGCTGTTTGGCTTGGCCTGCCCTGTGCTTGAAACTGCAATGGCAATGGAAGTGAAATGAAAATGCAATGAGCTATTTGGCCTGCCCTGTGCTTGAAACTGCAATGCAATTGGAAATGAAATGAAATGTGTTGTTTGGCCTGCCTGAAACCACTAATTTCGGCCCACAAGACCCCTATTACTAGCATGTACTAGCCCAGGAGTCCCTTTGGCCCATCAGTAAGTATTAAACCTCATCCCAGTATTTTTCTCCCTCCCTTCATTTGCTCCCTGTGAGATCCAGGCCAGGATAGACTTTCCTCCTTCATTGCTGTGATCAGCAGAAAAAATGAAAAAGTCTAAAATTGATTATCCACCCTCTCCCCCTTCTCTCTCACAGTCTCTCATCTGTTTTGGGCAGAATTTCTGGCAGTTTCTGAGCTGCCAGCCCACCAAGCCTGAGTGACTGAGCTGCCAGCCCATCAGGCCTGAGTGACTGACCTGCCAGTCCACCAGGCCTGAGTGACTGACCTGCCAGTCCACCAGGCCTGAGTGACTGACCTGCCAGTCCACCAGGCCTGAGTGACTGAGCTGCCAGCCCACCAGGCCTGAGTGACTGAGCTGCCAGCCCAAGAACCCATTCGGCCCACAATGTCCATACTAGCCCTCAGGAAACCAGTCCCTTCTGCCCACAACACCCATACTAGCGCTTCAGAAAGCTGCCCCCCTCCCCACTGGCCAGCAATATTGGAATTGGTGGAGAGGTATAATATTGCGTTGGGGGACCAGCCCTCCCCTGTGAACATGGGACCCAACGGGTCCCACTTATTCTAGTATAATGCTAAAGGTCTTTGTCTTGTTTGTGCCCACGATGAGCCCACGATGTGTCAATCTGGTTTTCCTATCTTCTTCCAAGCGCTAGGCCACAGCCTTCCTATTTTCACTCTTCCTACTCACATTTTTCCCGATGTGGCGATAAACATCTTCCCGTCGCTTTCCCACCTATATTTCTGAAGTATTTAATCCTTGAAGTGCTAAAAACCGCCTGATTTCTTCAACCACTTTAGAAAAAAATATCCGAGTGGTGTCACAATGCACTTGCAAGGCAGGACGGGACACTCCGTGAGGGAGGGGCACTCCAGAGCTTGCGGTGAACGAGGAGTGGTGGCTGCTGCCGGCGGTACCTGGTGGAGAGGGTGGTGCCGCGGGCCGAGCCTGGGGACTGGACCTGGCTGGAGCCGAGCCTGGTGCTGGAGCTAGTGTGAGGGCCGAGCCCGGGGCTTGAGATGGGGCCCTGACCGGGGCCGAGAAAGAAACCGCCGCTGGAACCAAGGATGAGCCTAGGTTCGGGGTCAGGGAAAAGCTCGGAGATGTAATTGGGGCCTGGACTGGAGCCCAGGCAGCGGCCGAGCTGACGGCTGGAGTCTACAGTCAGGGCTGGGCTGAGTACAAGAACCAGGCTCTGGCGCCGCTCTACGACATGGGTAGGTGCTGGGGCAGAGAATGGGAGTGAGGGGAGGAGGAGGTGGGAGATGGGGTGCAGAGTGGGGTGGTAGAGGGAGGTGGGGAGTGGGGTGGAGAGGGGAAAGATCCTGGGGAGGTGAGGAAGGAGAGTGGGGGGATTGAGGGAGAGGAGGGGGTAGGGAGGGTGGTTGCCATGTCTACACTCCCTCTCTCGCTCTCTCCCTCTCTACCCTCCCTCTCCCTCTCTACCCCCTCCCAATCTACCCTCACTCCCACCCTTTCTACCCCTCCCTCTCTACCCCCTCTCCCTCGCCCTCCCCTGCCCTCCCTCGCCCTCTCCCTCTCTACCCTTCCTCCCCCCACTCTATCCCCCTCCCTCTCCCTCTACCCCCTCCCTCCCTCTTTCTACCCCCCTCTCTCTCTGCCCCTCTCCCTCTCTACTCCCCTCCCTCTCTACCCCTTCCTGCTCCCTCTTTACCTCCTCCCCCTCCTTCTCTACACCCTCCTCTCCCTCTCTACCCCCTTCCCTTTCCCTCTTTACCCCCCTCCCTATCTGCACCCTCTCTCTCCCCCCCTCCCTCTCTACCCCCACCCTCTACCCCCCCTCCCTCTCTACCCCCCTCCCTTTCTAGGGATTGAAAAGGGGGAGTGAAGAGGAGGAGGAGCGAGTGCTGTGGATGAGGAGAAATGATCCGCGCCTGCACAGTTGGGGGCTATGCGTGAGTGGTGCAATATTGCGTTGGGGGAACAGCTTGCGTTGGGGGAACGGGTGAGTGGTGGAATCTTGCGTTGGGGAGCAGACCCACTGGGTCTGCACGGTCTAGTATTCATTTAAAATTTTGCTCAGACAAATGAAATTGATTTTATATTTTGAAGATTTGTCATACAATAGGAGAGCATCATTTGGAGTTGTGCCTGTCCCTCTAATATGAATGCTTTAATAATGCTGCCAACTAATGATAAGTTGATCAAACCACATGTATGTTTTCCTAATTATATTTTAGAGCATGTAATTGGCGTAGAAATGCATTCTTGCAAAACTTCAGCTAGTAAAATAGGAATTAGGTTAGACATCGATATGAATTGCTACAGGCTGTGGAGAAAGGCTAACTTTGAGGAGATGCGAAAGGATTTAAAAGGAGTAAATTGGGATATTTTGTTTTATGGGAAAGATGTGGAAGAGAAATGGAGTACATTTAAAGGTGACATTTTAAGAGTACAGAATCTTTATGTCCCTGTTCGGTTGAAAGGAAATAGTAAAAATTGGAAAGAGCCATGGTTTTCAAGGGAAATTGGACACTTGGTTCAGAAAAAGAGGGAGATCTACAATATTATAGGCAGCATGGAGTAAATGAGGTGCTTGAGGAGTATAAAGAATGTAAAAAGAATCTTAAGAAAGAAATTAGAAAAGCTAAAAGAAGATATGAGGTTGTTTTGGCAAGTAAGGTGAAAGTAAATCCAAAGGGTTTCTACAGATATATTAATAGCAAAAGGATAACGAGGGATAAAATTGGTCCATTAGAAAGTCAGAGTGGACAGCTATCTGCAGAGCCAAAAGAGATGGGGGAGATATTGAACAATTTCTTTTCTTCGGTATTCACCAAGGAGAAGGATATTGAATTATGTGAGGTAAGGGAAACAAGTAGAGTAGCTATGGAAACTATGAGATTCAAAGAAGAGGAAGTACTGACACTTTTGAGAAATATAAAAGTGGATAAGTCTCCAGGTCCGGACAGGATATTCCCTAGGACATTGAGGGAAGTTAGTGTAGAAATAGCAGGGGCTATGACAGAAATACTTCAAATGTCATTAGAAACGGGAATAGTGCCGGAGGATTGGCGTACTGCGCATGTTGTTCCATTGTTTAAAAAGGGGTCTAAGATTAAACCTAGCAATTATAGACCTGTTAGTTTGACGTCAGTGGTGGGCAAATTAATGGAAAGGATACTTAGAGATAATATATATAAGCATCTGGATAAACAGGGTCTGATTAGGAACAGTCAACATGGATTTGTGCCTGGAAGGTCATGTTTGACTAATCTTCTTGAATTTTTTGAAGAGGTTACTCGGGAAATTGATGAGGGTAAAGCAGTGGATGTTGTATATATGGACTTCAGTAAGGCCTTTGACAAGGTTCCTCATGGAAGGTTGGTTAAGAAGGTTCAATGGTTGGGTATTAATGGTGGAGTAGCAAGATGGATTCAACAGTGGCTGAATGGGAGATGCCAGAGAGTAATGGTGGATGGTTGTTTGTCAGGTTGGAGGCCAGTGACTAGTGGGGTGCCACAGGGATCTGTGTTGGGTCCACTGTTGTTTGTCATGTACATCAATGATCTGGATGATGGTGTGGTAAATTGGATTAGTAAGTATGCAGATGATACTAAGATAGGTGGGGTTGTGGATAATGAAGTAGATTTTCAAAGTCTACAGAGAGATTTATGCCAGTTGGAAGAGTGGGCTGAAAGATGGCAGATGGAGTTTAATGCTGATAAGTGTGAGGTGCTACATCTTGGCAGGACAAATCAAAATAGGACGTACATGGTAAATGGTAGGGAATTGAAGAATGCAGGTGAACAGAGGGATCTGGGAATAACTGTGCACAGTTCCCGGAAAGTGGAATCTCATGTAGATAGGGTGGTAAAGAAAGCTTTTGGTGTGCTGGCCTTTATAAATCAGAGCATTGAGTATAGAAGTTGGGATGTAATGTTAAAATTGTACAAGGCATTGGTGAGGCCAATTCTGGAGTATGGTGTACAATTTTGGTCGCCTAATTATAGGAAGGATGTCAACAAAATAGAGAGAGTACAGAGGAGATTTACTAGAATGTTGCCTGTGTTTCAGCAACTAAGTTACAGAGAAAGGTTGAACAAGTTAGGGCTTTATTCTATGGAGCGCAGAAGGTTAAGGGGGGACTTGATAGAGGTCTTTAAAATGATGAGAGGGTTAGACAGAGTTGACGTGGATAAGCTTTTCCCACTGAGAGTAGGGAAGATTCAAACAAGGGACATGACTTGAGAATTAAGGGACTGAAGTTTAGGGGTAACATGAGGGGGAACTTCTTTACTCAGAGAGTGGTGGCTGTGTGGAATGAGCTTCCAGTGAAGGTGGTGGAGGCAGGTTCGTTTTTATCATTTAAAAATGAATTGGATTGTTATATGGACGGGAAAGGAATGGAGGGTTATGGTCTGAACGCAGGTATATGGGACTAGGGGAGAATACGTGTTCGGCACGGACTAGAAGGGTCGAGATGGCCTGTTTCCGTGCTGTAATTGTTATATGGTTATATGCTCAAACACATGAAGCACAGACATCATCATTTTGTGACTTTTTACTTCATACACTGAAAGTACATTTGCACCGTAAATAACTCTTTGTGAGAGTCACACTTCTGCTTATATTATTTGGAATGCTATTGCATTGTTTGCATGCAAAATCTCGAGCTGACAGTGTTTAGAAAAAAACGGAACCTTTCGGATTAAGGACACAATCTGTGTGAGTGTTGTTAGGAAACAATCTTTCTGGATTAAACACTTTGGTAATAATTATCTTACCATTGCATACTTAATAAAGTCTAATACTACCTCGGTGTCCTTGTACACCAGTCACTGAAAGTTGGCGTGCAGGTACAGCAGGCAGGGAAGAAAGCTAATGGAATGTTAGCCTTCATAACAAGAGGATTTCAGTATAGGAGTAAAGAGGTTCTTCTGCAGTTGTACAGGGCTCTGGTAAGACCACACTGGAGTATTGTGTACAGTTTTGGTCTCCTAATTTGAGGAAGGACATCCTTGTGATTGAGACAGTTCACGAGATTGATCCCTGGGATGGCGGGACTGTCATGTGTGGAAAGATTGAAAAGACCAGGCTTGTATTCACTGGAGTTTTGAAGGATGAGGGGGTTATCTTATAGAAACATATAAAATTATAAAAGGACTGGACAAGCTAGATGCAGGAAAAAATTTGCCAATGTTGGGCGAGTCCAGAACCAGGGGCCACACAGTCTTAGAATAAAGGGGAGGCCATTTAAGACTGAGGTGAGAAAAAACTTTTTCTCCCAGAGAGTTGTGAATTTGTGGAATTCCCTGCCACAGAGGGCAGCGGAGGCCAAATCACTGGATGGATTTAAGAGAGAGTTAGATAGAGCTCTAGGGGCTAGTGGAATCAAGGGATATGGGGTGAAGGCAGGCACGGGTTATTGATTTGGGACGATCATCCATGATCTCAATGAATAGCGGTGCTGGCTCGAAGGGCCGAATGGCCTTCTCCTGCACCTATTTTCTATGTTTCTGTGTTTCTATGTAACTGATATGCTGCCACTTAAAGCTAGACTTTTACTTCCAAGGACCTCTAGTCATTCATTTCCACACTACCCTTCTGTGGAGCCAACATTCTGTTTCCTCTCTTTGCTTCTCTCTGATATCTTTGTCCTTTCTTGTCTTCTTCCAGCTCATTATTGTTTGCATTACCTTCCTATCCCTCCATCATTCCCATCTATAGTCCATTTCACCGGCTTCCATTGCCTTTCCCATAGTGCACTGTGAAATTGTATTTTCCCTCAGCATAGCAAAAATACATGATCATTGTTTAGTTTAGAGATAGAGCATGGTAACAGGCCATTCGGCCCACCGAGTCCACACTGACCATCCATCCACATTAGTTCTATGTTATCCCACTTTCTTATCCCCTCCCTACACACTAGGGGGCAATTTACAGAGGCCAATTAACCTACAAACCCACACATCTTTGGGATGTGGGAGAAAACCGGAACACCCGGAGGAAACACATGCAGTCACAGGGAGAATATGCAAACTCCATGTAGACAGTGCCAGAGGTCAGGATTGAACCCGAGTCTCTGGTGCTGTGAGACACCAGCTGTACCACTGCATTGCCCACCTTCTTCAAGAATTATGGCCTACTGTATCAGGGGACGGTTTGCTGATATTAGTACTTTACTTGAGAATTTAAACTTTAGAAATACAGCATGGAAACAGGCCCTTTGGCCTACGGAATCCGTGCCCACCAGCGATCACCCCATACCTATCCTCTACACTAGGGACGATTTACAATCTTACCAAAGCCAATTAACCTACAAACCTGCACATTTTTGAGATGTGAGAGGAAGCTGGAGCACTCAAACTCCACACAGACAGCTCCTGAGATCAAGATCGAACCTGGGTCTCTGGCACTGTGAGCCATAAGTCCTCCCAGCTGTGCCACTGTGCCACATTGCTGTGCTTTTGGAACGGAATATGCTGGAGTGAGGCCCCCTGCACTGGAAAGCAAGACCAGGACACTCTGTTTATTTCTCAATTTTTCATTTCTGTTGAAGATCTTTCAACGGTAAAATTATCTCGGTTTTCCTTCTCTCTGTCAACGTTGCTGAGCTGCTGAACATTTTCTTTGCCTCTGAATTCATGGCTTTTATGTTTGTTGTTTTTGTGCTTTCTTTCCCTAATTAATCAATCAGATAGCTTCATCAACAGCTAATTCCCTCAGCTTTACCTGATCAGAAATTCCTTTCATCTTTTCCATCCCTCCCTCCACCTCAGTTTCCGCACCATATAACTCTTTGGTAAGCTCCGGGAACAACCTCGACAATAAATTCTTTCATGTTGTGTTGCTCTTTTTTCAGCGACACAGGATTGAAAATTGAAAATGGGTAGCAATAAATGGATGTTATTTTTCCCCTGCAAATTGCACTGGATGGGAAGGTAAACCAGGTGTTCCCAGTTGCAAGGCTGCGAAAGCACATCACCTGGTATCATAAAGTGATGTTTTTCCCTTTGCCTCGTATGTTCACGGAGCTGCTGGAACAAAGTGGGCCACATTTTTCCACTTCTACTTGTTGATTAGCGACAGGTAAAGCGTGTTTTCTGTGGCTGTATTGTCAGCAGCAATGCAATTTACATGGCAACTTAGGTCATGTTGGTTTTAGAGATACAACATGGAAACAACATCAGCCCACCAAGTCCATGCTGCCAATCGATTACCCATTCACACTGGTTGAGAGTCATTCTGCCCATCGTCTACTCCGCCATTCAAGTATGGCTGATCTGTCTCTCCCCCTCAACTCCATTCTCCCGAAATCGCCCCATAACTCCTGACACCTGTACTAATCAAGAATCTATCAATCTCCACCTTACAAATTTCCATTGACTGGCCTTCTGTGGCAATTAATTCCATAGAGTCATACAGCATAGTTTAGTTTAGTTTATTATTGTCACATGTACCAAGGTCCAGTTAAAAGCTTTTGTTACGTTAATTAATATTAAGCCATCCACAGTGTAAAGATGAAGGCTAAAGAGTACAATTTTTAGTGCAAGTTCCAATCCGATAAAGTCCGATTAATGATAATTCAAACGTCTCCAATGAGGTTGATGAGAGGTCCGGACCACACTCTAGCTGGTGAGAGGACGGTTCAGTTGCCTGATAACAGCTGGGAAGGAACTGTCCTTGAATTTGTTATCCCAGTTTCTCGTCTACGCTCTGCATTCAAGGGGCAATTTTCTAAAGGCTAAATAACCTGGAAACCGGAACACCCGGAAGAAACCCAGACAGTCACAGGAAGACCGTGCAAACTCCACACCGACAGCATCCGAGATCAGGATCAAACTCGGGTTTCTGGCACTATGAAACAGCAGGTCTACCAGCTGCACCGCTGTGCCGCCCACTTTTAGTGCACCCAGCTCCATTTACACAGCTAGCGACAAGTTCACCTTGACTTTCTCAGCCTCTGACTGATTCCTGAAGGCAACAGTGTTCTGGGAAGTCAAAGCCTCTCCACACTATAATTATCCACCCATATCCACAGCAAAAAGCTTAACATATCATCTAATCACTCTACAAGGGAAGATCGAAAGCAAGAAAGGGTGTTGTGCCTGTTCTATTGACTTGTTATAGTGTGCCTGTTGTGCACTAGGATATTGAAGCTTTGGAGACACATGAAACTAGATATGGAACCATGAGCAAACCTCAGTGCTGTAGGAACTCGATGGGTCAGCCAGCATCTGGGGAGGGAATGGACAAATGATGCTTTGGGTCAGGACCCTCCTTCAGACTGATGGGGGTAGGGGGAGAAAGCTAGGGAAGAAAGTGTGAGGCAGGATGCAGCCGGGCAAGCCATAGGTGGACAGAGGTGAGGGAAGGAGCATTTACTGAATATTCTTGAGGATTGGGATGCAGTGTCTACATTTGCACACTAGGTGGTGTACAATCTGTTCTAATCAGACCTTTTGATTTTCTTGAGACTCGTCAAGGAATAATTGACGTTAAATTTCCTAGTTATATGGTGCATTAAATTGGGTCACAGCTATATCTGCAATCTTCCTGGCAGCCAATAGGTAATATCAATTGAAAACGTTTTTTAGCTTCAACCGGATTGATAACTGAATGCTTAACACTTAAAAGTATAGACATTTTGTTAAAAATTGATTTATCTGAATTAGTGGGTCATTTTTGGGCTTTGTACAATGCTGGCAAACTGTTTTTTGTGCAAGCTAATGAGAATTGAATTATACAATGGAAGGTCACTGCTGAGACCGGTAGAATACAAGAAGGTGCAGGACTGGGGTTAGACTGTTTGGACTGGGTAGTGGATCCATTCCCCTCCTTCCTAAATTAATCTCCCTTTCCAGTCGCTCATTCCCCTTTTATCTCCCCCCCCCCCCCCTCCCTCTTTCCCCTCCCCCCTTTCTTCTTCCACCCACATCCCTCCCTCCTTTACCTTTCACTCCTCCTCTCCTCGCCTTATCTGTCACCCCTTTTGTCTCCTTTTCACCTCTCGGCTTTGTCACTTACTCCAGGCATCTGCCATGAACCCCTCTCCCCCCTCACCTGTATCCACCCATCACTTGCCAGACTTTGTCCCACCGTCACCCCTCTTTTTCAGATTTCTTCCCCCTACGACAATCAGTCTGAAGAAGAGTCCCAACCCAAAACATTGCCTGCCCTTTCCCTCCACAGATGTTGCCTGATCTGTTGAGTTCCTCCAACACTTTGTGATTGCTCAAGATTCCAGCATCTGCAGTTCCTTATGTCTCCAGCAGATTTATTTCTCTGATATACTTTATTGTAATAGTTAAAGCTTTGACATCTGTAACTGTAGGATCCCTGGTCATAGCCCATGAATAAATAAATCTTTTCATTTAAATTCACAACTCATTTCTTATTTGACCTTGTTCTATCCTTTTTGAAAATCATTGCCCACTTTGGTCTCTCATTTTCTTCATCAAATGCGTTTTCACTGTGAACCCAAGTGAAGCTTTGGGCAACCGCAATAAACCAAAGCAGATAAATAATCAGCAGTATGTGGACTTACATACAACCCAATTGGGGAATGCAATTTAATACCCCTTGAGGATGTAATATCTGTCTGTGACTCATTGGAAATTAATTATTAGAAGCTACTGCTGTCTCTCTCCACCCAAATATTAAATACAATCCTCTATCATACTTGACCTAGATTCCTTAGCCTTGCGTGTGTGCTGTGTCTTTCCTCTCAAGTATTCCCTGATGAGAAGGCACAAATACATTATATCATTGCCCAGAAATTCAACCCTTCAACAGGGTTAAGTACACCATAAAGTAGCAGGAATGCATTGGATCCTGTTCCTGAAAATTACTTGTGTTGAAATCATTTAAATGCTCAATTAAATATTTTATATTTTGTTATTATTCATTGTAGTTCCACTTATATCTATTTTTAATAGTTCTGCATTCCTCTTTGCTATTCTCTTCTAATATATTTACCATATTTTCTAGCTATCACAGATAGCTACCACAGATCATTTTTGTTCATTTTCATATTACTCTCCCTGTATCTCTTCATTGTTTTATGTGACTCTCCCAGTCTGCTAAATTTCCATTCCCATTTGTTTGTAAATCTTTTATGTAGGTTTAATATTGTTTCTTGCTTGCCGTGTTTGCTGCCCATGATTGCTTAAACTGACATTTCTTGTAGTGGGCATTGCCGATTAAATTCCATGGTGGCAGCAGACATAGTCAGAGGCTGACACGAGGACCGCAGCCCACTGCGATGGGCTGACAGTGTAAAGGTTTTAAAAGCGGCCCGGAGGTGAGGGTGATGCAACGCATAGAGTAGCACATACTGAATGTGTACACTGCACTAACATGGATCAGCAAGACAAATGATTTGCTGTAGTCGTTCATATTCATGACACAATACAATTTGTAATGCAGGCTTTGGATTAGTTGCGGTACTCATTGGATTTCCACATACATGCAAAGCATACCTGGCTCCTGGTTTTTTTTTGCCTCCTGCACCTAAAATGACAGACTAATTATTGTTAATTGTATGTCATATTGATATCAGATAAACCGCGTCACATCTGGAAAGCACATAACTAGCGAGTTACAGTAAATCACTATTTCGTCTTGTCTGAATTCATCACTTGCCTTTCACATTATGTGACGGCACAATACTCTTTTAAATGATCTTTCATACGCTTTTTGTGTCATGAATGATGATAACTGCATGCAGGCAAGGAGAATGTGATATTGTTTTTCGTGGCCAGCTTATTTAATGAATAGAAGGAACTACAAACAGAAGGTTATAGAGTCATATGGCACAGAACCAGAACCTTCGACCAACTTCCCATGCCGACCAAAATGTTGTGCCTACACTAGAAACAGTTTGACAGGTACATGGATAGGACAGGTTTGGAGGGATATCAACATAGGAAGGTGAGACTGGTGTAGCGGGGACATGTTGGCTGGTATGGGCAGATTTGAACGCTGCATCACTATGACTCTATGACTAGTCCCAGCTGCCCATGTTTGCCTCATATCCTAAACTTCTCCTATCCACGAACCTGTCCAAATGTCTTTTAAATGTTCTTTTTGTACCCACCGCTTCTGGTAGCTCGTTCCATACACCCTCTGTTATATTTGTATACAAAAGCAAAAATACTGCAAATACTTGAAAATATAAATAACCCCCAGAAACGACAGAAAATATCATGTTAAAATAACAATCAAGAGAGAAATATAGTTATGTTTCACAAACTCAGTTATGTTTCACAAACACAGACCGCATCTGTGGAGAAAATTCTGGCTCATAGTTTTAGCTTCAGCATCAAGGTCACAGCTTGATGACCTTTCATTAGAAGAAAACAAGCCTTCATTTTGATATCATGCCCCCAGTTTCGTACCAGTGAAAAAGGCCTTCAGCAATAACTTGAGATTATGAATCTAATTCCTATTCATGGATGCTGCCTGACTGGCTGAGTATTTCCAGTATTTTTTATTTTACTTAGCATCTGCCATATTTTGCTTTCAACTCTGTCATTAGACCTGTTCCAACAAAAGATCTAAAACAATAACCCCATTTTTCTCTTCACAACTGCTCTCTCGGCTTTTGTATTTTCTGTTCTTTTTAAATAATTAGCTTTTCAATTTCTCTTTGAAGGGAGAGTGGACGCTGGTGCGCTTTAGCTCTTCACATTGTGTTTTTGATTTTTTGTTTTTGGACTGAATTCTGTTTTTAATTTGTGTTTCTGTGATGTCTTTATTATTTATTTTATTCTGATTATATGTTTTTATTCCTGTTAATCTGTGTAAGGTGTCCTTGAGATGTCTGAAAGGCGCCCAATAAATAAAATTTATTATTATTATTATCATTTCAAAGGAAAAAAATGAATTTGCAAGAGGCTATGACGTGAAATCTAGCACATTCTCATTATTTAAAGAGCAGCAGTCAGAAAAAAGGTGAAATTCTGAGTTTTGCCAATAAATTATGGAGAATGTGCTTCTAATGGGGTCCCACAGGAATGTGATTCTGGGCTTCATTATGCGTTATATCTTGATAAATGGTCTGCAGTAGATAATCAAAAGGTGTTTGAAGAAGATATCAATTTGATGAAAGTAAACTGCAAAACTAAACAGGATGCTCCTTAAAGATGACAATCTATAGTGTTTTAATACAATTTATTCACTATGCAGTATAGATGGTAAAACCTGTTTGCATCTGCAGACACGATCTGCTCCTTAAAATGTGAATAGTTGATTGAAAATAGTTGAAGCCACGAGTTGCTCTTATATCGGAACTTTGCATTTGATTCATAGAATATGAAGAATGAACTCATGATGGAAATAAAACAAAAAATACTAAAAATTATCCACAAACTGATCAGCATCTCTGGAGAGTGTTTCATTTTCAGTTTAGTTTCGTTTAATATTGTCATGTGTACCGAGGTACAGTGAAAAGCTTTTGTTTGTATGCGATCCAGTCAAATAAAAGACTGCGCATGATTACAATCTAGCCGTCTACAGTGCACAGATAAAGGGTACAGCATTTAGTGCAGGATAAAGTCTGATTTAAAGATAATCAAATTGATTACTTACATTAGAATAGTTGTGATGAAAGATCACAATCTGAAACATTAGCTCTCGTTCTCCCTCTGCACTTGCTGCTTGACCTGTTGAGTATTTCTTCTGTATGTTTATTTTAGATATCTATCATCTATAATTTTTAACATTTGTATAGTTGGTTGATAATTCCCTGAACATTCAATTTTGGCTGAAATCATCACAACCTTTGAAATGGAATCGATACGTATTGGCCGCTCAAAATGCATAATATTCAATAAACTGCTCCTGTATTATAGACACCATAGTAATTATTGCCATTATCAGATGCAGATGATGAATGATGACAAGGACTATTTTTAAAATATACTTGAGTGCTGGGCAGCCAGCTGATGAATGAACTGTAACAATGGGGAAAAGCAAAGTGCTTCCTACAGAGCAAAATAAGGCACTGCAGCCGAGATACAGTAACAGGCATCGAGAATTAAACAGAACATGGATGAGGTGTGATGTGAATGTAATTGGAAGTAATAGGAAACTTTTGACTTTAGAGATACAGCGCCGAAACACGCCCTTTAGCCCACTGAGTCTGCACCGACCAGCGATCACCCTGTATACTAGCACTATCTTACGTACGAGGGGCAATTTGCGGAAGCCAATTAATGTACAAACCTGTAAATCTTTGGAGTGCGGGAGGAAACCGGAGCACCCGTAGAAAACCCACACACGCGGTCACAGGGAGAACGTAGAAACTCCGGACAAATAGCACCGTAGTCAGGATTGAACCCAGGTTTCCAGCACTGTAAGGCAGCAATTCTACTGCTGAGCCACTGTGCCTCTCTTAAAATGGAATAGGTACACAATTGAGACAATCTGCTTGTGTATAAATCATGAGTGTGACTAGATTCAGAAAACTGAGTGCAGTTTAAAAAAAAGAATAGTTTTGTCAGAATTTAACTCTGAATGATCATGTTTTTTATTTACAACCCGATTCTTTGCCTGGAAGGGTTAAAAATATGGCATCCTATCAAGTTAGGCAACTCTTCAGCAGAAGCAGCAACCCAGGAAGAGTTAGGGTATCACAAGGGAGACTAAGTTTGGGTATGGCCTGGACTGGAGGAATCGTGGCTGGTGGGAGTAATGAATCAGAGAGTTATCCGGGGACAGAGAGAGGTGGTGGACAAATAGCCTCAATGGGAATTGCTGATTGCAGGGGACGGGAGTGCGGTTTCAATGAGGTGAGCAGCGTGAAGGGAAATAAAACATGATTTGCAATAAATTAAGATAGAAAAGCAGAATAGGAAAAGTGATACAAGATAGGCACAAAATGCTGGTGTAACTCAGCAGGTCAGGCAGCTTCTCTGGTGAAAATTGATAGGTGATGTTTCAGGTTGGAACCCTTCTTCAGACAAGTGGTACAAAATGGGATGTGAAAGGAAAGGACTAGTGAGGGGAAATGCAGACTCATTTGAGACTGAGATGAGAAGTAGGGATAAAAAAAAACCCTCCCAAACTACTGGAAAAACAAAAGTCCTCTGCATTTGGTGCATTAAAGAAAAATAGTAACAACATTGACTCTGGGGAAATTAATGAGTCTGAAAATTGATAAATCGCAGGAACCTGACTTTTAAATCCTGAAAGCTGTGGCTATGGAGGTAATGCATGCTCCGGTTGCCATCTTCCAAAATTCAATAGATTCTGAAATAATTCCTGTGAATTGGAGGATGGCAAATGTGATCCCACTATTTAAGAAGAGTAGAGTAGTGAAAATCGGGAATGATGAGATATCAGGGCCATAGCCATGCATTCCAGCAGGAGGTTTCTAGGGCGGTGTGAGTAAGGACACGAGTGCAGTCATAGTACAGGTTCCCACTCCCCCACAGTTTAGGGGCAATTCTCTGAGGTCAATTAACCTCCAAACCCACACGTCTTTGGGATGTGGGAGGAAACCAAAGCACCCGGAGGAAACTCCGCACAGACAGCACCCGAGGTCAGGATCGAATGCAGCCAAATACAAATCAGCCAAATGCAATGTTCACTCTATCTGTTCCTGTGCTCTAGTGGTCATAGGGAGAACGTGTAAACTCCACACAGACAGCACCCGAGGTCAGGATCGAATGCCGTCAATTTCAATGTTCACTCTACCTGTTCCCATACTCTAAAGGAAAAGTAGATGAAGTCTTCTCTGTGCATAGAGTTTGGATGACTTCCTTAGTGCAGCAGTGAGCAAGAATCTGTGAGACATGGCTGAGATCATTATCAATAGCATGGAATAATGGTGAGGCTACAAAACTGAAATTGTAGGCGTGATTTTCAACAGCAAAGGGACCCAGGGACATGTGAGGCTCTACTTGATGATGCAAGAGCACAGATCTCAAAGAAGCAACAAATGCAGCATGAACGTGGATCCTATTGCAGCAAAGTCTCAGGTTGTTGGGATTATGGAGCATTGATTGTTCTGTGAGGATATAGAAGTATTCTTTGTCAGATCAGTGGCATGGGAAATCTTGCTGCAGACAAATTTTGAATATTGAACTACTGTTGACTTTGATTGGAAGAGTTTCATGTTAGAAAAAATATTCTAGGGCAGTGGTCCCCAAACTTTTTCGGCCACCGCCCCTTTTGCTCTGTAAACTCATCCTCAGTGCCCCCTATCCTACCCCATAAAAAGCGAAATAACAGTTTGCATGACCCACTTAGGAAGATAATAAAACAATAACATTCAAAAGAGTAATAATTAATTGTGCATTTATTCAAAATCCAATTACAACTTTTTTTGTATAATTAATTTAACAAAATTTATGAATTTGATCCAGAGATGCCAGCTTTTGAAAATCTGAGTTACTTAGCGAGAGCCTTAGATACCATTTACTATTAGCAACAGTGCATGCTTTTAGAGTGAAGGTCAGTGGAGAGCACGGCAGAACAACTGCCCCATAAGCAGGTCAAGTACATACAGACACCTGCCCTTCTCCTGTTCCCCTAGATAACCCCACAGCCCCCCCAGAGAGGGGCTAACACCCCACTTTGGGAAACACAGTTCCAGGGCAAATGAAACATTGCTGAAGAGTCAGACGTTGAATTACCCAACCATTGCTAAAAAAAAACAGAAATTAGTGCAATATTGTTCCACTTTGTTCAGGCCAACTTTAAACTGCATTCCACTGTTTATTTGGAGTTTGAATTGGAATTTGCTTTGCAAGACACAGCGTGGAAATAGGGCCTTCGGCCCACCAAATCCACACTGGCCATCACTCACCCGTTCACACTGGTTCTATGTTGTCCCATTTTCTTATCCACTCCCCACACACTAGGCGCAATTTACAGAGGCAAAATTAAGCTACAAACCCACACGTCTTTGGGATGTAGAAGGAAACCGGAACACCTGGAAGAAACTCAAGCGGTCACAGGGAGAACATGCAAACTCCACACAGACAACACCCGAGGTCAGGATTGAACCAGGATCTCTGGCACTATGAATCAGTGGCTCTACCAGCTGTGCCACTGTGCCACCCCTAAATAATGTATAAAGACAACCCCAGGCTGGTATTTTTGGGAAGTATTGGCAGGTCAGGAAGGGTGTGGTGATAGTTCTCCACACTCCTTCAATAGTCCAACCTTAATTTATCATGAGGTTGGATTACTGAAAGAGATGAAGGCATCTTGATGAGTGAGATTGTGGGAGATGAATGGTGACATTATTTTGGGATAGTGGTTTTGCCTTTTTGTACAACATAAAATTCAGTCGTATAACATAGGGAGTTTGGCATTTTTATTGTAACTCCTGTCCAAGTTGAAATAACATAGGACAAGGAGGTTAACAAATGTGAAAACATTTTTATTAAATTACATGAGGAGCAGCTTTTCTTTGTTGAACCATCTTATCACCAACTAAAGAGCAGTCCGGACCTACTATCTACGACATTGGAGACCATGAGACTATCTTCAATCAGACTTTACTAGAATTTATCTTGCACTAAACATAATTCCCTTGATTATAATCATGTATAGTCTTTCTGCTGAGTGGACAGCACGCAACAAAAAAGATTTTCACTGTAGCTCAGTACACGTGACAATGAGCTAAACCAAACTAAACTATTCAAATATGCTATCAACTGTTCAAATATATTTAACAAACTACAGTTTCAGACCCTTGAATTAGGCTCCATTTTCATTCTTAGATTTTACTTTCCTTCAAATTGCTACTGCGTAAGAAAGTTTAAAATTACAACATATTTTTTTCTCTTCAGATTAACCTCGCTAGTTGAGTCAATAAATTATTGGTTGGAGTGTGCTTCCGCAGATGAATGTCAGTACTTTGTCTGGGTTCCTTTGACTGGGATTGTTTTTTCACACATCATTAGAATCACCTTGATTATGTCCTCATCTAACATTATGCATTGTGAGCAGAGATACACTACATTGTCTGTCCATATATGGTAATTAATTCTATTGTTTCTCGTATTTTAGGCTCTCAGGGCAGCTTAACCATCAATTTTGTGTTCTCGAGCCAATTTATCCGATGCAGTAACTTTCACCACTGTTGAGCTGGTGGAGAGTTTATTTCTGTCCTTGATGCCTGTAATGACTTTATGATGAGGAAGCTGGAAACTTGTCCTTTGTTTATCAATTACTAGCCAGTTTCATCTTACTCCCCATCTGCAGGAAGAGCAGCTTTAGCTAAAAAGTGATTAGTTTCATCAGGTTCTTAAAAAAATACTCTTTAAAATCTTGTTGACTCCACAAGGCGGAAGGGATGAGATGTTTCTATCACATCCTATGACTGGTCACATCATTCACAGTGTGGAAAATGAACCATTGTCATTGAGGTCTATTGAGGTTCCCTTATTCAGCACACTTTGGGCATTAATCATTGGGCATGAAATTGTAGTTGTCTGCTCTGCAGTTCCTTGAGAGTCAGGGTGACTTGTTATTACTCTTATTCTATGTGTTTAGAGGTGGCTGTTGAGGCTTTTGTAGGTTCCACAGACTCTGATACAAATGAGGCAGGATGTGTTCATAAGTTCATGTCATGGGAGCAGAAGTAGGCCATTTGCCTATCGAGTCTACTCTGACGTTCATTCATTGCTGATCTATCATCCCCTCTCAACCCCATTTTCCTGCCTTCTCCCCATAACTCTTGGCACCCATACTAATCAAGAGCCTGTTAATTTTCGCCTTTAAAATACCCAATGACTTGGCCTCCACCGCCGTCTGTGGCAATGAAGTCCACAAATTCCCACCCTCTGACTGAAGAAATTCCTCTTCATCTCCTTTTTTAAGGTGTGTCCTTTTATTAAGAGGCTATTGCCTCTGGTTCGAGATTGCCACTAGTGTAAACATCCGCTCCATGATTCACTCCATCTGGGCCTTTTCGCTATTTGGTAAGTTTCAATGCGGTCCCCCTTGACAAAGAAGGCCGTGGATATCTTGGGAGGTGGTGCTCTCTTTCCTCCATTTAGCTGGTTGAGGACCAACGTGAAAATCAATTGCAAGTGCAAGTGTCATTTTGTTGAGAAACATTTTGAGGAATTTGTGGGCTGATGCAAAATGGTCTCATTTCATCTCTCCAAACTTTATTTGAAAGAAACAACGACATTGTCAGTCATAGGGCAAAGTTTAAAGAAGTGCGGTGGACGTTTTTCAACACAGAAGGTGGTGCACGCATTGGCAGGTGTTGTGGTGGAGGCAGATATGGAGGAATATGGATCACGTTCAGGCGGAGGAGAATAGTTCATCTTGGCATCATGTCCGGCATATATATTGTGGGCTGAAGGGCCTTTCTTGTGCTGTGTTCCATGTTAAGTTGGCACCATTTTTGCATTACTTTATATGTACAAAACTACCTCAAAGCAAAGGAACACGATTCTTTGTTTCAGATATTATTGACAACTTACCACAATCAGCGACTACTCTGCCAGACCCACAACACGGCTAACATGTAATTCTCTATAAATTCTTAACTCCTATGATCTCCGAGCAATCCTACTATATTCAGGAAGGATAGTCGTTGGAATCTTTGAACTTTATTGTATCATTAATTTTATTTATTTGCAGCATTTTTGCCAAAAAATGGTTCCATGATACTTATTGGTTCAAAAATAATGATAGCTGCGCATGCATATATTTGTGGAGTTTGTTAAGTTGCATCCTCTTTTGGTGAGGTGTTAGCCAATGTGTAGCTAATGCCCTCTGGAAATCATGCTGTCAAGCAGCCTGCAGAATAGCTTTAACATTGACATTGTGATATTAGAACCCCAGCTAACCCAGCACAGCTAAACATTTGTTCAGCAGCAGGAATGACCTCCTGCCAGCTCCTTGTACAGAAATTACCCAGTAGCCGTTTAGTTGTCGATTGATTTTCACTGGTTAATGTTGCCTTGCTTTCGGGTATTCTTTAAAACTTCCAGAAGTGAACAACGTGACAAGTAATGATGGATTTTGACTTGACCGTTGGGCTTCTGCAAACATCAGTTGCTCACAGATATGAATATATGAGCAGAAAATCCTTTCGTGAGAAAGATCATAGAGAAATAAGAAGAAGGCTAACCATTCTTATTTCGTAAGGAGAAGGACAGGAAGAATTTCACTTTGAGGCCCTGGCAAGTAGTAGGGCTCCTGCAAAATTAAGTTGCTCATAGATATGAATGTAAGAGTAGAAAAGAAGAATATCCTTTTGTGCGAAAGATCGAAGAGCAATAAGAATAAGGCGAACCACAGAAGAGAAATAAAAATTTCACTTGGGAGGCCCCATCCACCCAGTGTGTTGAAGAAACAATTCTCTCTACTAAATCTTTGACATATATTTTGAAATGCTATTTAAGATTGAAATTTTCCACCTGCTCCAGATGGAATGATCTGCAGTATCGGCAAAGATAGAACAATGGTAGCCAGGAGGGGTGCAGCAGCACAGCTGGTAGTGCCACTGCTTTACATCACCAGTGACCCTTATTCAATCCTGACCACGGGTGCTGTCTGTGTGGAGCTTGCATCTTCTCCCTGTGACCGTGTGAGCTTCCTCCGGGTGTACCAGTTTCCTCCCACATCCCAAAGACTGGCGGGTCTCTAGATTAATTGTCCTCTGTAAATCCCCCTGGTGTGTAGGGAGTGGATGCAAAAGTTGGACAAGATAAAACTAATGTGAATGGGTGATCGATGGTCGGCGTGGACTCACTGAAGAAGGGTCTCGACCCGAAAGGTCACCCATTCCTTCTCTCCAGAGATGCTGCTTGTCCCGCTGAGTTACTCCAGCCATTTTGTGTCGACAGTGGGCCAAAGAGCCTATTTTCATGCTGTATCTCTGAATAGCATCTCTAAGTTAAAAAAACTAAAGAGCTTTTAAACATCCCTTCACCCATGCTGGCGCTGCAGATATCTGCAACATCTTGCAGTTTGAATCCATCATTCAGTGTGGGATCAATGACTCTCTCTATTTAAAAAGAGTTGACTACAGTTATTCTGTTTTGTTAGAGAGCAGCATGGAAGAGAGACATCTGGAATGGGAATTGAAACAATTGTTCCTTATCTGTATAATATTGTTGTTATTCGTCCTTCGTAGTCGAAGAAGGCCATGACTTTTTTTTTGTTTGTGGTTCCGGAGGTGACTGGTGAGACCAATCCGGGGCCGGAAGGCTCGCCCGCATATGGGACACAGCTGGGTGGGTGCTGCAGTAGAAGTTGAAGTGGCTCGAGCCTTGCGCGCGGCGCATTTCCTCAGAGTTTCTGCTGTGCGCTTCTTCTCAGCTGCACGCGCTCCCGTGGTGATCTTGCTTCGCCTAGTTGGACGGTACGGGTTCTGAAGTCACGACTTGCACTTGACTTGGATTAAAGTGAGGGAGAGTTGCGCAAATCGTCAGCCTCACTCTCTCGTCCCTGTCTATCTGAATCCAGTGGCAAGACATAGTCAAAACGGTTGGCGATAGGTTAGGATGCAGTGGATATCCACCAGTGTTCTGTGTGAATATTGTGCCCTAATTGCGCTTCGCAACGCTACGCTTTGCTGGGTCCATCTTCCTACCCGTTGGACCGCTGAATGGTGGCCTCCAACGCGTATTCTGCCGGATCCAGTCTTCACCTTTCCCGAATAAGGTAATAGCCACAAGGCATTGGAGGTTTGCATTTGGTGTTTTCCTTCACCCCTCCAGGGTGCTATATGGAGGATGCCTGTGCGTGATTTTGTTTAACGTGGGTAGACTGGTGCACAGGCAGCCACCCCACGGTCCTTGACAGATCTGGGTCAGGATCTGGTGGAATGGAGTCCAAGACGATCGGAGACCCTTTTCTGCTGCAGCCTTCATCCGCCTTCCCAGCCGTTGTGACGCTCCACTAAGGTCAGCCATCGTCTCCGCCTGTTCCACCGTTGAGGTCTTGGTTGGATTGCTCTTTGTCAGAGACTTCCCCCTCGACCCTTACCGCCATGGGTGGCCCTACCAGGAGCATAGCTCCAGACGGCATCGCTCGCAGGATCTCAGGTCTACACAGGCTTCTCCACCACGACAAGGTGACAATCCACAGTGAAGCTATAATATAATATATGCTATAGTATAGTATACACTATAGTAATATGTATGCTACATTATACTCTACTTTACAAAGTGAGACACCATGATGTCCTATGTTGTTTAGTTTAGTTTAGTTTAGTTTAGAGATCCAGAGCATAAACAGGCCCTTCGGCCCACTGAGTCCATGCCGATCGGGGATCCCCATACACTAGCACTATCCTACACACTATGGACAATTTACATTCTTTACTATTGCCAATTAACCTACAAACCTGTGTGTCTTTTGGAGTGTGGAAGGAAACTGGGGCACCCGGGGAAAACCTATGTGGTCAGGGAGAGAACGTACAAAGTCCGTCCAAACAGCACCTGTAGTCAGGATTGTACCTGGCGCGGTACCTAGCGCGGTAAAGGGCTTTTCCCACTAGTCACCCCGTAGCATGGCATGTTTACTGATTTTAGTGCCAGGATCCTGTTGCCCTCAATGCTTGTGTCTGAGTCAAAGTTTGTGGCAACCTGAAAATAATATCATTCTTGAAATTCGGGACTGAATCAGGTGGGAGTTGATAAGTGTAAGGTTTCGATGTAGAAAGTATACTTGGAATAATCACAACAGTGAAGCCCATTGCTATCCACAAGCTGCAAGCCAGGTACATGAAGGTTAAAACAATGAGCTTAGCTGGAATTTTCCATTAACACTTTTAAGTGTGGGTTCATCGGTTTTTATCTGTAAGAACTCTAAAAGCTCCAGTGTCACTGTAATTATATACACGCTCTCTCTTTGAATAATATAAATGTATTCATTGTCACTGTATAATTTATTTTGGCTTACTCTTTCAGTGTTCCATTTGTAATCATATATTCACTTTACTCTGTCTAATCATACATGTACATCTATCTCTATCTCTGTGTAATTATGAATTTTTCTGTCGTACTGTAATTATATATTTTCGCCTTCTTCTATGTAATACCTCTCTCTCATTTGTCTCCATCATTAGATCTTTTCTGGTGTGAGCTGCATGTCAAAAATCAGCAAGTGTGTTGATACCCAAAAGATTTTTGAAACAGAGAATGTTTAAGAAAGAACTGCAGATGCTGGAAAAACCAAAGGTAGACAAAAATGCTGGAGAAACTCAGCGGGTGAGGCAGCATCTATGGAGCGAAGGAAAAGGTGACGTTTCGGGTCGAGACCCTTCTTCAGACTGGTGAAGAAGGGTCTCGACCCGAAAACTTTACCTATTCCTTCGCTCCATAGATGCTGCCTCACCCGCTGAGTTTCCTCCAGCATTTTTGAAATGAGGAAGTGTGCATAAAGCAAAACATTTTCATTAGTATGAATCCTGCATAGGTCAAAAATCAGTCCAATGCAAGCCATGGCTGTTAAGTGAAAAATACTGATTTGTTTAATTGTCCCAAGGTTTAAAATGCACCAATAAAAGGCTTTACTCAATAAAAATAATGTTCATGAAGCAGACTAAAGGGAACCAGTTAAATACAGGTAGGTAATATCTAAGAGTCGGGAAGTCATGTTGCAGCTATATTGGGCTTTATTAGCAACATTTTTAGTATTGTATGCAGTTCTGTTTGCCCCATTACAGGAAGGATATGGAGGTTTAGAGAGTGTGCAGAAGAAGATTCACCAGAATGCTACCTGGATTATAGGGCATTAGCCAAAAGGAGTTTTGGAAAAACATGGATTTTATTCGCGGGTACGTCAGAGGTTAACGTGAGAGCTGACAGAAGTGTATAAAATTATGGGTGGTAGATAGCCAGAATGTTTTTCCCAGGGTGGAAACTCAAAGATGAGAAGGCATAGGTTGAAGGTGAGAGGAGCAATATTTAAAGGAGATGTGCGGGGCAAATTCCTTTTCCCCAGAGAGTGGTAGGTGCCAGAGGCATTTCCCAGGCAGATGGTAGGGGCAGATACAATAGGGGCATTTAAGAAGCTTGTAGTTATGCAGGGAATGGAAGGATATGGATCATGTGCAGGCAGAGGATATTACTTTAACTTGGCATGATATTTGCCCCAGACTTTGTTGGCTGAAGGGCCTGTTCCTGTGCTGTGCTGTCCTGTTCTATATTCAATGTTGTTCGAACAAAATACTTTTTTGGTTCACCATTTTGATTCCTCAAGCAGTTATGAAGCCTGTCCTGTTTTTGTCTTTACAAGATTATATTTTGCTTTTGCTCCAGGTTCATTTTGTTTTATAATAAGATCTTGAAATATTCAAAATGAGTGTCATTAGTTTGCAATAAATCTGGCTAGTCTAATTTATTTCCAGTTGCATGATCTATCTGAAACAAAGAAACTTAGAAAATAGGTGCAGGAGTAGGCCATTCGGCCCTTCGCGTCTGCACCGCCATTCAATATGATCATGGCTGATCATCCAACTCAGTATCCTGTACCTGCTTTCTCTCCATACCCTCTGATCCCTTTAGCCACAAGGGCCACATCTAACTCCCTCTTAAATATAGCCAATGAACTGGCCTCAACTACATTCTGTGGCAGAGAATTCCAGAGATTCACCACTCTCTGTGTAAAAAATGTTTTTCTCAGCTCAGTCCTAAAATATTTCCCCTTTATCCTTAAACTGTGACCCCTTGTTCTGGACTTCCCCAACATCGGGAACAATCTTCCTGCAACTAGCCTGTCCAACCCCTTAAGAATTCTGTAAGTTTCTATAAGGTCCCCCCTCAATCTTCTAAATTCTAGTTGAAGAAGGGTCCTGACCTGAAAAATCACCTATCCATGTTCTCCAGAGATGCTGCCTGACGCGTAGAGTTACTCCAGCCCACTTTGTGTCTTTTTTTGTGAGATAGCATCTGCAGTTCCTAGTGTCTTTATTTTCTGTGCCATCTGCTGTAAGAATGATATTGGTTTCATGCCTCTCAGAGGCTTTGACTTTTGCGCACCACGTCCAGATTCAGGGACAGTTTCTTCCCAACTGTTATCAGGCAACTGAACCATCCTATTACCAACTAGAGAGCGGTCCTGACCTACCATTTACCTCATTGGAGACCCTTGTCTTATCTTTATTGGACTTACTGGACTTGTGCTAAAAGTTATTCCCTTTATCCTTATCTGCACATTGCGGATGGTTTGATTGTAATCAAGTATCGTCTTTCCGCTGACTGGATAGCAAGCAACAAAAAAGCTTTTCACTGTACCTCCGCACGCGTGACAATAAACTAAACTAACTATCTCTCGTGTTTAGATCACTTTTAAATGACCTTACTTGTGAGAATGACTCATTAAACTGGTTCTGGTAAGGTTCTGTTGATATTGGCGGAATTATCATAAACCCTGTCTGGTAATTGCTTTTAGCTATTAAATTTATTGAATGTGATCATAAACCATCACTGCTATCTTAAAAAATAATGGAACATTATGTCAAACTTAATTCAATGTTCCAAATAGTTTATGCAAAACAAAAAAATACACAATTCATGACTGAGTTATAATTACAGTGGACATTTCATACTGTATATGCATGAAGACAATAATAAAATGATTACAATTTAAGAATTCTTTGCAGATCATGTTTAATGCAGTATCATCTTTATATCTTCACGCTTTATCATTTGACAAAACGTGAATTTAGCTGGCTGGTGAAGATCCATGGCATATAAAGATCAGCTAACTGTTATTTGGATGAGAATTTTTTTGGCACTGCATTGAATGTTGTCTTATTTGCAATGATTTCCTTTCAACATGCAGGATTTCTCCACTTTTTACAACATTAATGTCGTAGTCATACAGCATGAAAACAGTGGCCCAACTAGCCCACTCCACTAACTATACTCCATCTACACTAGTCCCACCTGCACGCGTTTGGCCAATATTCCTCTAAACCTATCCTATCTATGTAACTGTTCAAATGCTTCTAACGTTATGATAATAACTGCCTCACTACCTCCTCCGTATGTTTGTTCCATATACAAGCCAATGCTGGAGTGACTTTAAACTTTTGAGATACAGCACGGAAATAGGCCCATCGGCCCACCGAATCCATGCCAACCAACAAACACACTGTATACTAAAATGTTATAATCTTTATTGAAGCCAACTAACTTACAAATCTATACGCCTTTGGAATGTGGGAGGAAATTGAAGCACCCGGAGAAAATCCACACCGTCACAGGGAGAACGTAAAACTCCATACAGACAGCACCCATAGTCAGGGCCGGATTTACGTATAAACTTCACAAGTTTAAGCTTAGAGCCTCGAGATCTAGGGGGGCCTCGGCAGGGCCGGATTTACCTATTTAGGGCCTCAAAATCTAGGGGGCTTCCAGCCAAGGTGTTCTTTTCCCCCAGAGTAAAAAAAATCCTGAGAAAAAAAAAAAATTGGATCGCTATCTGCGTTACCACTTTGACGGAAATTAACCGAAATTCTGGATCTGGCCCACTGGAAGTTTTGGGGATAAAATTGCAACCATCCGCTCCTGCGCAGTTGGGGGAAGCCGGGTGACGCAGTGGCGACGCAAAATGACGCTGTCTATCCGCACGTGCGCGGTGGGCCCGGGCGGGTTCAGATCTCCATTTGCACTCCACACAATCACCTCGATGCTTCGTGTCTACCAAAGATCCTAGGTGTCTACTCCAGGTAAGTAGTGGAATATTGCGTTGCGGGAGTGCCCGTTTCTCTGGGCCGGGGGGGGGGGGGGGGGTGGGGCTGCGGTGTCTGTGGCGCGGAGTCGGAGCCCTCGCTGTGTGGGAGGGAGAGAGAGGGGGAGGGAGGGAGAGATGGAGGGGGAAGGAGGAGAGGGAGAGGGAAAGGGGGATTATCTTTAGTGAGATTGCAAAATTAAGGTAGGTTTTAGAGCAATTATATTTTCTCCTCCATATGAATAATATCAAACAATTTGAACTGCTTTCTTTTCCTTGATAACAATACTGAAAAATATGTATTTCATAGTTTGTGACTTTCATTTTGCATCATATTTTTAATGTGCACATACTAACACAGTCGAACAGTAACACGCAATCAAATCAACACACAAAACATTTTCTAAAAAATGGTTTTATTTACTGCAAAAACTTACAGTATTTTATTTGCATTGTTTGCATGCACCTTTATAACATTTTACATAACATTTTACAGTACAACTTGATTATTAAAACAAGGACAACAATTCTTGATTAAAAAAAATGTATACAACAATGACCCCAATCATCCCAGTCCAACCATTCATTACTCTTGACTCAACCAAAATTATTTCTGAAAATTGGCCATAAATTTGGCGCAAAAATTATCCAAAATAAGGCTCAGAATGCACCAGAGCTTCCAGGGCCCTTAAGCTGGCCGCAAGGGTCTTTGAGCTTCGTGCTTGTGATATGTGCTGCATGCAGTTATGAGTTAAAAGTGTTTGTTTTCGAGGTCTTCTAGTCTTTTTATGTGGGGGGTGAAAGGGGGAAACTATTTTTCTCAGTCCTTACCTGGTCGGAGATGCGGCTTTTCTCAGAACCGTATTTTCGCCCCTTCCTCGTGTTTTCCTGCCAGAACTTCAGCTTTGGCAGCGGCACAGCACTGAAGCACCATCGTGGAGCAGGGCGCCTGCCTTACCTGGGTCGGTGGGTTCCGGAGTGCTGAGACCGCCGACTCCAACATCCGAGGAGCTGTGGCTGCGGGCGTCCAGCGGCGCTGTACTTTAAACATCGTGGAGCCTGGAATCTCACGCCGAGGTCGCCAGTGTCGGAGCTCAGACCAGCGCGGACCGTGGTCTTCGGGAGCCGTGGTCTTCGGGGAGTAAGCGGCCGCTCCAGACACTCCAAGCCGCTGAGAGTGTTCTTCCGATGCCGGAGTTCCATCATCCGGCGAGAGGGCCTGAAGCATCGGGCTGCCGAAGCGGCGACTGCAGAGGCCTCAATAGGCCCGACCATGGGTGAACAGGGGATAGGACTGGACTTTGCTGCCTTCCCTCACAGTGGGGACCATTGTGGGGAGATGTTTTTATGTTTATTGTTAAATTCTTAATGTTGTGTCTTATTTTTATTTGTGTGCTGCAATGGCAAGTCAAATTTCACGACACCAATTGGTGTATGTGATAATAAATGTCCTTTGTTGTTGTTGTTGTTGCACTTATTTCACATACATTTTTTGTAATCCTGCCATGGCCTCCCACCTTTTTGAAAAGCTTCATACGGGCCTGGTGTATAATATGTTTGACACTGTCATAGGCCTTTCTCACATATGCTGTCACAACGCAATGTAGTCTCTAAACAACACTTCAGTAATTTTCCTTGCCCTCCATTTCAGAATAATAGTGTTTTAAGCCGATAACTCGACACTAACACTGGCAATAAATAAAAAGCGCAGCTTTCCAGCCCTTATCTCATTGACCACGCTCGGCTGCATATTGGTGGGTCAGGTGGACTCTTCCATCTTCCTCTCATCGTGGGGGTGGGGGACTGGCAGAGGCCACACAAGTGGAATAGCCTAGAGCCTCTCTTCACCTAAATCCGGCCCTGCCCATAGTCAGGATCGAACCTGGGTCTCTGGTGCTGTGAGGCAGCAACTCTACTGCTGCAAATCTGTGCCACCCCAGTGAATAAAATGTGAGATAGAGTCATAGAGTTAAACAGCACAGAAATGGGCTCTTGGGTCCAACTCATCCATGCCAACTAAAGTGCCAAACTGAGCCAGTCCCATTATCTTGCATTTTGACCATGTCCCTCTAAACCTTTCCTAACCATGTATATATTCAAATGCTTTTATAATCTCTTCATAATTGTTCCAGTCTTTCCCACTTTCTCTGACAAGCGATCCACATATCTGCTACTCTCAGTGTGAAAAACATGCCCCTCAGATGCCTTTAAATATTTCCTCTCTTACCACTAACCTATGGCCTCTAGTTTTAGACTCTCTACTCTGGGGAAAAAAACTGTGACCATCCACCTAAACAATGCCCTTCATGGTTTAATGCTTCAATAAGGTCACCCTTCAGCCTCTTTATTTCCAGAGAAAAAGTTCCCATCTATCCAGTCTCTCCTTACAACTCAAGCCCTCCAGCAACATCTTTGTGAATTAATCTTTTCTGCACCCTCTCTATTTCAATCAGGTCTTTCTTACAGCATGGTAACCAGAACTGCATGCAAAACTCCAAATCTGGTCTCACCTCTGTCATACAAAGTTGTAACAGGACAGCTCAACCCTTGTACTCTGTGCCCAACCGATGAAGGCAAACCCATCGTACACCTTCTTCATCATCCTGTATAACTGTGTTGCCACTTTCAAGGAAATATGTGGTTGTATCCCAAGGTCTCTCAGTTCCACACTCTCCAGGGTCCTGCCATCAACTTTATTGTTCAGGTTCACTGTCTCAAAAAGCATCACTTTGTACTTGTCTGACTTAAATCCCATCTGCAATTATTTTGCTCACTTTTCCATTTGGTCCAGTTCCTGTTGTAACCTACTTCACTGTCCATTACACCATCAATTTTGGTGTCATCTGCGAACTCATTAATCATACCACCTACATTCTCATCCAAACTGTTAATAAATGCCAAAAAACAGGGATCTAGCAATGAAAAACTCATGACACGCCATCGGTCACAAGCCTCCAATCTGAAAACAACCCTCTGACTCCTTCCACCTAGCCAATTTTGTGTCTGTTTGGCTAGTTCACATTGCATCTGATGTGATCTAATCGTCCAGACTAGAATACCATGCAGATGTCCAAGAGACTAAAATTGTGGTGTATGTCTGGAGTGGGGTTGAGGGTGTGAAATGCAAATTCCTTGAAGGATCCCTTAAAGAACAGCTCGGTGTTTAACACCATCATCCCCTCCAAACTGGTCACCAAGCTCAGGGAACTGAGTCTCTGCCCGTCCCTCAGAAACTGGATTGATGACTTCCTCATGAACAAAACATCAGTACGAATTGGCAGCAACAATTCCTGTTCGATAACCATCACCTCCAACTAAGCTTCAAATTGCATAGACTTGTGAGCATTGCTTTTGTCTTTGCACCATTATTGATTGTTTTTTATATACTTCTAATTTTGTTGTTTCGTATGGTATTTACAGAGTTCTGCACCCTCTCTAGCTCATTCAGATCTTCTATACAGTATGGCAACCGGAAATGCACAAGATACTCCAAATGTTGTCTCACCAATGTCACGCAAAGCATATCAGTTTATATATCTGTCGTGCTGCTACCAATAAGAATTTCATTGTTCCGTTTTGGGGCATATGACAATAAAACACACTTGACTCTTGATTGAAGAGATCACAGAGCTATGAGATGGTGAGTTATAGGAAGAATTTGATGACAGGGTTGGGACTTTAAAATTCTGTTGCAACTTAATTAGATTAATGAATAAAGTATGATTTGTGAGCAGGCTAATTAGGCCTTTGTTGTGCAAGGGCAGAAGATTTTTTGATTGCCAAAGTTCTGGAGGTAGATGGTGGGAATCAGATGGCAGTTTAAGCTTACAATGAATTTAGGGAGGGCAAGGATAAAGATATTACATTGGTGGAAATAACCATTCTTGTGATGGTATGTAGTCAATTTGTAAGGTCATCTCCATTCCAATATGATTCCAGATCTCCATGTTAACTCTTCTCATCTCCTCAAATGTCTCAGATCTCTCTTTGTTCCTGCTCCTTGCTGATGACAAAGGCTTGCCACCTGGCAGTCAGCCTGTTTCCACAGGGTGTGGAGGGAAACATATTTGTTTGGATTTACTCAGATCAACCCAGCCCAGCTCAGTTCCCTGCCCACCTCTGGGATAATAGCCCGATAATATTCCTCTTTTCCTTACCCTTCCCTGTCAACTAGTGTAGTTTCTCAAAATAGACAGTAAACAATGGGTCCATGAGTAGGCCATTCAGCCCTTCTAGCCAGCACCGCCATTCACTGTGATCATGGCTGATCATGAATGTGGAACAATCAGCTCACTCATGAATTAGCTGGGAGAAACTGACCACGTGCAATTTTATAGGGGTGGCACAGTGGCACAGCGGTAGAGTTGCTGCCTTACAGCGCCAAAGACCTGGGTTCGATCTTGCCTGCACTGAGTTTGCAAGTTCTCCCTATGACCGTGCAGGTTTTCTCCGGGTGCTTATAACAAATGTAAAGCACTTTGGCCAACGAGAGTTGTTTTTTAAATGTGCTATATAAATAAATGTGACTTGACTTGACTTGCTCCAGTTTCCTCCCACATTCCAAAGATTTGCAGGTTTTGTACGCCAATTGGCTTCCGTTAAAATATTGTCCCTAGTGTGTAGGATAGAACTAGTGTAGACACAAAATGCTGGAATAACTCAGCGGGACAGGCAGCATCTCTGGAGTTATGGCTTCAACATTGTTTTTCAACACGTCTTAATTTACAAGAATATTTTACATTTTATGATACTTTTCTTGGCACTATCTTGTAAAGCTTCCAAGCAAAAAAAATTTGGAAAACTTCCACTCACTATTTTCAGACCTTGTTATATGACTCAGAAACTTTATTTGGATATTTCAGCTGTCCATCTGTTAGAAGCTGTATGGTTGTTTAAATATTTGACTCCCAGCATCTTTTTTCTGAGCACTGAATTTCATTGTTAAGGCAGCAGCTTTGGATAGATCTGGTGCATGATAATTAATACCTGTGTGTAATGATTATATGGGATCTAAGTTGTCATTAAAATAACAGGTTTCCAGTAAATTATGCCATGAAGATATAATTTAGAGGCCTCTCGATTTCTCAAGGATGTTCCATTTAATATCATAACGCCAACCCTACATTTCCGCCTATCCCCATTATTTTCTCCCACCTTGGTTATCCATTGGTTCAACGATTAGAAAAGGAAAAATATTATTTTTTTCCACAATGGAGTTGCTGCATCACAGCTCCAGAGACCCGGGTTCAATTCTGACTACGGATGCCGTCTGTATGGAGTTTGTACATTCTCTCCGTGACTGCATGGGTTTTCTCCCGGTGCTCTGGTTTCCTCCCACATTCGAAAGACGTGCAGGTGGGTAGGTTAATTAGCTTCTGTAAATTGTGGATTGTCCCCACTGCACAGGATAGTGCTGGTGTCTGGGGTGATTGGTGGTCAGCATGGACTCGGTGGGCCAAAGGGCCTGTTTCCACACTGTATCTCTAAAGTTTAAAATAAAAATTGGGCTGACAAGCAACTAAAGATATCTGAGCAAAAACATGAAGTACTGGAATAACTCAGCACGTGAGCCAGCATTTGTGGAGGGAATAGATAGGTGACGTTTCAGGTTGGGACCTTGCAGGACCTCTGCTTCAATGACATCTCTTAATACTGGCCGAGTATAGGATCAGTTCTGATAAAAGGTTATTCATTAGGTGCTTTGGGCTATCAGCTGGAGCAGATTTGTATACCATTATAATCTGTGACTCCTTTGCCTGAATGTGTAGGAAGGAACTGCAGATGCTGGTTTATTCCGAAGGTAGACACAGAATGCTGGAGTAATTCAGTGGGTCAGGCAGCATCACTGGAGAAAAAGAATAGGTGACATTTCGGGTCGGAACCCCGAAGTCTGATCACCTATTATTTTTCTCCAGGGCTGCTGCCTAACCCATTGAGATACTCTAGCATTTTGTGTCCAGCTTCTTTGCCTGATGTGGCCGTTACTCTACCGTGGCTTTCATGCCAGTGGACTAATCTTTTCTCAATATCTGGACTACACGTCTTCCCACCCTGCCCCCTATAAAGACTCCATCCCCTACTCCCAATTCCTCCGCCTACGCCGCATCTGTTCCCAGGATGAGACATTCCATACCAGGGCATCGGAAATGTCCTCGTTCTTCAGGGAACGGGGATTCCCCTCCGCCACCATAGATGAAGCTCACACCAGGGTCTCATCCATACCCCGTAACACTGCTCTCTCTCCCCATCCCCGCACTCGCAACAAGGGCAGAGTCCCTCTGGTCCTCACCTTTCACCCCACCAGCCGGCAAATACAACACATAATCCTCCGCCATTTCCGCCACCTCCAACGTGACCCCACCACTCGCCACATCTTCCCATCTCCCCCCATGTCTGCCTTCCGCAAAGACCGCTCCCTCCGCAACTCCCTCGTCAATTCTTCCCTTCCCTCCCGCACCACCCCCTCCCCGGGCACTTTCCGTTGCAACCGCAAGAAATGCAACACCTGTCCCTTCACCTCCCCCCTCGACTCCATTCAAGGACCCAAGCAGTCGTTCCAGGTGCGACAAAGGTTCACCTGTATCTCCTCCAACCTCATCTACTGCATCCGCTGCTCTAGATGTCAGCTGATTTACATCGGGGAGACTAAACGGAGATTGGGCGATCGTTTCGCCGAACACCTCCGCTCAGTCCGCAATAACCTACCTGAATTCCCGGTGGCTCAGCACTTCAACTCCCCCTCCCATTCCCAATCCGACCTCTCTGTCCTGGGTCTCCTCCATTGCCAAAGTGAGCAACAGCGGAAATTGGAGGAACAGCACCTCATATTCCGCCTGGGGACCTTGCGTCCGGATGGCATTAACATTGAATTCTCCCAATTTTGCTAGCCCTTGCTGTCTCCTCCCCTTCCTTAACCCTCTAGCTGTCTCCTCCCACCCTCCCATCCGCCCGCCCTCGGGCTCCTCCTCCTCCCCTTTTCCTTCCTTCTCCCCCCCCACCCCCCATCAGTCTGAAGAAGGGTTTCGGCCCGAAACGTCGCCTATTTCCTTCGCTCCATAGATGCTGCTGCACCCGCTGAGTTTCTCCAGCAATTTTGTGTACCTTCGATCTTCCAGCATCTGCAGTTCCTTCTTGAACAGATTTGAAGAACAGTTGGCTTGGAGAAACAACTGGCATACTCAATAATGAGCTACCCTCCCCGTGAAGCTGCGTCGGAAGCTACTGGAGTACTAATCATGATAAACAACATACAATGATCAGAGTGAAAAAACAACATCCAATTAAATAACCAAAATTATCCTTACTCCACATTTAGTTCTGAATGGTGGTGGTAACTAAACAGTTCATGGGAGGGGATGGTTAAAGAACATCAACACCCTCAGAGATTGTGAGTGCCAAAGGTAAAGCTGTAGCATTTAAATTCCTCTAAACCAAAAATGCTATGCAGAGGGTCCATTCACTTTGCACCCAAAGTCTACACCATAACACGCCAGTCTTCAGGTGCCTGCCACAAGTTGTCCTCCCTCTCCCTTTTTCCTGCTTTCTTCTTTCCCCTACAATCAGTCTGTAGAAGGGTCTTGACCTGAAACCTCACTTGTCCATGTCCTTTAGGGATGCTCCCTGACCTGTTGAGTTACTCCAGCACTTTGTGTCCTTTTGTGTATTAACCAGCATCCACAGTTTTTTGCTTCTACATTCAGGCAATCCAATTCACTTCACATGATATAAAGAGAACTGCAAGGATAATAGTCTACAGCAAAGATGACTGAAATTCAATATCATTCCATCTTTAGTGCTAAAGACTTGTGATCCTGAACTAATTATGCCTCAAGCCAACTTGTTCCAGTTCAGTTACAGAAAAGGCTTCAATCCAATCATGTGGTAATCACTCAGGTGTGCCCAGCCCACAAACAGGACAAATGAAATCCGGCTAATTAATTCTGAAATGATCCACTCTTAATGGTCAGTAAATTAATGAAATGTGCTACCAACTGCAACATGTATTCATCAATAACTTGCTCATCATTGCTAAATTTGAGTTTTGTAAAGATTTTATGGTTCTAGACTTCATCATAGGCTTAAACTAAACTAAACTAAACTAAAGAGCTGAATTGCAAAGGTGCAGTGAGATTGTTCTTATATAAAGACAGCATGTAATGTGACGAGGCATCAAGCTGCCCTGGTAAATTTGGTAAATAGACATTGGGAGAGAAATGGAAGAATAGTAGTAATCATATCTCGCGCAATCTAAAGATAGACGCAAAAAGCTGGACTAACGCAGCGGGACAGGCAGCATCTCTGGAGAGAAGGAATGGGTGACGTTTCGAGTCATCGACATTGACGACAGCATCGGCGCCACATTCTGCACCCATGCAGAACTCATGGAACTTCACCACCAATTTCCACCCTGAACACAAATTTACTTGGACCATCTCCGACATCTTTCTTGATCTCGCAGTTTCCACCACAGGAAATAGACTATCGACTGACGTCTATTACAAGCCCACTGACTCCCACAACTATCTCGACTACACTTCTTAAGACTTTTAAGACTGGGTGTTTAAAATGTGAATACATTTGTACACACACATGCCAGGGATGCCCAATGTCATTACCACTGCTGAGACCCCAATCAATATCTTGGGAACATATTAGATTGGAGACTTAAATAGATCAGCCAACTAGATATAATGCCTACAAGAGTATAAGCCGTATGCCATCCAGCCACTGGCATGTTTTTGTAACCATAGTATTTATATGGTTGACCGTTATACCGTTGACTTACTGTTCAGTGATAACTGTGCCCACATCCTAGGATATTGATGAGCTCAGACTCAACAGTGATAGTGTCGTTAATTATCAAAGCTAGACTGACTTTTGTTGCAGATGGCCATTGCTTGGCACGGTTACTCTGTGACTGTTACTTGCCACTTAACAGGTCGTTCTTGAAGGTCTTGCTGTGGACAAGCACAGACGGCTCATTGATGAGGTATTTGGAATTAAGTTGAACATTGTACAATCATTAGTGAACGTCCTCACTTCTGACCTTATGATAAAAGGAGTTGCTGATGGTTGAATCCCGGCACTGAACTGAATAACTGCTGCAGTGATGCCTAGGGATTGGGATAGTTGACCTTTAACAACTACAGACATCTTTCTTTGTGTACGGTGTGAATCCAACTGTTGGTGCATGTTCCCATTTCCTTTATTGACTCCAATTTTACCTGGGCTCTGTGCTGCCACATTCAGACAGATACTGCACTGTTGTAAGAGCAGTCACTTTCCAGTCTAGTCTAGCGATACAGAGTGGAAATAGGCCTTGCAGCCCACCGAGTCCATGCTGACCAATGATCACCCGTTCACTACTTTTATGATATCTCTGTTTCACTCCCTGCACACTAGGGGCAATTTACAGAAACCAATTAACCTACAAGCCTGCATGCCTTTGCAATGTGGGAGGAAACCGGAGCACCTGTAGAAAACCCACATGGTCAAGGGGAGAATGTACAAACTCCGTACAAACAGCACCCATAGTAAGGATCGAAACAGGGTCTCCACGCACCGTGAGGCAGCAACTCAACTGCTGAACCACTGTGCCGCCCGACTTTCACCTCACCTCTAGGGTATAACTCTTTAGTACATGCTTCAGCTGAGCCTGTGTGGAGGTCTGGAGCTGAGTGATACCAGCAAAACCTAAATGAGGCGTCAATGAGCAGGTTATTGGGGAATTAGTGCCACATGAGAGTACAGTTCATGACACCATCCATGACTTTACTGATGATTGAGAGGAGATTAATTGGCCAGTACATTTCCTGATTGAATTTGTTCTGTTTTGTTTTGTGAAGAGCGTTATAACTGCCTGGAACAACTTGGCAAAAGTTGTAGCTATTTCTGGGCCTCCTGTCTTCAATAGTACTGCCAGAATGTTGTCTCGTTCCATATTGTTGTATCCTATACTCTCAGCAGATCTTTTAAAATCATGTGAGGGAATTAAATTGACTTTGGTGATGATGGGGATCTCGGGGGAAATCAAGATAGATCATCCACTTGGCATTTTGATGCTTTAGCCTTGGCGAGATAGAAAAGTACAACACAGGGACAGGCCCTTTGTTGCACGATGTCTGAGGCATCATGTCTGTTAAATAGGCATCATGTCTGTTGAACATGATGCCTATTTAAACTAACCTTTCTGTCTGCCTTGAATATATTTCCCTCCATATATATGTGCTTATCTAAAGGCCTCTTGACCGCCACTATTGTATCTGCTTCCAGCACCACTAGCCTTGACTAATACACCTTCATTGAGGATAAGGTTGGTCGCAGAGCTACCTTATGCCATTAGCTGTTTAATTATCCACCACTACTGGCGCTCAGTTACAGCAGAAGTACAGACTTTGACCGGCTTGTGGGATTGCTTAGCTCTATCTATTGTATGCCATGTTTGTTGTTCAGCAGGCACATGGTCCTGCACCATGCACACACCAAGTTCACTGCTGTAATGCTCTCACAGAGACCAGATCAAGTCAGTTTATTATCCCTCACGCTCACTTATTCATTACCAGTCACCAGCAACAATGGGGTCTTGAATCTAAGCAAAGGAAGGCATGAAGTTATGAGAGTTGGCTGTGGTTATTAGGGAAAATTCACTAAAACACCTGACAGGCCATCTGAATGGTTCCGGCCCAAAACTTCACCTATCCATTTTCTCCAGCGATGCTGCCTGACGTGCTGAGTTACTCCAGCATTTTGTGTCTATCTCTGAAGGACAGGCTATATTTTGCATTTAAGGAAATAAATTGCACAAACCCTAAAGGAACTGTGATTTATTTGTGGCTGACCGGAGAAACTGAAAATAATATTAAATCAAAGAAATAACTGATAAGGTTGCCAGAAGTAACATTAAGTCTGAGGACTGGGAGCTTTTAGAATTCAGCAAATGAAGGACTAAAAAATTGATTTAAAAAAAAGCAAGATAGAAAATTGGAGCAAGGAACATAAAGGCAGATTGTGAGAGCCGTTATATGAAGACTAGTCAGTGGCAAATGATGGTCTCCTAGACAGAGACAGAGGAATTTCAAATGAGCAATAAGGTTGTGACAATGATACTGAAAAAATATTCAAGACGTTGGAGGACCTAGTTGGAATAAAGAACTGAAATAAATATTAGTCGAAAGATAGTATTAGTGAAGTTGGTTAGTTTGAAAGTAGAGTTTTGAAGGTGGCAGTCATAGAGACAGTGAATGCTTTGGTTATAGTCTTCCAAAATTCTGTAGATTCTGGAACTGTCCATGTGGATTGAGGGTTGAAAATAATGACCTTGCTATTGAAGGAAAAAGAACAGATAAATCGGAGAACTACTGATGCATTAGCTAAGAAAGCAATAGTAGGAATGAGAAAAATCAATATGAATAAGAATAGAAATTCATGTTTGACCAATTTGTTAGTATTCTTTGAGGATGTGCCTAATAGAATGCCAAGCAGAATAAATAAGTGGTGACGAGTGGATATGGTTTGTTTGGATTTCTGGAGAGCTTTTGTTGAGGTCTGTCACAAGTGTTTTATTAATAAGGTTAAAACACATAGAATTGGGGTAATGTATTGGCATGGATTTCAATTGCTTATTGGACAGGCAGCTCGGAGTGGGAATAAATGGATCTTTCTCAGGTCAACAGAATGTGTCTCGTGAAATACTGCAAAGTTCAGTGTTTGGCTCCCAGCCATCCACAATCTACGTGAACAATTTAGCTGAGTGGGCAGAACACCACAATGTCCAAGTTAGCTGATGATATTAATGAGGTGGGATTGTCAGCATAGCGGAAGATGTTAAGAGGCCTCCATGAGATATAAATAGTTGAGTGGGTGAATGAGAACTCGGCAAATAGAAGGTAATGTTAAACAATGTAATGTCATCCACATTAATATAGACAAAAAAAACCCCAGAATATATGATAAATACGAAGAGAGTACGTAGTGCTGACGTTGAGAAGGATATAGATGTGTTTGTACACAACTTGCTGAAATACAACATGCAGATGCAGCAAATGAGTAGAAGGCCAAATGGATTTTCTTACGAGGTTTTAATTATAGGGGTAAAGAAGGCTATTTTAACTATTTTGGTTCTATACCATATGATACGATAGAAGTTTATCTATCCTAGGATGGATATTGCTCTGTCAACAGTCATAAAAACATAAAATACATGAAACATGCAATTACAGTGACGAGTGGAAAGGATCGGGGATGTGCAAAGACTGGGGAGTGGGTGGGGGGTGAGGGGAGGGGATGATGTCTACCACACGACAGAAGGGGGAGGAGTTGCACAGTTTAATAGCCACAGAGAAGAAGGATCTACTGTGGCCTGTCCTGCTTCACTACATCTTGGTGGAACCAGTCTGTTGCTGAAGGTACTCCTCAGGTTGACCAGAGTGTCATGGAGGGGGTGAGTTGTATTGTCCAGGATGCTCTATAGTTTGAGAAGCATCCTCCCCTCCAAGACCACCTCCCATAAATCCAACTCTGCCCCCACGATGGAGCCAGCCTTCCTGATGAGTTTGTTAATCCTATTTGCATCTGCGGCCATCGCCCTGCTGCCCCAGCCCACGGCTGCGAAGAACTCAGGAGTAAACTGAAAAAGGAAATCAGAAGGGCAAAAAGAGGCCAGGAGATAGCTCTGGCGGGTAGCATCAAGGACAATCCCAAAATATATTATTAATACATAAGGGGGAAAAGGGTAACTAGAGAGAGAGTGGGACCTCTCAAGAATCAAAGCGGTCGCCTATGTGTGGAGACACAGGAGATGGGCAGGGTCCTCAATGAGTATTTCTCCTCTGTATTTACCAAGGAGAAAGACAGTAGGACGGGGGAACTTGGGGCTATCAATGGAAGTGTCTTGAGAGCCGTTAGTGTTACTGTCGAAGAAGTAATGAAGGTACTAAGGTGTATGAATGAAGACAAATCTCCAGGGCCTGATCAGATATATCCGAGGACATTGTGGGAAACTATAGAGGAAATTGCAGGAGCCCTGGTTTAAATTTTGGAGTCCTTAAATACAGGAGAGGTGCCGGAAGACTGGAGAGTGGCAAATGTTGTGCCTCTATTCAAGAAGGGCTGCAGGGAAACTTTGGGGAACTATAGGTCGGTGACATTAGCATCTGTAGTTGGAAAGTTACTAGAAAGTATTCTGAGGAATTTGTTATATAAGCATTTGGATGGGCAAGGGGTGATTAGGGATAGTCAGCATGGGTTTGTACCTGGGAGGTCGTGTCTCACAAATCTGATTGAGTTTTTTGAAGACGTAACCAAAGAGGTCGATGTTGTATACATGGATTTCAGTAAATCATTCAACAAGGTTCTGCATGGTAGGCTGCTCTGGAAGGTTAGATCGCATGGGATCCAAGGAGAAATAGCTGAATGGATAGCAAATTAGCTCCATGGAAGGAAGCAGAGGGTGATGGTGGGAGGTTGCTGGAGACCTGTGACTAGTGGTGTGCCTCAGGGTTTGGTGCTGGGCCCGATACTATTTGTCATCCACATCAAGATTAGCAAGTTTGCTGATGATACAAAAGTGGGTGGTTTTACAGATAGTGAAGATGGTTGTAAAAGATTGCAGTAGGATCTTGATCGATTGGCCAGATGGGCGGAGGATTGGTTGATGGAATTTAATACAGAGAAATGTGAGTTGATGTATTTTGGGAAGTCTAGAAGGACCTACACGATGAATGGTAGGCCTCTGGCGAGTGTTGTATAGCAGAGAGATCTAGGAGTGCAGGTGGTAGATACAAAATGCTGGATTAACTCAGTGGGTGAGGCAACATCTCTGGAGAGAAGGAATTGGTGACGTTTCGGGTCGAGACCCTTCTTCAGATTGATCTTACACATTCTTACACATAGGAGTGCAGGTGTATGGTTCCTTGAAGGTCGAGTCGCAGGTAGACCAGGAACTTCATGATGTGTGAAGTCAGCCTGTAGTCATTGGAGGAGCTGGGGCGCGTCCTGTTTGGTACAGGAACCGGCAGAATGTTTTCCACATCACAGGAAACCTCTCCAGGCTCAGGCTCATGTTGAAGATAAGCTGGAGTACTCCACACACTGGCTGGCACACGCCTTGAGTACCCTAGGGCGGACACCATCGGGACCCGTGGCTTTGCCTGGGCAGAGTCTGCTCAGTTCCTTCCTCACCTGCTCAGCCCTGATGGTCAGGTGCGGCAAAGAAAGGGCAGAGGAAGTGGATCAGGGGGATTGAGGGGAGAATCTGTCAGGGAGCAGGGGGAAGGGTGGGCAGAGACCCCTCCATCAAATTTATTAAAAAACAGGTTTAACTTGTTGGCCCAGTCCTGATTACTTTCCCTCCCCAGGCCACTGGTCTTCTTGTAGCCTCTTCATACCACTCCACACATCCCTCATGTTGTTCTGCTGAAGTTTCAGCTCCAGCTTCCTCCTGTTGTCACCCTTGTCCTGTCTCAGTCTCGCCTTCAAGTCTTTCTGCACCCATTTCACCGCCTCTCTGTCACCATCCCTGAAAGCCATCTTCTTCTGGTTGAGAAGGGCCTTTATGTCACTGGTGATCCAGGTGAGACCGCACCTGAAATATTATAGGTAGACAAAAATGCTGGAGAAATTCAGCGGGCGAGGCAGCATCTATGGAGCGAAGGAAATAGGCAACGTTTCAGGCCGAAACTTTGCCTATTTCCTTCGCTGCATAGGTGCTACCTCACCCGCTGAGTTTCTCCAGCATTTTTGTCTACCTTAGATTTTCCAGCATCTGCAGTTCCTTCTTAAACCTGAAATATTATGTAGGTTTTGATCTCCCTGTCCTACAAAAGTATTTGATTGCCTTGGATGGAGTGCTACAGAGATGATGTGTACTGCTTCGAGAGATGCTGGTTTGTTATCGTGGAGAAATTGAGTAAACTTGAACTGTATTCTTTGGAGGTTTGAGTAATGAGAGAAACTTCCAACATTTTTAACAGATTAGATGATGGGAAAATATTTACCCTGAGTGAGAATTTACATGATACAGTTTAATTAGCGGTAGGCCGTTTAGAATTGAACTGATAAAAACTTTCCTCACTGACAGTTAAAGATTAGCCATGATCTTGATGAATGGTGGAGCAGGCTTCAATGACCCCTTGGCCTACTTCTGAATGTGATTCTCATATTTCCTATGATCTTATGTCTTTCAGGACTTTCATTGGGATTTGAGAGGCTTTTAGACAGGCACGGAAGTGCAGGGAATAGAGGGATATGGATCATGCACCGGCAGATGAGATTAGTTTATATTGGTATCATGTTAGCCACAAACACCGTGGGCCACAGGGCCCATTCCTGTGTTGTACAGTTCTATGTTCTATGTTCTCGGATTAGGTCAAACTGGAGGGAATACCAGGAGAAGAAGGACGCGCTGAAGGAGCTACAGTTGGAGCAATCTCGAGGCGCGTACGTGAGGTCGCGGATCCAATTGCTCCACGATTTGGACCGCGGTTCACCCTTCTTCTGCTCGCTGGAGAAGTGGCGGGGAGTCCGTCAGCAGTTAGTGGAGCTGCTCGCTGATGATGACTCCTCCGTCACTGAACCAGAGGACATTAACGCAGCAGTTCGTTCCTTTTATGGGACCTTGTTCTCACCAGATAGCTCTGGCGGGGACGAGTGCAGTGATCTGTGGGAAGGTCTAGCCACGGTCGACCCGGAGGGTGCCGAGCGTCTGGATGCCCCCCTGACACTGGATGAACTGACCGCGGCCCTCCATCAGATCCGAAGGGGCAAATCCCCTGGCCTAGACGGACTGACAGCAGAGTTCCTCCGCACTTTCTGGGGGATCCTTGGGGAGGACTACACCATGGTATTGAGGGAGAGCCTGGCGACCGGAGAGATGCCCCTGTCTTGGCGAAGGGCTGTCGTGGTCCTTCTGCCCAAGAAGGGCGATCTCCGCCGTCTAAAAAACTGGCGCCCAGTCTCCCTCCTCTGTACCGACTACAAGGTCTTTGCCAAGGCAATGGCAAACCGTCTGGGCCCAGTGCTGGCTCAAGTGATCCACCCTGACCAGTCTTACACGGTCCCAGGCCGGTCCATCCAGGACAATATCCATCTGGTCCGGGACCTGGTCTACCTGGCTCAGGAGACTGGTGTACCCACTGCCTTTCTCTCCCTCGACCAGGAGAAGGCTTTTGACAGGGTGGATCACGAGTATCTGTTGAGGACTCTGCGGGCGTTTGGGTTCGGACCGCACTTTGTGTCCCGGATCCGACTTTTATACGCCACCGCAGAGTGCCTCGTGAAAGTCAATGGATCCTTGACGGCCCCCATTCCCTTCCACAGAGGAGTACGTCAGGGATGCCCCATGTCTGGCCAACTGTACGCCATCTGCGTGGAGCCATTCCTTAGTCTGCTTCGGAGGAAGTTGACGGGCATGGTTCTACGCGAGCCGGTCATGGAGGTGGTCCTCTCGGTCTATGCCGATGACGTGCTCCTCATGGTCACCGACCCCGTCGACCTGCAGAGGATGCATGAGTGCCAACGAGTCTTCTCGGCAGCCTCCTCTGCCAGGATCAACTGGGGGAAATGTTCTGGACTCTTGGTGGGTCCCTGGCAGGTGGACTCCCTCCCGGAGGAGATGAGGTCTTTCACGTGGAGTACCACACACCTCCTCTACCTGGGAGTCTACCTGAGTCCCGGTGCGGAGACCTGGCTGGCGAACTGGCAGGAGCTGGAGGTGAAAGTCGTCACCCGGCTGGGGCGCTGGGCGGGTCTCCTCAGAGTGCTTTCGTACCGGGGCAGGGTGTTGGTCATTAACCAACTCGTGGCCTCCATGCTCTGGTACAGATTGACCACATTGGTCCCATCAGCCACCTTTGCTGGGATCATCCAGAAGAAGTTGGTGGACTTCTTCTGGGGCAACGGAAAGCACTGGGTCTCTGCAGCGGTCCTGAGTCTCCCGATCGAGGAGGGCGGTCAGTCGCTGGTGTGCATTCGCACCAAGGTGGCGGCTCTCCGCCTCAGGACCTTGCAGAGATACCTGTACTCAGGGCATCCTCCCAGGTGGCACGTGCTGGCAACGCACTTTTTCCAACGGAGCCGCTGCCTTCAAGGAGGTACGCGGATCCCGAAGGTGGGGGTCAACCGTGCGGTCCTGATGGGGATGCCTGGCTTCTACAGGGACTTGTTGAGAGTCTGGAACCTGGTTGCCGTTGACCAGGCCCCACCTCCACCGGCGGAGGGTGACGGCCCGGGCTTGAGAGCAGTCGGTCCCTGTCCCGCCCCATCGGGTGACCGGGGGGCTCAAACGTGTGGAGTACTGGTGGTTGAGCAAGCCACCGCTCAGCCGGAAGTACTCATCGGACCAAGGCGCCGTAATCCATCCCGGGAGCCGGTCCCACACAATTTGAGCCGCCTTTCCTCGACACCCTTCGTCTCCCTCCGAGATGCAGGGAGGCGTGTCCTGTACAGGCTCCTCCTCCACACCCTGCACCTCCTCGCCCTGGTCCACCGTCCGGACACCAAGTGGCGGTCAGTGTTCCCTTCCGGTCGCGAGGGGGGCCCCCGGTGGGGGTCCCTCTATGCAGGGATTCTCCCCCTCTACATTGGGGACCTGGGGTGGAGGGTATTGCACCGAGGTGTTCCCTGCAACCTGTTTCTCTCGCGGTTCACAGACTCGCCAGCCGCCTGCCACTTTTGCGGGCTGGAAGAGTCTGTGTACCACGTGTACATGGAGTGCGTGAGGCTGCAGCCACTGTTTGAATATCTTAAGGGGCTGCTCCTTGCCTTCTGGCTGCATTTCTCACCCACCATCCTCATCTTTGGACACCCTGTGCGTAGGGGAGAGGGTAGGGCTGAAGATGTCCTGGTTGGGTTGCTCCTGGGCCTGGCCAAGCTGGCCATCCGCGAGTCACGGCGCCAGACGGCGGAGGGCTCTACCCGAGCCGGCTGCCTGCCCCTTTTCCGGGGATACGTCCGTGCCTGGGTGCAGATGGAAAGGGAATACGCCCTGTCTACGGGAACCCTGAGGGAGTTCCGCGACCGCTGGGCACCGAGGGGGGTTGAATGTATCCTTGACAAGGATTGTAATATAGTTGTTTAGCAGTTGATTAGCATATTTGTTGATCTTGTATTATGGTGGTGTTTTGTTTTATTGTATTGTAAATACAATTTTAATATTTGAATAAATATTTTTGATTAAAAAAATAAATAAATAAATAAATAAAATGATTTGAAAGATTCACTTTTATATAAAGACTTTTACTTCATTTTCAGGATATTCAGGTACATTACTGAGAATAAAGTGCTTAACTTAGCAGTCATTGCAGTAATGTATAAAATAGAGCAGTCTATAGACCAACAGTAGTCTCCACATAACAATGTGAAAATCATTAAATTATCCTTTTTAATTTTATATTGAAGAAGGGATAACTATTGGTTTGGATATCAGGAACAGCCATTCTACTCTTGTTAGAAATAATGTTCCAACATTTTTTAAACCCTGTGAGATTTAGGCGACGCCTCATCTCAGTGTCTCCAACAGCGCGGCTATTGTTTAACTGCGCTGGAATGCACTAGAATGTTGTATTCAACCCTTTGGACTTGAACTCTGGGCCAGTGCGTTCAGGAGAAGAAGCTGTCGAAGTGATGGGTGAAATTGTTGGAATAAATAATAAAGTAAGACCTTCGGGTGTCTGTGTGAGATGGTTCGCGATTGTGTTTGGAAGCCAAGTTGGCCACTAAGGGTACTGCCATTGACAAATTGCAGCAACAGTTTCTTACTCATTGTAATTTACTCCAGGTTTAATGTTGATGTGACTAGTGGCAGAAATATTGATCTGACTTTTCATTTGTCCTTGGGATTAAGCATGATATTTACTACATTTTATTTTGCACAAATGCATGACAATCATTTTAAACGGACAATCCTGTTGAGGCTATTATTCTAATGCACTGAACCTAATAAAGAATGGAAGTGTCATTGTTAGACGACTGGAACTCGCAGCTGAGACGTGTGTGATTTCAAATAGCTTCGCAAAGGTCTGAGGGTCTTTAAATGTCAGACTTCAGAAGGACGTTAGGCATCCAGGAAGATCACCAATCACCAACTTTTTGCCAGCTTTTAAGGATGGGCAATAAACACTGGACAGCAAAGACCACATCCTGTAAATTAATAAATATTTCAAACATGTAAATTAAAAATAAACTTTTTTTTGCAAAAGTGACCTCAGAGTAGATTAAAAAAGTTACTCAAAGCCACAGATGTTCGACTGATTTGTTTCTTGGTGTCAGTATCTGTATTACTAAGATCTTGACCACTTTCTGACTTTCTGTTTCGTGATTTCTGAAAGAACGCCGCTACTTACCGCCGTCATTTTTGGCCACCTCGCTCAGAGTCCCCCTCCGCTGAGCTGAACAAGAGGATTTTTCCCATCAATGAAACATAAAAGAGTTATTAATGTTTAAAACATGCTGACATTCTATCTGGGACTATAAAACCCGGAAGTGTTGTGCCTCAGTCAGTCTCTGCAAGATGGGGGAAGTGAGAGGGTCACGTCTCTCAGTCTGAGCTGTGAATAACACTGAACACATGTATACTAAACTGTGAGTGTGGTTTTACTGACCTTGAGTGCCCTCAATGTGGTTTGAAAATGAAAATATGGTTTGTGTGAAGTAAAACGCACTGAAAATGGTTGTTTGGGGGTTTTGGGTTGAAGTAAAAAGCACTGCAAATGGTTATTTGAGGGTTTTAGGTTGAAGTAGAAAGCACTGCAAATGGTTGTTTGGGGGCTTTTGGGTTGAAGTAAAAAGCACTGCAAATGGTTGTTTGGGGGTTTTGGGTTGAAGTAAAAAGCACTGCAAAAGGTTGTTTGGGGGTTTTGGGTTGAAGTAAAAGGCACTGCAAATGGTTGATTGGGGGTTTTGGGTTGAAATAAAAGGCACTGCAAATGGTTGTTTGATGGTTTTGGGTTTAAGTAAAAGGCACTGCAAATGGTCATTTAGGGGTTTTGGGTGGAAGTAAAAGGCACTGCAAATGGTTGTTTGGAGGTTTTGGGTTGAAGTAGAAGGCACTGCAAATGGTTGTTTGTCTAAACTTGACAACTTCCTGTGCACTGTATATTGATTTTAGATAAAACGCTACCACTTACGGCTGTGATTTTTGGCCATCTTACTCAGTCCCCCTCCGCTCATCAGGTGCAGAGGATTCTTCCCATAAATGAAAAATAAAAGTGTTATTAGTGTTTAAAAAATGTTGAGAGTCTCTCTCCTGTCAATCAAGCCATGAAGGCCACACCTTTTCTGGTGGGAGGGGGAGGGATTATAAAACCATGAAGTGTGGGTGTGGCTCAGTCTCTGCATGATGGAGGAGGGAGAGGTCACCACTCAGTTTGAACTGTGAATCAACTGAACACACTGAATGTCTATTGAAATATGTGGTGTTTTGTGTGATTTTATGGTGGTTTTATGGTGGTTTCACCCGGCTTGAAATGGTATGAAACTGCATTTGAATGTGGTGGCCTTGCACCCTGCATGAAATGGTATGAAGCTGCATTTGAATGTGATGGCTTTGCACCCTGCATGAAATGGTAGGAAAATGGATTTGAATTTGGTGGCCTTGCACCCTGCTTGAAATGGAATTTCAAGGAATAGCCCTGAGTCAACTGCCAGCCCACCAGCCGTGAGCGAGCTGCCAGCACATCAGGCTTGAGGGACTGAGCTGCCACCCCAAGAATCCATTTGGCCCACAATGTCCATACTAGCCCTCTGGAGACCAGTCCCTTCAGCCCACAACACCCATACCAGTGCACTGGCCACCAATATTGGAATTGATGGAGAGGTGGAATATTGCGTCGGGGGACCGTGTGAACATGGGACCCAACGGGTTCCACTTAGTCTAGTTTTTTTCTGTTTTTAACTGTGAAAAAGGCATTCCAAGTCTATAATTCAGAAGAAACCCAATATGTTTATTGTCAACACTCGATGATAAAACCTATTGCCTTGATAATGAATATGAGGCAATCAATAGAATGTTTATTGGCTACAATAGACAAATGGTGTAGATAAGAAGCACGGATAAAATCCCACAAAGAACACGAGACGTAGAACAATATGGCACAGGGACAGGTTCGTCAGCCCACAATGTCTGTGCTGAATGTGATGACAAGCTCAACCAATCTCATCTGCCTGTAGGAAGGCACTGCAGATGCTGGTTTAAAACGACGATAGACACAAAAAGCTGGAGTCTCAGCGGGACAGGCAACATCTCTTGATAGAAGGAATGGTTGGCGTTTCGGGTCGAGACCCTTCTTCAGACTGAGTCAGGAGAGAGGATGCAAAGATAAGGCAGTGTAAGGTGTGAAAACGGGATGGAGATCAAGGCAAATGTAGAATAGATCTGCCTGTACATGATCCATATCCTTGCATACCAGTGTGCCTATCGAAAAGCACTTTAAAAAAAAAATGTTTTTTTTTTTTTTAAATTAGAAGTACAGTAAATTACAGTAATACACATCACATATATCTTATTACATTTTGTTGTACCACTTCGTTTTTCGAGCTTTAAAAAAGGTAGAAATAAAAGAAGTAAGGAAAGTGAGCGAGAATCGTGAAGGTGCAGGAAAGTGTTGGGAGAAGAAAGCCCCTTAGGGAAGAAGTTAGAGAAAAAAGTAAAGAAAGGAAATAAGACCCTAGAAAGAAAAGAAAAAAAAAGGAAAAACAATCGCTCTATTGTAACACAAAACTCCGCAAAAAAGGATATACCAACCGTGTTTTAAATTTTTTTTATTTTATACCCCCCGTTACCAGATCCTGGTACCATTTATATTTTAAATTACTATTGCACCTTATGCTTGTAATAGTTCCGTAAATGCAGACCACGTCTTTTGGACGTGGTCTGCTTTGCCTGCTAGGAGGAGTCTCATCTCTTCCAAGTGTAATGTTTCGAACATGTTTGAAATCCACATTTTTATTGTTGGTATTGGAGCATTTTTCCAAAATTTGAGTATAAGCTTTTTTCCCATTATTAGCCCGTAATTAAGTAAGTTCTTTTGAAACACATTTAATTTGGGGTTACCTTCCGATATTCCAAAAATGATCCATTCTGCTTTAGGTACAAGTTTTATTTTAAATAATTTTGTGAAGATTTCAAATATTTCGTTCCAGAATTTTTGAATTTTTATATAGAAAACAAAAGAGTGCGCTATGTTAGCTTCTTGTGACTGACATTTATCACAAATGGGTGAGACATTGGGGAAAAGTTTATTTATTTTAGTTTTTGAATAATATAGTCTATGTAATGTTTTATATTGAATTAGAGTATGTCGTACGTTGATCGAGCATTTATGCACATATAGTAAGTGTTTATACCAGCTCTCTTTGGAAATTTTTATAGCTAGTTCTTGTTCCCAGTCTCTTCTCATCGGTTGTAGGTATTTCTATATTTAAAATAATGTTGTATAAGTATGATATTAGATTTGCTGATTCAGCCTTTGTCTTCATGGCTTCATCCAATAAGTCTGGGGGCATGTTATGATAGTCTTTTGTGTATTTTTTCAGATAGTCACGGATTTGAAGATATTTAAAATATTGATTATTTTTCAAATTATATTTCAGTTGTAATTGTTGAAATGATAATAATTTTCCTAATTCATACAAGTCTCCGAGCGTTTTGATTCCCATTCTTTCCCATTGTGTAAATGATTTATCTATAATTGAGGGTTTAAACTACGGGTTATTGACTATTGGCATTAAAAGAGATAGATTTCTTAATTTTAGATTCTGTTTTATTTGTTTCCAAGTTCTAATTGTGCTATGTATCATTGGATTTTTATTATAATTTTTGTTATTCAGATTCATTGGTGAGAGGAGAGTCGCTCCTGTATTACACGGAGAGCAGTCCTTTCTCTCCATTACAATCCAGTCCACCTGCTGGGCAGAGTTGTCCAGCAGGTGAATCATATTTTTAATATTTACTGCCCAATTATAGTACATAAAGTTAGGGAGCGCTAGACCACCCATCTCTTTTGGTTTACTAAGGTGTGCTCTTTGTATTATGTGGGATTTGTAATCCCATATAAAATTTGTAATGTCTGAGTCTAGTTTTTTGAAAAACTTTTTTGGAAGATATATTGGAATTGATTGAAATAAATATAGGATTTGTGGTAAAAAGATCATTTTTATAGCATTTATTCGACCTATTAAGGACATCGGGAGCGTTTTCCAGAATTTGATTAGATTATTTAGTTTCTTAAGTAAGGGGCTATAATTGGCATTAAACATAGCGCGATAATTTCTAGTGATTTCAATTCCTAAATATTTAAATTTTTCTGTGACTATTTTAAAGGGGAATTTCAAGAGATGTGTTGAGTCTTTCGGTTTTATCGACATAATTTCACTTTTGTTCCAGTTTATTCTGTATCCTGAGAAAGATCCAAAGTCCTCAATTAGATTTAATATGTTTGGTATACTGATTTGGGGTTTTGTGATATACAGTAATACATCGTCTGCGTATAAGGATATTTTGTTATTTGAATATTTTGTATTATAACCGTAAATATCCGGGTGTGTTCTAATTTTTTCAGCTAAAGGTTCAATTACCAGAGCAAATAACAGCGGTGATAATGAACATCCTTGTCTATTGCCCCTTGTTAATTGGAATTTCGTAGATAGTATATTATTAGTTAATATTCTAGCCGTGGGTTTGTTATATAATAATTTTATCCATGCGATGAAGTTCTCTCCCATTTGAAATGTTTGCAATACTTTAATCATATAATCCCATGCTACTTGATCAAACACTTTTTCTGCGTCCAATGAAATGATAGATAACTCTTGTTCTTGAGGTTTGTGAGAGTGCATTATGTTAAGCAGACGTCTCAGGTTATTAAATGAATGTCTCTTAGGTATAAATCCCGTTTGGTCCTCATTTATTAATTTACTAACATATTGACTTAGTCTTCTAGCTAGTGTTTTCGCTAATATTTTTTGATCCGTATTTAACAAAGCAATAGCTCTGAAGAAGGGTTTCGGCCCGAAACGTCGCCTATTTCCTTCGCTCCATAGATGCTGCTGCACCCGCTGAGTTTCCCCAGCAATTTTGTGTACCACCCAGCTCTATATGAGCCTGGTTCTTCTATATCTTTATCTTTTTAAAGTATTAATGTGATCGTTGATTCTGCTAGTGTTTCAGGTAAGATTTGCGTATGTATACATTTTTTGTAGACGTGGTGTAACTATGTCGTAAAAACATTTATAAAATTAATTACTGAATCCGTCTGGTCCTGGTGTTTTTCCATTCTTAAGTGTGTTTATTGTGTCTTCTATTTCCTTAGGTGTAATTTGTGCTCCCAGTTCCTCTTGTTCCTTCAATTCTAGTTTTGGAAGGTTACAATTGTCCAAAAATTCTGAAACTTTATTATTGTCTATTAGCGTTTTCGATGTGTATAAATTCTTGTAAAATTGAGCAAATCTTTTATTGATATCATTAGGCAGTGTTAATAATTCCCCTCTATCTGATTTAATCTTTAAAATTGCATGATCTTTTTCCCGTTTTTTCAGTTGGCGTGCCAAAAGTTTATGAGGTTTATCTCCAAATTCGAAATGTTCTTGTTTTGTAATTTGGAATAATCTTATAATCTTCTCTGATAATAATTTATTTAGCTTACATTTCAGTATTAAAATTTTATTATGTTTATCCATAGTTGGGTCTTTAGCATTATCTATATCTAGTTGTCTGATTTGTTCTTCTAATTGTCTTTGTTCATTCTTATTCTTTTTGTTTTGAAAAGCTTGATACGAGATAATGACTCCTCTAATAAATGCTTTGAAGGATTCCCATAATAAAGTGGGCGATATATCTGGTGTATCGTTTGTCTCAAAAAATAGGTCCATCTGTTTTTTTAGATATATACTCCCTTGTGGGTCTTTCAGAATTTGCGAGTTAAACCTCCAGAACGATTTGTTCGTAGACATTCCTTCTAATTTTAAAACGAAAGTTAGCGGGGAGTGATCTGAAATCGTATTGGTGTGATATTTAGGGTTCATAGTATAAGGGATTAGTTTTGTATCCACTAGGAAGTAATCTATACGTGAGTATGTTTTGTGTACCATTGAATAAAACGAGTATTCCCTTCCAGCCGGATTCGCGATCCTCCAGACGTCTGCTATATTTGTATTTTTTATATATGTATTTAAGGGGACTTCCGGCGGCGTCATGGAGAATTAAGGCGCGGCATTGAGCTTCTCCCCCGTAAAAAAATTGTAAAAGCCGTTTAAAGTCAGCACCGATTTTTTTTAAAACTCACCGAAGTCGCCTGGTGTTGTGTAAAGGTGTTATCATCAGAAGGTGACGTGAAAATCGGGGAGATTAATGGTGAAATCGGGTGTTTAAATGAGTTTAAATGAGCAGAGATAATCGTTCAAGGGCGCCAGAGAAAAATACTATCAGCCTTCAGCTCGAGGAAGTATTGGATACTCTGCAAACGACAGAAGAAGAAGATTCTTACGGCCAAGAGTCTCTGCTTGAAATGGCAACAAAAGGAGACAAGAAGGAGAAAGAGGTGAAGCAAATGCTTTTAGATATAACTGCTACAATTAACATGACACGGGAGAAGATGGAGAGTAATAAGCAGAGTATGGAGATTACCATGGAGAGTAATAAGCAGAGTATGGAGACTAGCATGGAGAGAATTTCTCAAAAAATTGATAATACTTGCAGTGAGTTAAAAGAACTCAAAAAGCAGTATAAGGAATTTGATAAGAGATTAAAATCAGAGTGTGTCAGAATTGAAAATGATTACAACAAGAAATTTAAAGGTGTAAAGGATGATATCGGAAAGCTGGATGAGATAATGGAAGAGATGGAGAATGAAATAAAAGAGATTGTCTCGGAAATAAAGAATTTGAAACAATCACAGAAAACTGAAGAGGAAAAACTTGGAAGAATGACTGATAAATGTCTGGACCTGGAATCAGGAACTCGGAGATATAACCTGAGGATTCTCGGAGTAAAGGAAGGACGAGAGGGACATGAATCTCAAACATGTACTTTCGTTACTGACTTACTCAAAGATGTCTTGGAATTGTCGGAAGAACCAAGAACAGACGTCGCTAAACGAGTTGGAAGAGGAACAAATTATTCAAGACAGATAATTGTGAAATTCCGTGACATCTCTTCAGTGGAATTTATATTGAAAAAGATCACATGGGAAGAAGCTGACATACCGTGGGGATAATGTGCGAATATTTCGCGATTACTCTCCTGAGGTAGTCCAGAAAATGAGATTGTTTACACCGGCAAGACACACTTTGAGGGAAGTCCCGGGAGTAAGATATGGAATTTACTTTCCCGGAAAAATGAGGATATCTTATAACGGCGTTGAACGCTCATTTGCAGATCCTGGAAAAGCTTTAAAGTATGCAGAGGATATCGTTAAGAAAACATCGGGGCAAGCTGCCGACAAGGAAGAAGTTTGAACTTTTACAGAGTTTTGAACTGATTAAAATGGCCGAGCTACCCAGACAATGATGAATCCTCATAATCATCCCAGACAATTATAAAGCTTATCTCGTTGGAATGTGTTATTCAGAGAGCTTGGTTATATTCAACCTTGGATGAAAAGCTCAAAGTTTAACTCCTTGGCACCTGCTTGTACGGTAGTTAACCCTTTGGTACCAGCTTGTATGATGTATGGTAGTTATAGAATGGGATATTATGTAAGAATCCTGGGTGGATATATATGGGAAAGTTTAGATTAGATTAAGATTGGATAAATTAGAGGGACATATATACTTATATAATCGTGTATATGTTGTGTTCTATATTTGTTTTTTTTTTTTATTCCTTATGTCTCTTTTTTCTCTCGGCTGTCACTAGCGCTGGTTTGATAAACTCATATAAGAAAAAACACAATATGAAACGGTATGTAACTTTTTATGAGGATTCACCAAGGGGGAGGAGCTCAATGTATAACAACATCACGGAGGTCTATACATTTTTTGCCATCGTTGATGGCTATTCGTCCTTAAGGTATCTTCTCTTAGATACCTTAATAGCACTTTTTTTTTAAAGCACAATCAAGATTTTTATCTGTTTAATTTTTTTGAAAGTAATTGTGTATCACATTCTTTTTTTCTTTTTCTAAGGCACTTTACAAGAAGGAGATGCAATATAAATCTAATAAACCGGGATGACCACCCAAGTCCTAAAATTCTGAGGTATTTGTTTGCACCATATGATTCAGGAATATTACCTTGATTTACAATGCAAGACGATAGACAAATAAAGAATGGAGGAATTACATTTTGTAGTTGGAATATAAGGGGTGCCAACGAACCAATTAAGAGGTAACATTTTTGCCCAACTAAAATCGTTGAAAAGCGATATAATGTTTTTGCAGGAGACACACATGAAACAACAAACACAAATAAGATTAAAGGCGAATTGGATAGGCCAAACATACTACTCCTCATTTACTTCTAAATCTAGGGGTACAGCTATTCTTATTAGGAAAGGTATTCCTTTTAAATTAAAGAATACCATATCAGATAAAGAGGGAAGATATATTATAGTTTCGGGTGAAATTTATGCAACCCCACTAACTTTGATAAATATTTATGCTCCGAATTTTGATAACCCCCACTTTTTTGATAAAATTATTGACATAATATCAGAGTTTAATTACCAAAATGTGATAATAGGGGGGGACTTTAACTGTGTTTTAGATTCATATCTAGATAAATCAGCAAAACAAAAGAAGAGTAATTTAAAATCTAAAACTAGCGAACTTCTAAATACATATATAAAAAATACTAATATAATAGATGTATGGAGATCTGCGAATCCAGTTGGAAGGGAATACTCGTTTTACTCTTCGGTGCATAAAACTTATTCAAGAATTGATTATTTTTTAGTGGATATGAAATTAATGCCATATACAAACAACCCAACATACCACATTAGTAGTATTTCAGATCACTCCCCGTTGACATTTTCAGTAAAATTTGAGGGAATGCCGGGTAAAAAATTTTTTTGGAGGTTTAATACACATATTTTAAATGACGTGCAAGGCTATCAATATTTAAAACAACAAATGAAACTTTTTTTCGATACAAAGTACCTTATACCAGGTACTTTGCCTTCTTTATTATGGGAAACTTTTAAGGCATTTATGAGAGGAATTATAATTTCATATCAAAGTTTTCAAAATAAAAAGAATAAGACAGAACAATTGTTGTTAGAACAAGAAATCAAACAGTTAGAGTTGGATAATGCCAAAGATTCCACGACAGATAAACACAATAAGATAATATTACTGAAATTTAAACTTAATCGAATTTTATCGGCAAGAGTAATAAGACTATTCCAAATTACAAAACAGGAACATTTTGAGTTTGGTGACAAACCACATAAGCTTTTAGCTCGCCAATTGAAAAAACAAGAAAAGGAAAATACTATAACCAAAATTAAATCAGAGAAAGGTGAATTACTAATACTACCTAAAGATATTAATAATAGATTTGCCCAATTTTACCAAAACTTATATACATCTAAAATTAAAATAGAAGATAGTAAAATAAAAAATTTTCTAGATAATTGTAATCTTCCAATACTGGACCTTTTGGAACAAGAGGAATTAGGAGCTCAAATTACAATCAAAGAAATAGGTGAAACAATAAAATCGCTGAAAAATGGTAAGACACCAGGACCAGATGGTTTTAATAATGAATTTTATAAAAAATTTCAGGAGATAACAACCCCTTATTTATTTAATTTATACTCTCATGCTTTTAAAGAAAACAAACTACCTGAAACACTAACAGAATCAACTATTACGCTTATTCCAAAAAAAGATAAAGATTTAGAAGATCCGGGCTCGTACAGAGCTATATCACTTTTAAATACAGATCAGAAAATTTTAGCAAAGATTTTAGCAAGAAGATTAAGCAAATATATTAGTAAATTGATAAACCCTGATCAAACGGGGTTTATACCTAAAAGATACTCATTTAATAATCTGAGACGCCTGTTTAATATAATGTACTCGCATAAAGTAGAGGAAGAAGATATATCAATTATTTCTTTGGATGCAGAGAAAGCATTTGATCAGGTAGAGTGGCAATACTTATATAAAGTACTACAAAAATTTAATATGGGAGAGAATTTTATAACATGGGTAAAATTATTATATGATAAACCGATGGCAAGAATTTTAACTAATAACATGTTATCTCAAAAATTTCAACTATCAAGGGGTAATAGGCAGGGATGTGCACTATCACCCCTGCTATTTGCCCTTATGATAGAACCCCTGGCTGAAAGTATAAGAATTCATCCAAATATTCAGGGCTATAATACCAGGGACTCAAAGAATAAAATCTCATTATATGCAGACGATATACTTTTATATATTACAAAGTCACAAACGAGCATACCAAATTTATTAAACTTAATAGAGGAATTTGGGTCTTTTTCTGGATATAGAATAAACTGGAATAAAAGTGAAATCATGACATTAAAACCTCAAGAACCTACACACTTACTGAAGTTCCCCTTTAAAATCGCAACAGAAACATTTAAATATTTGGGTATTCAGATTACTAGAAAATATAAAGCATTATTCAATGCTAATTTCATGCCTTTATTAAATAAACTTAATACGTTGATTAAATTTTGGAAAACACTTCCCTTATCATTATTAGGTAGAATAAATGCAATAAAAATGATCTTCCTACCACAATTACTATACCTATTTCAATCTATACCGGTATATATACCAAAATATTAAAAAAAAAAATTAGACTCTAATATTACTAATTATATTTGGGACTATAGATCACATAGAATCACAAAAAAACACTTATGTAAACCAAAAGAGGTCGGGGGACTTTCACTTCCGAATTTTATGTATTATTACTGGGCAGTGCATATTAAGAATATGATTTATTGGTTGGATAGTTCTACCCAACAGACAGAATGGATAAAAATGGAGAAGGAGGATTGCCATCCTTGTAATATAGGAACGATCCTCTTCTCCCCAAAAAAACTGAATAACACAATATATAAGAAGAACCCAATTATATATGGTACAATAAGAATTTGGAAACAAATAAAATTATCTTTAAAATTAAGAAATCTATCACTGTTAATGCCAATAGCGAATAACCCTTTATTTAAACCATCTCTTATTGATAAGACATATAACCAATGGGAAAGTCTCGGAATTAGAAGGATCGGGGATATGTACGAAATGGGAAACTTATTATCATTCCAACAACTACAATTAAAATTTAAATTGAAAAACAACCAATATTTTAAATATCTTCAGATTTGCGATTTCGTGAAAAAATATATACAAGGATATCAAAAAGTAACTCCTGACTTATTGGAAGAAGCAATGAATATTGAAGTTGACTCACAAAAATTAATATCATATTTATATAATAGTATTCTAAATATAGACCTACCATCGACAGAGGTACTTAGAGAAGAGTGGGAACGGGAACTAATGATAAAAATTACGAAGGTTAAATGGGAAAAATACCTGATATATATTCACAAATGTTCAATTAATGTAAGACATAATCTAATTCAATTTAAAATTGTACATAGATTATATTATTCAAAAACAAGATTGAACAAATTTTATCCAAATATATCCGCCACTTGTGATAAATGTCTAGCCCAAAAGGCAACTATAACACACTCCTTAGTTTCCTGCATAAAACTTTATAGATTTTGGAAGGATATTTTTGAAATATTTACAAAATTATTCAAGACAAGATTGGAACCTAATACTGAAATGATTATATTTGGCATAATGGAAGATGGGAATAAATTGAACACATCTCAAAATCTATTCCTTAACTATGGTTTAATAATAGCAAAAAAATTAATTCTTAAATTTTGGAAGGGTACATCAATACCAACGCTTAAAATGTGGATTGCAAGTATGTTGGACACCGCTCATCTTGAGGAAATGCGATTCCTCCTAATGGATAAATCAGACCAATTCATAACGAGTTGGTCTCCATTCATCGTTTTTTTGGAATCATATGGTGCAACACAATTGTAAAAAATAACTGTTTCAGGACTGGACGAGGGTTGGTCAAGACTATAAATAATGATCTCCTTTTCTTTTTTTTATTTTCTTTTCTTTTCTCTATTCTCTCTCTCAACTTTCTTCATTTACTCGTTTTCTTTTTTCACACACTATATATTTCACATCTTTCTATTCTTTACTATCTAACTTCTTTTTCTTATTCTAATCTTTTTTCAGTGTAATAAAAAAAAAAAAAAGAAGTTGTACATAAAATGTATTATGAAAATATATATTAGGCACTTTGGTGCCATATGACTGTACTTACTTCTAATAAAATAAAATATTAAAAAAAAAAATAAAATAAAATATATGTATTTAAGAGTTCACTAGTTTTAGATTTCATATTACCTCTTTGTTTTTGCATCGATTTATCTAAGTACGGATCTAAAACACAGTTGAAGTCTCCTCCAATTATAACATTTTGGTAGTTAAATTCTGTGATTGTATTCAGGATTTTATTAAAAAATTGAGGATTATCAAAATTGGGCGCATATATGTTTACCAAAGTGATTGGCGTAGCATGGATCTCACCTGTAACTATAAGATATCTCCCTTCCTTATCTGATATAATGTTCTTTGATTTGAATGGTATTCCTTTGCGAATAATAATTGCGGTGCCTCTGGATTTCGAAGTATATGAGGAGAGAAATGTTTGGCCTATCCAATTCGCCCTCAATCTCATCTGATCTTGATGTTTAAGGTGCGTTTCTTGTAGAAAAGTAATGCACGTGTTATATGATTTCAACTGAGCTAGTATTTTGCCCCTTTTAATTGGTTCATTAATACCCCTTATATTCCAGCTACACAGTGTGATTCCTCCCATTTTCTTTTGTTTATCATCTTGCATTTTCTCTGATTTTAATACCCTTACGGTGCATCCATACCTCAGGACTCTGGATATTTGGGGGGCGTTTATATTATTAACTTCCTTGGTAGATCCCTTTTGCGATTTTCCTTGAAAAAAAAAAACATAGTAGTGACTTATTGTGATAAAAAAAAAATTGAACAAGTAAAATTACAGTGTCTGAAGTATTCGACACTGTAGTGCGTGTCCCACGCGTCTGTGGGATTCGACATCTATTCGACTTCCGAAGTTGATGTTGTACAATTAGCTCCGCTCCTTTTATTACTCTAAAAAAGGCACACCACTTCCTGATTGAGGCCTTTCTCACCATTCGCCTGGGGTGTGCAGTAGCAAGGTTCGTTTGATTTAACGGACGTGAGCACACAGTTAGCTGCAGACTCCGCCCAGGACAGGAAGGCTCTGCAGGAACGGAAGGGACGTCACGACCGCGGTGCCACAGGTGCTGTCGCCGAGGGAGGACGGACGGAGCCGCGGCTCGAGAGACTAACAGAGACTAACAGAGGCAAAGAGGTTTGCCTCGCACTGCAAGGGAGCAGTGGACCAGACAGGAAGAGCGGACGGAATTACCACTAGACAGCCAAACCAGTAGGTAATTTACGGCTGGGGTGAGTACTTTCCCATTTATAGGAGGTAGGATTATATAAATAAGGGGTGTATCAATACAGTAGGGGATTCTTAAACAGGACCAGTTAATTACCTATATAAGATGGGCGGTCAGGAGATGTGCCAATACTGCGAGATGTGGGAATTTGTCGACACCATTGATGTAGAAGATCCCTACAGCTGCAGTAAGTGTTTGAGGCTAGAGGAACTCCAGCTCCGCATTGATGAGCTGGAGACCCAACTTCATACGCTGCGGTACATCAGGGAGGGGGAGTATTACCTGGATGTTTTGTGCCAGGGGATGGTCACACCGACCAGTTTAACTAATTCAGTAGGCAGTGAGCAAGGAAAGGAAGGTGTGGCCATAAGCGAGGCAGGTAGGGGGAACCAGGAGGAGATGTGGCAGGAGCCACAGCCCTTGTCCCTGACGAGCATGACCGAGGCACTTACTCAATGTAAGGACGGGATCAGGGGCTGTGGGAGGGATGAGCAACCTGGCTGCAGCACCGTGGATCAGGAGGCCATTCAAGAGGGGGGAGTTAGAAGAAATGCCGTAGTGATAGGGGATAGTATTATTCGGGGGGTAGATAAGGTTCTCTGCGGCCAGCAGAACATGTCCCGAAGGCTGTGTTGCCTACCCGGTGCTAGGGTTAAGGATATCTCTGCGATGCTGGAGAGAAATTTGCAGAGGGAGGGGGAGGATCCAGTGGTCGTGGTCCATGTGGGGACCAATGACATAGGAAGGACGAGGAAGGAGGATCTGCTGAAGGAGTTTGAGCAGTTAGGGAATAAATTAAAAAGCAGAACCTCGAGGGTACTGATCTCCGGATTGCTACCTGAGCCACGGGCCAAATCGGCGAGGGTACGTAAAATTAAAAAGCTAAATGCGTGGCTCAAAGACTGGTGTGGGAATAATGGGTTTGGTTTCTTGGGCCACTGGCACCAGTACTGGGACAGGGGGGATCTGTTCTGTAAGGACGGACTTCACCTGAACGGTGCTGGGACTGGGGTCCTGGCAAATCATATAACTAGGGCAGTAGAGAGGTCTTTAAACTAAGTAGCGGGGGGTAGGTATCAAGGGGGGTAATAACGGCAGGGGTAGAGGAAATAGAGCAGGGTATCAGTGGGGAAGCGGAAATTCAAAATGTGACAGGAGACAGAATTTGTGAAGATAAAGATCTAGATGTAAAAGGGGCAAAAACGGAAAGGAAGGGTAGTAAAAATCATCTGAAAGTGCTTTATCTAAATGCACGGAGTATTCGTAATAAGATAAATGAATTAACGGTGCAATTAAGTATATATAGTTATGATATCGTGGCCATTACGGAGACATGGCTGCAAGGAGATCAGGACTGGGAGTTAAATATAGAGGGGTACTCGACAATTAGGAAAGATAGACAGGAAAGAAAGGGAGGAGGGGTGGCCCTTTTAATAAGGGAGGGAATAACGGCAATAGAGAGGAAGAATATTGCGTTGAAGGATCAGGATAGTGAAACAGCTTGGGTACAGATAGAGAATAATAAGGGGAAAAAAACACTAGTGGGTGTAATTTATAGACCTCCAAATAGCTGTGACGCTGTTAGTCAGAACATAAATCTGCAAATAGTTGACGCATGTAAAAAGGGAACTGCTGTAATCATGGGGGACTTCAATTTTCATATTAATTGGGCAAACCAAACTGGGCAGGGTAGACTAGAGGAAGAGTTTATAGAATGTATTAGAGACGGGTTCCTAGAACAGTATGTCACCGAACCGACAAGGGGGGAGGCAATCTTGGATCTGGTCCTGTGTAATGAAGCAGGATTAATTAAAAATGTCATAGTTAGGGACTCGTTGGGAACAAGTGACCACAATATGGTCGAATTCCATATTCAAATAGAAGGGGAGCAGGTTGAAACTCAGGCTAGGGTGCTTAGTCTAAATAAGGGGGATTATGAAGGTATGAGGACTGAGCTGATCAAAGTTGACTGGGATAGCAGACTCAAGAATAAGACGGTACATGAGCAGTGGTGTACGTTTAAGGGTATACTGTATAACCTTCAAGAAAAATGTATTCCTATGAAGAAAAAAAGGGGTAAGGGTAAGAACAGTCAGCCATGGCTCAGTAAAACTATAAAGGATAGTATTCGGCTGAAGGCAAGGGCATATAAGGTAGCCAGAGATAGTGGGAGGGTAGAGGATTGGGAAGCATTTAAAGGTCAGCAAAAAATAACTAAGAGATTAATTAAGACGGGGAAAATAGACTATGAAAGGAATTTAGCGAACAACATAAAAACTAATAGTAAGAGTTTTTATAGCTATATAAAAAGAAAAAGGGTGGCTAAGGTGAACGTTGGTCCATTGGAGGGTGAGACTGGAGAGTTGTTGGTGGGGAACATGGAAATGGCAAAGGCATTAAACGAGTATTTTGTATCAGTCTTCACCATAGAAGACACAAAAAATATTCCAACGCTGGATAAACAGGGGGCGGTAGGAATGGAGGAGCTAAATACTATTAAGATCACCAAGGAGGTGGTATTAGGGAAATTAATGAGACTGAAGGAGGATAAATCCCCTGGGCCTGATGGATTACATCCAAGGGTCTTGAGGGAGATAGCGGTGGGGATTGTGGATGCATTGGTGATAATTTTCCAAAACTCCCTGGAGGCAGGAACGGTCCCAGTGGATTGGAAAATGGCCAATGTAACACCTATATTTAAAAAAGGAAGTAAACAGAAGGCGGGTAACTATAGACCGGTTAGTCTAACATCGGTGGTGGGTAAAATGTTAGAGACAATTATTAAAGAAACACTAACGGGGCACTTGGATAAACATGACTTCATCGGACAGAACCAGCATGGTTTTGTGAAGGGGAAGTCCTGTTTAACGAATCTGCTCGAATTCTTTGAGGAAGTAACAACCCGGGTGGATAAAGGGGAACCGGTGGATGTGGTATACTTGGACTTCCAAAAGGCTTTTGACAAGGTGCCACATAAGAGACTATTGCTAAAAATAAAAAATTATGGGATTGGGGGTAATATATTAGCATGGGTAGAGGATTGGCTAACAAATAGGAAGCAGAGAGTGGGGATAAATGGTTCATACTCGGGATGGCAACCGGTAACTAGCGGGGTTCCGCAAGGGTCGGTGCTGGGACCCCAGTTGTTCACAATTTATATAAATGATTTGGAGGAGGGAACCAAGTGTAATATATCAAAATTTGCGGACGATACAAAAATGGGAGGAAAAGTAGGGGATGAGGAGGATAGGAAGAGTCTGCAAAAGGATATAGATAAGCTAGGTGAGTGGGCAACAACTTGGCAGATGAAATTTAATACTAATAAATGTGAAGTCATTCACTTTGGGAAAAAAAATGATAGGGCAAGTTATTTTCTAAATGAGGAGGAGCTGCGTTGTAATGCAACGCAAAGGGATCTAGGGGTATTAGTACATGAATCACTAAAAGTTAGTATGCAGGTGCAGCAAGCAATCAGGAAGGCCAATGGAGTTTTGGCCTTTATTGCTAGGGGGATTGAGTATAAAAACACGGAGGTCTTGCTGCAGCTGTACACAGTATTAGTGAGACCACATTTGGAATACTGTGTACAGTTCTGGGGTCCATACTTAAGAAAGGATGTACTAGCCCTGGAGGCAGTGCAGCGAAGGTTTACAAGATTAATTCCTGCAATGAGGGGATTGACATATGAGGAAAGGTTAAGTAGGCTGGAACTCTACTCTTTGGAGTTTAGAAGAATGAGAGGCGATCTCATTGAAACATATAAGATCGTGAGGGGCCTTGATCGGGTGGATGCACCGAGGATGTTCCCAATGATCGGGGAAACTAGAACTAGGGGACATAGTTGCAGAATAAGGGGGGGCTCTTTTAAAACTGAGATGAGGAAGAACTTCTTCACCCAGAGGGTGGTTAATTTATGGAATTCACTGCCCCAGGGAGCAGTGGAAGCAGAAACTTTAAATATATTTAAGACTAAAATAGATGGTTTTTTAGCTGCCAAGGGGATAAGGGGCTACGGGGAGAGGGCAGGGATATGGACCTAGGTATGGTTAGTATAGTAAGACCTGAGTGATCTCCTGGACAAGTGTCGATCGCCTGGATTGGGGTCGGAGAGGAATTTCCCGGATTTTTTTCCCGAATTTGACCTGGGTTTTTATCCGGTTTTTTGCCTCCCCCAGGAGATCGCGAGGTTCTTGGGGTGGAGAGGGGTGATAGCGGTATAAAGGGGAGGGTAGTGTCTTGTGTTCTGTGTCTTGTGTCTACTGTTTGTGGGTAAGTGTGTCTGTTTAGTGTTCAGCCATGAGCGAATGGCGGTGCGGGCTCGACGGACCTGGTGGTCTACTCTCGCACCTACTTTCTATGTTTCTATGTTTCTAAACCTAGGAAGGCGGTGCCATTTCAAAATCAATTATATTTCACCCAATTACACTATATACATATGTATATTTCATTCAGACTTATCAGATCTGTGTTCAGCTACTGTGAAATTTATTTATCTAACACTTTCATCTACTAACTTTGATAATAGTAAGCTGTTAGCTGTAAGGGTTAACCAGAAACAGGCTCCTGGAATTATGCCAGGTGCCTGAGTCTCCTCCCTTCTCCACACGAACTACATAACACTTAACCTTTCAGTATTATCTACTTTAATTCTAAAATTTGTTATCTCTATATACGCGCTAGTCAGTCTTATTAGCACTTTATTACATTTTGCCCATTATATAGTTCAGGTTAGTTTCCATTTATATTTCTATATTAGTATTGTTAATTATTATTAATTCTCTATATTTTGTAAAGCTGTTTTAAGATCTTAAACCGCCATTTGTCCTTGTAGTGTTTTCCACATTCGGCTCTGCTGTTCATCTCTGCGTTGCTTATCAGTCTTTCCTTCATTTTGAACAAAGAATGTCCTTGAGTTGAATTCCAAAGCGTCCAAAGGAGATAAGGTGTCTAGATCAGCGCACGTGGAAATGCTCTTCCATTTAAAACTTTTAGAGAATGGTGTTTCTTCCCTTATCTTCAGGTGTTCTCTGTGAAGTAATAAAAGGAAAGAAATTGTCCATATCGTCCCGCTGCCTTGATTAATCTTCTGTTTCTGCCACAATCTCTTGGGCATATTTATAAGTGAAAGTTTTCTCTTTTCCCTTGAAAGTAATGCGCATCCTGGCCGGATAAAAAACGCCACATCTGACATCTTTAACTCCAAGGAGAATCTGTCTTGTCTGTGAGAACTTTCTTCTCTTTTGCACGATCTCATAGGGATAATCCCGGAGGAGTTTGATAGAGTCGTTTAAAGGTCATCTTCACTCCGAATTTGATTTTTTTCATCAGCTCTTCAAGTGCTGAAATGTCCTGAAGTTTGACTATGATCTGTCGTGGGTGGGCTGGATCTGCTTGTGATCTTGGCTTAAATCTAGGTATTCGATGTGCCACTTCAATTTCCGGTTCCACAGGTAAATTGAGTACATGTTTGATTAAGTTGGCAGTGAACTCACGGACGTTGTTCCCCTCTGCCCCTTCTGTTACTCCCAGTATTCGTAAATTTTGGCGTCGTGAGCGAGCTTCGAGATCAAGACATTTATCTGAGACTTTCGCCAGTTGACTCTTGAGGCTGTCTAGTTCTAGCTTCCTTCCCTGCATATCTTCAGCCATTTGATCAACAATTGTTTCCATGTCTTTCATTTCAGTTACATGTGAAGAAACAATTACATGCACAGCCTCAAACTTCTTCTTAGATTCTTCTTCCCCTTTATTAATTCTCCCCATTAGCTCTTCATGCACATCCTCAATTCGTTTTTGTATAATGCCAATGCAGTCAATAACTTTTTGATTACCAGCATTGATGTTCGACATATTTTCCATCAATTTAACATTAATATTTTCCATCATTTTTGAGTTTCCAGCCTCAATATCCTTTCTCAGTTCTCTTACCGAGTTCTTTATCTCCTCCATTTCATTTTTCTCCTTAGTAGCCATCTCAGTAGGTATGTTGCAAAGCCTACCTGAAGCGTCGCTGAAAATCTGTCGCTGCGGGTATGCGCGATTTTGGCGCCGTTTAGAGGGGGGCGGGTTTAAAACGCGATTTTCTCTAGGCTGTTCAAATCGAAGATGTTCAGCCTAGTTAATTATTAACGAAAAATCGCTGGAAGACCCCGTCGCAAAAGCTATTATTAGTTTTAAAGGCCTCGTATAATAGTTATAGTAGTTTAAAAATCAATCTCTAAACCCGCGACCACCGGCAGCTGTCAGGGTCTCATAGAGCAAATAATAGAAGGTATGCTGCTTATTTTTACATTAAAAAGGGCTTCTTAAGATCCCTTTATACAAAGTTTAATATAGCGAGTAGCTCATTTTGGGCCCATTATATCCCGCAGTATTTTTCTGGGCATTTGAGGCACAAATCTACCGCAATGTGAACGTTCTAAACCAGCGCGTTCACACGAACCCACTAGAAAGCTGATTTAAAATGGACTTTAATTTGCAGCAATTGAACACTAAATTCCTTCCATTTGGCCTATAAATTAATGTAAATGAGATTTTAAAATCATGTTTTATTGTGAATTATTTATGAATATTATTTGGACACTTAGGCTATTTAAAAATGTTAATCATTTATTAAGAAATGGATAGATGTTTAGATCTAGTAATTGAAGTTTGAAATTAGCTACACTTGGGTAACTAACTAATTATATGCTTTAATTTCAGGTCATCCAAGTAAGATAATTTTATATTTGTTTCAGAAAGGTTCAATCTACGATAACTGCAAATTTCATTCAGTTCTCTTAATTTTTAAGAAGGTTATGGGCTTTTGACTGCACACGATCACAGCTTTTTTGTTATGTCCATAGAAAATCAATAGGGAACAAGATGCTAATTTCCGAGTATGAAAATGGCCATAACTTTTTAAATACTTGAGATATGAAAGTGAATTAGGTGTCAAATTAAACTTATTTTTATGCGCTATCTGATGGGATAAATTACAGACTTGATTTTTTAAATCTCAAAATTTTGTGACATTGCTAATCTCAGTCTGGGCCCTTGTAGCCATTCCAGAATCCACTTCAGAGGTCTGTTTTTCAGTTTTCTGTGTTTTCAGCAGTTTTGAGATTGTTCTCTGAGGGCTCTGAACTGAAGACGGTTTTTTCATTTAAAATCCTTTATCCTCCGTTTTAAATCACAGCGCTTACTGATGACGTCATCAGCGCGACGTCCCGGGGCTCCGGTGAGTTTTTGAATTGGTCCCGACCTCCAGACCCGATTTTAACGCGAAAAATCGCGATTTTACAGCAGCGGAGCTAAAAGATGCGACTGCTAGTCCAGCATGGCGCCACCGGAAGTCATCGAAAAGCACCTTAAACGTCACTATGGCATCTGCCTCCACCACCACCCCTGGCAGCACGTTCCAGGCACTCACCATCCTCTGAGTGAAAAGCTTGCCCCGCACATCCCCTTTAAATCTTGGTCCTCTTGCTTTACAGAACAACATGTTTGGATATTTGCAATTCCATGGGGCATTAGGCAGCGTGTCTTGAGAGTAGCTGATTCCTGAACACAGGTTTCCATGACTCGAGTGTCCACTGCCATTGCTGTGTATAATGCATTCAGTTGTTTCTCGGTGCGACAAATGTCAGAAGGACCTTAGGCATCCAGGAAGATCACCAATCACCACCTGTTGCCAAGCTTTTAAGGAGGGGCATTAAACACTGGGCAGCTGGCGAGAAATTGATATCGGGGATGGTGGGGATCTCAGGAGAAAAGTAGGTTGAATCATTCATGCAATCATTTAAAAAAAAAGCTAGCAATTGCATCACTGCTTTTAATGACTTTCAAATTTTATCGTGCGATACAGATTCAGATTCAGATTCAATTTTAATTGTCATTGTCAGTGTACAGTACAGAGACAACGAAATGCATTTAGCATCTCCCTGGAAGAGCGACATAGCAAATGATTTAAATAAATAATAATAAGTGATAATAAGTGTCCGGGGGGTGGGGGGGTGATTGGCAGTCACCGAGGTACGTTGTTGAGTAGAGTGACAGCCGCCGGGAAGAAGCTGTTCCTGGACCTGCTGGTTCGGCAACGGAGAGACCTGTAGCGCCTCCCGGATGGTAGGAGGGTAAACAGTCCATGGTTGGGGTGAGAGCAGTCCTTGGCGATGCTGAGCGCCCTCCGCAGACTGCAGCCTATATCCCTCTTGATGCTAATGCCAAGCTTGCAATGAAAGAGCTGCATACTGCCATTAGCAATCAACAGACGCACAACCCCGAGGCAGCCTTCATTGTTGCGGGTGACTTCAATCACTCTAACCTGAAGACTGTACTCCCCAAATTCCACCAACATGTCTCCTTCCCCACTAGAGTAGACAAGACACTGGACAAAGTCTACACCAACATGGCTGAAGCTTACAAAGCCATCCCCCTCCCCCACCTTGGTCAGTCTGATCACGTCTCATTGTTCCTGCTCCCTAAGTACTCCCCACTCATCAGACGGGTTAAACCAACTGTGAGGACAGTTAAAGTCTGGTCAGAGGAAGCGGACTTCACACTTCAGCAGTGTTTTGGAAACACTGACTGGAAGGCGTTTGCAGCCCAGGCCACCCTTGACTCCCACACGGACATTGATTCCTACACATCCTCTGTTCTGGACTTTATAAACTCCATCATCAATAGTGTCACCTCCCTCAAACGGGTGACCATATTCCCGAATCAGAAGCCATGGATGAACAGCGAGGTCAGGCTACTGCTGAAAGCACGGGACACTGCTTTCAGGTCATGTGATGCTCGAGCCTACAGTTCAGCCAGGGCTAACCTGAAGAGGGGTATCAAGAAGGCCAAGCACTGCCATAAGCTCAGGATTGAGGAGCACTTCAACAACAACTCCGACCCCCGACGCATGTGGCAAGGCATCCAGGCCATCACGGACTACAGACCCTCCAACACCACCCCCACATCCAGCGACGCCTCCTTCCTTGAGGAGCTTAACCACTTCTATGGCCGCTTCGACAGGGACAATCTAGAGACAGCCATCAAGGCTGTGCTACCTGCCGATCACCAACCCCTCACACTCACCCCCTACGACGTATTCGTGGCACTGAGTAGGACTAATGCACGTAAAGCTGCTGGCCCTGACGGCATCTCCGGGCGCGTGCTCAGGGCCTGTGCTGCGCAGCTGACAGACGTCTGGACTGACATCTTCAACCTGTCACTTGCCCAAGCAGTTGTCCCCACGTGCCTTAAAACCACCTCCATCGTGCCAGTGCCAAAACACTCCACTGCGGCAAGCCTCAACGACTTCCGCCCAGTTGCACTTACCCCCATCATCACCAAGTGCTTCGAGAGGCTGGTCCTGGCACACCTCAAAAGCTGCCTACCCCCCACACTGGATCCCTATCAGTTTGCCTACCGCAAGAACAGGAGTACGGAGGATGCCATCTCAACGGCACTTCACTCCGCCCTCTCCCACCTCGACAACAGAGACACTTACGTAAGAATGCTGTTCATCGATTACAGCTCAGCATTCAACACCATTATACCATCAAAACTGATCACCAAACTCGGTAACCTGGGCATCGACCCCTCCCTCTGCAACTGGATACTGGACTTTCTAACCAACAGACCCCAGTCTGTTAGGTTAGACAAGCACACCTCTTCAACCCTCACCCTGAACAGCGGCGTTCCACAGGGCTGTTTGCTGAGCCCCCTCCTCTACTCCCTCTTCACCTATGACTGCAGACCTGTACATGGTACTAACACCATCATCAAGTATGCAGATGATACAACGGTGATTGGCCTCATCAGCAACAACGATGAGTCGGCCTACAGGGAGGTGGTCCAGCACTTAGCAGCATGGTGCGCTGACAACAACCTGGCCCTTAACTCCAAGAAGACCAAGGAGCTCATTGTAGACTTCAGGAAGTCCAGGGGCGGCACGCACACCCCCATCCACATTAACGGGACGGAGGTGGAACGTGTTTCTAGCTTCAGGTTCCTGGGAGTCAACATCTCCGATGACCTCTCTTGGACCCACAATACCTCAACTCTGATCAAGAAGGCTCACCAGCGTCTCTTCTTCCTGAGGAGACTGAAGAAGGTCCATCTGTCTCCTCAGATCCTGGTGAACTTCTACCGCTGCACCATCGAGAGCATCCTTACCAACTGCATCACAGTATGGTATGGCAACTGCTCTGTCTCCGACCGGAAGGCATTGCAGAGGGTGGTGAAAATTGCCCAACGCATCACCGGTTCCTCGCTCCCCTCCATTGAGTCTGTCCAAAGCAAGCATTGTCTGCGGAGGGCGCTCAGCTGACACTGACACTGACACTGTTTATGAAAGGCGCATAAAATTGGAACACTTCACAGAAGATCGTTCTTGGGGGTTCCTGTATTCAGGGTCACCTTGCTGAAACCACCACTGTGTGGCTTTATCTGCATTGAAATATTGCAAGTTTATCACTGCTGTTAGCAGTTAGCTCAGCTGGTGCAGACTTTGAAGTCTGTCCTCAATGTACCCACAAGGCAAGTGACATATTTCTAACTCCTGCGGTGTGTTGCCATTGAATGCAGGAATGGGAGGGCAGGGGACCAGAGGGCCCTGGAGTGATGGTTTTGGGTGTTTTGGGTTGAAGTAAAAGGCACTGCAAATGAAGTAAAAGGTACTGCAAAGGCCACAGGAGGCTATGTTTTGTCTTGTCTCTCCTCTCTTCCAGATTTCTTCCCCACCCCCAAGTCAATCTAAAGATCCAAAACATCACCTATCCATGTTCTCCAGAGATGCTGCCTGCCCCGCTGAGTTACTCCAGCAATTCGTGTCCTTTGAGGCATATTCCTTGTATGCGTGAGACTCGGAGATCTTCAGGGCTGTGGCCAAATGCTCCTGGCACCAAGTTGCCAAGGAGTTCTCAGTGTGGACATACTGCAAACTCTGAACGGTTCACAGAGCAGTGTTGTCACATTTCCCCGCATTGCTGGTTTCAGTGTGGCATTCTCTATAGATGAGCTGCTGGTTCTTACTGCCATAGGCAGTTAGCCCAGTCCAAGATTCCCGAGTCCCCACTGAGCTGAGGAAAATGGAGATGATGTCTTATCTCATCGAGCTTGAACTTGTGGCGACCCCCCCCCCCCACCTCCCCAATGTAACAGTGGGCAGCAAACCGTGAGATGTGACAGAAATCATCAGCAGTCGCCTGGAATGATCCTGAAGCTGAACATCTCACTGCAGATTAATTCCGTGTACCACATTACAAAGGCGCGTTATTTCCATTTACTGATTTTCCTGGTGGCTCCCAAAGTGCTGAGAAATGTGTGCAAAATTGCTCCAATCTTCATGATATCAACTAGGTGGAGCTGATTATGGGATAACTTAAGTCTGTATAAAATTCACTGAATAGAAATTGTGTGACTTTATGTTGTATCAGCCTTTCAGATTCAGATAAGTATTTAAGATATCCTTGCTGATTCATTTTTATTTTTGCATCTTGTCGTATACTAAAGCAATTCTTCTTGGCTAATGTTTCCATTCAGTTTTAATTGAACCGAGGTCATCACTCAACTATGTTTGCTGGGTGCACGAACTGCATGCCCGAGGCTCTGAAGCAGTTGGTCTCCTCACTCCCAATCTCCCTCAGAACTTTGAACCTATAAGATTTCTGTGCTCTTCTAATTCAGCCCTCTGAGTAGGTTTAACCACTCCTCCGCTGGGAAGCCTTCCATCTGGAACAAATTTCCTAAGCTCTTGAATATACTCCCTTATGGTCTCCCTCCCTCTCTCTTCCTACTTTTCCCTTCATCGCTCTCCATTTGCTCCTCTCCCCTGCTCTCCCTCTCCTCTTCTCTCCCTCCCCCTTCTCCCACTCTCCCCCTCTCCCCTCCCTCCATCTATCTCCCTTCCTCTATTCCCCCTCCTCTCCCCTGTCATTCCCTGCTCCCCTCTCCCTGTCCTTCTCCCTCCCTCTCCTTCTCCCTCTCCATCTCATTCTCCCTCTTCCTCCCTCTCTTTCTTTCTTTCCTCCTTTTCTCTCTTCCCTCTCTTCCATCCATCCCTCTCTCTCTTCCCTTCCTCTCTCCTTTTCTCCCTTTTTCACTTAATACATTCCTTAATGTCTATTGTTCTCTCCATGTTTTTGCTTTCCTGCCTTAATACTTCTTTATGTCTTTGGGCATCAGTTTCCCCCCAACTCCAGTTCTATAGCATTAACTATGCTAAATAACTAGCAGTTGAAATTAAATATAAGTAAAATATACATAAAGTTTAAGGTGGGGGGCTTCTGAATAATCAATTTAAAATAGCTCGGACACTTTGCCAAACATTCTTCTTGGTTAATTCCAGTACTCACACTCCCCGCACCCAACGATGATGATGGGAATTAATCTGTGGCATCAACTTACAGCTAGGCCATCATTGTACAGTCAACTAGAAAGCATCGCTTACCATGTATTAAGCACTGGCTATTAAGATACCTGGAACATCTTCATCAATAAGATAAATGCAAGTTCAGCAGTCTTCTGTAATGTGGGTGAAGGGTGGACACCAGACCTGTGGAACCCAGATAAGGAGAGACTAAGGAGTTGGCTTTCTTATGCCCCTGTCCCACTTGGAAAACCTGAACGGAAACCTCTGGAGACTTTGCGCCCCACCCAAGGCTTCCGTGCGGTTCCCGGAGGTTTTTGTCAGTCTCCCTACCTACTTCCACTACCTGCAACCTCCGGCAACCACCTGCAACCTCCGGGAACCGCACAGAAACCTTGGGTGGGGCGCAAAGTCTCCAGAGGTTTCCGTTCAGGTTTCCTAAGTGGGACAGGGGCATTATAATCTCCTCTGGTAGCGAGAAGCTACACTCAATCAAGCAATGCTCAAAAAATTCAGAAAGCTCACTTTATACCTTAATTTCTCAACATGTTTCAGGCCCATAACAATATCTTTACATTTGATTGGCAAAATGACTAAAACCAAACAGACTCCCCCAATCTGTTCAAAGTAACTGAACAATGGCTCGGGTAAATGTCTCAAGATTCGACATTGAATTAAAGTAATTAGTGGAAAGATTAGAAGGGAGATGAGTTAAGATTTGTTTTCACCAAGAGAACTGTACGGAACTGAAACTCACTGGTTGAATGAGTGATAGAGACAGAAACCCTCAACACATGAAACAAAAACTTGAATGCAACTTGGAGAGCCTGGAGAGCTATGGTGCTGAGCTGCAAGGTGACTCTGGGCCGAGCAGCTCCTTTTTTCAACTAGAACTAACACAATACTAAATAGTCCCCTTGTGTGGAGCAAATCTATGAATCTATAACAAAAAATCACCATTCAGTAAGACTGATTCAGCATTATTTTCTAATAGCTTTTAATACACTTTTTTTTTAGATTAGATTAGATTAGATCCTTTATTTGTCATTCAGACCTTTCGGTCTGAACAAAATGTCGTTGCCTGCAGCCATAATATAATAATAAACAACAAAACACACAATAAACACAAATTAACATCCACCACAGTGAGTTCACCAGGCACCTCCTCACTGTGACGGAGGCAAAAGTCTTAAAGTTACTGTCTCTTCCCTCCTCATTCTCCCTCTGCGCTGAGGCGATATGTTGTTACCCCACTGGGCGATGGTAGTCAGCCCCGCGGCTCACCGAGCTCCGCGAATGGGCCGGTTCAAGCTCCGCGGCCCAGGGTGGTCGAAGCTGCCGCCGCCCAGTCCAGCGGACACAGCTGTTGCCGCGGGAGCTCCGGAAAACAGGCACGAACCTGTGACCTGCGAGCTCCCGACGATGTCGTCCACTGGCCCGCGGCCGTGCCCCGGATTCAGGCCGCCGCCGCCGGAACGCCGCCTCAGCCACCGGAGCACCGCCTCAGCCCCGAGCCGGGCCGCCCTCACGGGAGCGCCGTCCCAGCCTCGAGTCGTGCCGCTGCCACTGGAACGCCGGAACACCACCGCAGCTCGAAGATGGCCAGCCTTGCGTTGTAAGTCCTGGCTGGCTCTGCTTCCGGAGCCTCGAGGTCGGTCGCAGTTGGAGGCTGCCAGCGCAGACGGAGGCAGAGAAGGGGGGATACGACAGAAAGAGTCGCATTCCCCCGAAGGGAGAGACAGAAACCATGTTTCAGCCCCTTCCCCCCCCCCCCCCCCCCACACACACATAACACAACCTAATAACTAAAATTTGACTAAAACAAGACAAAAAAAACAACAAAACAACACTTCATGTTCAAGTGGTTGTAGATCATCAGGGGGTTTTCTTCTGGTCAACGCCATGTTGTCAGAAGCTCAGATGATGCCTTCATCCTCCGGGAGACAGCAGTGCCAAACATTGTCGGAGGCCAGCACTGTCTGGAGAGATGGATCCTGGTGATCTGGGTTGTTCTCGACTGCCCTTGTTCCTGACATCAATTTGTTCTCCTGCCACAGCAGTTTTTCACTGCAGTGCGAGGAGAGCTCAAATCCGGAATCATTGTCAAAAAAATGTGACTGATTTTCTAAATAAAATATACTGCTCCATGTATCAGTCCAAAGGTCCATGTGTTATAACAGATGGGGGAGACTGTTATAATGTTCTGGGTGCTACACAAACTATCTAAGTGTAGATAGTTACACTTATCCTGAGCTTGCTGGCCATGAGGCAGAGAGGGAAGCAGGAGGGAAAATGTTAGTGGGGGGTGTCCATGCTCCCTGATGCACAGAGAAGACAGGTTATATTTGTGTGAGATAGAGGGACTCCTTGATAGAAACAATGAACTGCAGGTGCTGGTCTACACAAGACGACACAAAGCGCTGGAGCGACTCAGCAGGTCAGGCAGCATCTCTGGAGAACAGGGATAAGTGACGTTCCAGGTCGGGCCCTTCTTCAAACTAATAATCTGAAGAAGGGTCCCAATCTGAACTATCACTTATCCATGTTCTGCAGAGATGCTGCCTGACCTACTGAGTTACTCTCATGTGTCTCATTGGTAGAGAGAGGTTTCTGATAAAGATCTTGGATATCAGTCTTCAAAGCAAATCACGAGTACTTTCAAGTAGTTACCAAAAAGTAAGTACACTGATATTTAGACAGGGGGTGGGCTAGTTGACTCTCAACAACATCTCAATAAGGTGCTTTGCACATCTGCCTTGAATGATGGATATCGATAAATGAATAATTGATCCATTTCATGCTGCAACAATTTTCATGATATTTTTTGCAGGAGAATTGAATGTTTTGAGCATTGCTTGATTGAGTGTAGCTTCTCACAACCAGAGGAGATTAACATACCCACCTCCTTAGCCTCTCCTTATGTGGGTCCCACAGGTCTGGTGTCCACCCTTCATCCCCATTACAGAGGACTGCCGAACTTGCACTTATCTCATTGATGAAGATGTTCGGGTATCTTCACTTTTATTCTTTCTCCCTAGCAATCTCTGTCTCCTCCATGCCAATCACAGTGTGAGTGATGTTGTTTGGATGCCCTGTGTCTTAATGGACTGACATCCCTCCCATAATAGTACAGTTGGAAGTTTCACTCAATGGAGTGTAGTCCCATTGGGAGCTGAGCAGGAATTATTGTAGCACATGCTTCTGGCTGTAAAGCACCGAAAGCTGTTTCAAATGATTTTATGGCCTATTTCACAATTTTTTACAAGGAATCTGAATGGGTGGTAGTGCTAAATGCAATGAAGGTTTAGTGCTCTGGAAATAGATGAAGATCAATGTCTAAGTAAATGATTCTATTCCACATGGTTATGTTTAGGAGTTTAGTCTTGAAATGTAGTTGGTAATTAAATGTTACTTGGCTGGATTGAGTCCTTGCAAAGATGAGGACATTTGTTCAGTAAATTGAACCTCTACTTCTCTTAAATTAAGGCATTAGTACCAGCTATATAACTTGACAAGGGTGGCCCGATTCTCTTATCAATTATATGACCGATAAGTAAAACTAAACTACTTTTACAGTGAACACAAAACAGAGACTACTGGAAGCACTCAGCAAGGCAGGCCGCATCTGTGGGAAGAGAAACAGAGTCAATGATTCACGTTGTAGAATCTTCGTCAGAGGACATAATGAGCTTCTAGGCTGCAAGGATTGAGTGGGTGGCGAACTTGGTGACTCTACTAGCATAAACCTAGGGTGAGCATGGGGGGGGGGAGTAAAATGACAACCCCTCCCACTTTACAACCACTGCTGATCAATTTTCATCCTGCCCTAACCTACCGATCTCCACCCACTAATCCATGGCACCTGACTGCCACCAAGAGTGATCACATTGATAATTTTAGACAAATATGCTGGAGAAACTCAGCGGGTGCGGCAGCATCTATGGAGCGAAGGAAATATGTGACATTTCGGGTCGAGACCCTTCTTCAGACTGATGTGAGGGTTGGGGGGGGGGGGGCGGGAAGAAGAAATGGAGAGGCGGAGACAGTGGGCTGAGGGAGAACTGGGAAGGGGAGGAGAAAGCAGGGACTACCAGGAATTGGAGGTCAATGTTAATACCGCTGGGGTGTAAACTGCCCAAGTGAAATATGAGGTGCTGCTCCTTCAATTTACGGTGGGCCTCACTCTGGCCATGGAGGAGGCCCAGGATAGAAAGGTCGGATTTGGAATGGGAGGGGGAGTTGGTGCTGAGCCATCGGGAGATCAGGTTGGTTATTGCGAACCGAGCGGAGGTGTTGGGTGAAGCGATCGCCAAGCCTACGCATGGTCTCACCGATGTAGAGCAGCTGACAATGTAGAGCAGCTGACACATAGAGCAGTGGATGCAATAGATGAGTTTGGAGGAGGTGCAGGTGAACCTCTGTCGCACCTGGGAAACCTGCAGTTCCTTCTTAAACATTGATCACTTTGATCACTTCCAGTCTCTGGCCCTTACTTTCTCTGCTGACATCTGATCACTGAACCCACTATTGTCTGATACCTCATCACTAAGTACCTCATCCTGTTCAATCCCTGTCCCCTCAAACTGTCATTTTTCCAATGCCGGGCCATTGTTCTCCTACCCTTCCTGAGCGTAGCCAGGAACCCACCAGACTGTCCCTCATTCCACTATCTTTCAATGCTGCTCGCTGTCTGCCCTATTCTTACTCCTATTACTGATCACTGCCCCTCCTCTTCAGATTCACAACCCACCAATTTCTAACTCCTGGCACTTGCTTTTTAATCTTTGGCTCCAATAATAGGCCTTTATTATTCCTGGCTGAGTAAGTGACCCATTTTTTGCTACAACTGATTTTTTGAGCAATGCTTGATTGAGTGTAGCTGCACACAAGCATAGGACAATAACATAGCCAACTCGCTCACCTTTCCTTATGTGGGTTCCACGGGTCTGGTGACCATCCTTCAGCCCCGTTACTGAGGACTGCTGATCTTGCATTTATCTCATTGATGAAGATATTCAGCTTTCTACACTTTTATCCCTTCTCCCCTGCAATCTCTGTCTCCTCCATGCCAACCACAGTATGAATGATGATGTTTGTAGGCCCTGTGGATCACCCCCTCCACTTTTGTGGTTTATCAAATTTCTACAATGGGGGAACACATGCAAGAAGACACTTGCCCCATGCAGGTTTACAAGTTATAGGAGTTGAATTAGGCCAGTTGGCCCATCGAGCTTACTCTGCCATTCAATCAGGGCTGATCTCTGCAATGAGACCCTAATCCCATTCTCCTGCTTTCTCCCCTTAACCTTTGACACCCGTCCTGATCAAGAATTTGTCTATCACTGCTTCAACAATATTCACTGTCTTGGCCTCCACAGCCCTCTGTGGCAACGAGTTCCACAGATTAACTACCCTCTGACTAAAGAAGTTCCTCCTCACCTCCTTTCTAAAAGAGCGCCCTTTAATTCTGCGGCTATGACCTCTGGTCCTAGACTTTCCCACCAGTGGAAACATCCTTTCCACATCTACTCTATCTATACCTTTCCTTATTCTGTAAGTTGCTAGGAGGTCCCCCCCTCAACATTCTAAACTCCAGCAAGTAGAGGTCCAGTGCTGTCAAACGCTCATCATATGCTAATCCACTAATTCTTGGAATCATTCTTGTAAACCTCCTCTGGACCCTCTCCAGAGCCAATACATCCTTCCCCAAATATGGGACCCAAATTTGTCCATAGTACTTCAATTGCGGCCTGACCAGTACCTTATAGAGCCTCAGCATTACATCTCTGTTTATTGTATTCCAGTCCTCTTGATATAAATGAATTTGTCTTTCTCTTGTTTAGCTCTCATGGGGACTGCATTTTACAGTGCAGACTCTGAGAAAAAAAATTGCCCTGCTGAACATAGATAATTGAATGCACCTTTAATAAAAGCATTTGTTTTCAGGAATTTGTGATTCTGAACACCAAAGATTCTGTTATCACGAAGAATAAAGTTGGTCTCCCTTTTGGGAATAAGCACTATTTCTTTTACATGAATTTAAAGAAAAGCAGTGACCATATTTAGTTGTTAGGTTAAGAAAAAAATGTTTAACTACGACCTAAATTATTTTCAAATAGCTTTGTAAATTGTGCGAAGATTCATTAACACCAAAGGGCATCTGTAATCTAAGGTTTATCAATATTTATATATATCATGGTAAATTAATGACCAAAATACATTCAAAAGTTGATATCTTATTTCATCCTACTATGGACTAGAAATTCTCACAGTGCAATAAATAGGGAATGCACAGTGGACCAACATTAATATTGCATGGTTCATTAAAAACTAATATGTTCATAAGTTCATAAGTTCTAGGAGCAGAATTAGGCCATTCGCCCCATCAAAGTGAGTCTATGGAATTCTCTGCCTCAGAGGCAGATTCTCTGGATGCTTTCAAGAGAGAGCCAGATAGGGCTCCAAAAAATAGCAGAGTCAGGGGATATGGGGAGAAGGCAGGAACGGGGTACTGATTGTGGATGATCAGCCATTATCACATTGAATGGTGGTGCTGGCTCGAAGGGTCGATTGGCCTACTCCTGCACCTATTGTCTATTGTCTATAAATCTGCGCCACCATTCAATCATTGCTGAACTTTCTTTCCCTCTCAACCCCATTCTCCTGCCTTCTCCACATAACCTCTGACACCCGTACGAATCATGAATCAGTCAATCTCCGCCTTAAAAATATCCATTGACTTGGCCTCCACCGCTGTCTGCGACAATGAATTCCACTGATTCACCACCCGCTGACGAAAGAAATTCATCATCATCACTTTTCTAAAGGTACGCCCTTTTATTCTGAAGCAACGGCCTCTGGTCCGAGGCACTCCCACTCGTGGAAACATTTTCTCCACATTCAATATGCTTTTAGCAAATACCAGCAGCAGCAACGTTTTTTTTCCAATGAGACCCAGAGGCAGTGGAGGCATCAGTCTGGAGATAGCTAGAGTAAACATTGTTCTAGTTAGGGATTTGAAGCTTGCAGAGGAGGAGTGGAGTGGGGGGTGGGGGGTGGGTTGCCATCTGTTGCAATTGGGCAGTGGTATGGTGTGATGTGATGCAATCTTGACTAAGTACCACATTTAAGTCTTTAACTAAAGTCTATTTGCCAAGAGCCAATTCCCAGGACCAGATAGAATCCTCTGAGCCAGATCTTCTGTAAATATTGTCTTTGCAGGCTTCAAGTTTGTTGTGAAGGATTCTTCTACATGAACACCCAGTGCCACCCATGGGTAATTCATGTACAACTGGATTTGCTTGAACAGTGTCCAAACATGGTGCACATCATTGGATGGCACCACCATGCATAAGCACATCTGATGCACAGAGGTCCCAGAAGCAAGATCACAAAACCTCTTTCCAGACTTATGCATGATAATTTTTCTCGAAACTTTTTCTCATTGTACGTCATTACATCAGTTTAATATCGAATAGTCTGCATTTTAATGTGTGCATGGGGTGTATAGGTAATTAGTACAATTTGCAGTGCTCTCTGCATGACAGTATGTGTGGGATGGTGTACCAGCTCCTTGAAAAAGTGGTGGCTCGCTGCTGCGGCCCGACCCCGGAGCTCAGAGGCTCCAGCTGTAGACTTGTGGACTGTCGAGATATCGGGAGTTCGCGGGTCCGGGTGGGAAACCAATTACCGGAGCTCCCGCAACGCGACGCAACTTCTCCAGCCCGTGTCGCGGAGTTGGAATGACCCGGAGCGGGGCCGTACATCGTTTTAGTGGCCGCGGGACATTCCAGCGCCCGCCGGGGGCTCCAACTTCGTGACATTTAGACCGGGAGCGGGGCCGTACATCACCTGGCGTGGCCTAAAATGGCCATGGGACTTACCATCGCCCGCCTGGGGCTTCAACATCGGGAGAAAAATGGAGAGCAGGGGAGAGAAAAGACTTTGCCTTCCATCACAGTGAGGAGGAGATTCACTGTGATGGATGTTTCTGTAAATTGAATTGTGTGTATGTCTGTAGGAAATTGTCTTTGTTTGTATGGCTGTGGAAATGGAGTTTCGTTTGGGCCTCACTGAGGTTCAAATGACATGTAATAAATATTGTATTGTATTGTAAAAAGATAAACGTCAATATTTTGTTTTCCTGCCCTGACACGTATGCTTATAAATCATGCGTACCAGCTCCATTTTGTGAACGTGAAAAAGCACTAGCTATTTGGGTATAGTAACTGAATGCATAGGTAACCAGAGGTTGAGATCTAGAGAAATTAGTTCAAATTTCATGGATGTATCTGTGGAATTTAATTAAAAGCATCTATTTCTAAAGGGGGTGTCCCACTTGGACGACCAAATTGGTGAGTTTAGAAGGGTTTGCAAAAATAACATGTTGAAGACCTCCTTCGACTATGTAGAAGACCTCCATCGACTATGTTGAAGATCAGCTTCGACTAGCTACGACTAGCTACGACTAACTTGGGGGAAATTGGAGAGTGAAGACGACCTCCTTCGACCTCCCTTCAACTATGATGAAGACTATCTACGACTACCTTCGACTACCCTCGATAACCTATGACTAACATGCCGACCTACTACGACCTACTACGACTAAACCTATGAGTAAAAAAAGTATCAATTTTTTCCATGGCGACCTTTTTTTACTCGCGGACATTTTTTAACATATTGAAAAAAAAGCCGCAACCTAGCTGAGGCCTCGAGTACGCGGAGACCACTCTCGAGCATGAAGGAGAGTTACGAAGACCTCTTACGACCTCGTGTCAACCATGCTGTGAGTATGAGTCGAGGGAAAACACGCCAAAACTCGCGGATTAGGTCGCCCAAGTGGGACAGGCCCTTAATAATGACCATAAAATTGCTGATTGTTGCTACAAGCCCATTTATTTCCATAATAACCTGTAAGGAAAGAGATTTTCCATCCTCACCTGATCTGGCTATTATGACCATACCAGCAGTGTGGTTGTCTCTTAACATCCTGCTTCAATGAAAAGCTGCCGTCGATTGTGACGGCTGAAGAAGTCAGCTCAAGGGCACTTAGGGTTGGAAATACATGCTGGATGGATAATAAATATTCCCAATCCATGAATGAACATAAAAATCTCAGTTTTGCACACTATACTTGCAATCAGTTTTTGTACTATAAAGGGAATACATGCATAATTGTGTTTTACACAGCAGGTATGATGAATAATCTACATTCATTTCATTCCACAGTGTAATATTAATAGTATTCACACTTTCATTGTTTCGGTGAATGGGTTGTTCTCTATTATCTATCAAGAACATAAGAAACAGGAGCCTGTAAAGGCCAATCAGCCCCTCGAGCCCGATCGTTCATTGGCAGATCCAGACTTGGCTATAACACCACTTTTCTGGTTCTCTCTCCATTGCCCTTGATGTTTTGTTGTTTCAATGTCTGTCAATCTCTAACTTGATTTACTCTTGCTCTACAGGTCTCCCGGCCGACAATTCTAAAACTCCAGGAGAGAAGACGTTCTTCCTCTTCTCTATCTTAAATAAAAGATCCGTAATTCTGAAAATATGCACCTTATTTCTAGAAACCACTTCCAGTGGAGGCATCTTCTCAACATCCATCAGTGCCAATAAGACTATCTCCATTTCTTCAAACTCCAGTGAGCATAGGTCCAGTCTGCTTATTCTTTCTTTATATGTCAACCCCTTCATACCGGAATCAACCTGGTGAACGTGGACTATGCAGCCTTCCAATTCAAGCACATCCTTCCTTATAGCCTCCTCCTTTCCTTAACCTCATGTGTTACAGTCTCACAGGGGTATGTCATACAAACTTGCCTCAAAACATACTTACTGTAACACTCCATACCCTTGTAGTAAAGGCCACCTTTAGCCTTGCTCTTTAATTGAGCATCTGTCTCTAACTCTTTGCATTTCCCATATTCCTTTCTGCTGTGACATTCGATAGTCTCATAGTCTGTCCTTTGTTCTGCTAATATTGACAAATCAACTTGTCCTTCATCAGGATTTCAGAACTTGCGGATTTTCGGACTCCAGTAGTGATCTGGCTTTCAGTGTTTTAAAATAATATTCAATTTTATAAGCTTATAAACTTGGGAATTCTGCAGGGAAATGTAGTTGCTGCTGGTCTCCCATGAATGATAGACAGTTGAGCAAAACTTTAGTTTAGATTAGAGATACAGCGTGGAAACAGGCCCTTTGGCCCACCAAATCCATGCTGACCAGCGATCACCCGTACACTAGCTCTATCCTATCCTTTGGTTAAGGCGACACAGTAGCGCAGTGGCAGAGTTACTGCCTTACAGCGCCAGAGACCCATGGTCGATCCCGACCACGGGTACTGTCTGTACCCAGTTTGCACATTCTCCCTGTGACTGCGTGGGTTTTCTCCAGGTTCTCCGGTTTCCTCCTACAACCCAAAGATGTGTAGGTTTGTAGGTTAATTGGCTTCTGTAAATTGAAAATTTAACCTAGTGTGTGTGGGATAGTGCTAGTATACAGGTGATTGCTGGTCAGGGTGGACTCGGTGGGCCAAAAGGCCAGTTCCCATGGTGTAAAGTCTAAAGAAAAAATGGATGCTATTATCACCAGGAACAGTTCATGGACGTTTACTGAAAAATGGAAGAACTTACATTAAGTCCATAAAATGTACTCAGTTTATTACAAGAAACTGGGTGAAGGCAGAGGGGACTTGGTTCATAACTGGAGTGATCTGATGTACATTCTTTTCTGCGTGTATTTTCATTGTGTAATTTACATTATGAGGTTTTCCTTGGTAAGCTATTTAAACTGCAGTCTTTATACTTACTGCAAAATGAAGAATCCAACATAAACATAGAAAAACTGAGCAAGTTTAATTGTTCATATAATCTATTTCAGCTCATGTATACAGGTTTTATAATCTTGGATTGTTATTGTCCAATTTCTATGATACTCAGTGAAAATAAGAGTGTGATTGCTTCCATTGTTCCTAATCCACCTCCAAAATATAATATGTATTTCATGCAAATTAGCAAAAAATCTCCATATCTTTGAAAGATTGTTACTTGAAAAATGACAAAAGTGACAAAACTATAGAAACATAGAAACATAGAAAATAGGTGCAGGAGTAGGCCATTCGGCCCTTCGAGCCTGTACCGCCATTCGATATGATCATGGCTGATCATCCAACTCAGTATCCCATCCCTGCCTTCTATCCATACCCCCTGATCCCTTTAGCCACAAGGGCCACATCTAACTCCCTCTTAAATATAGACAATGAACTGGCCTCAACTACCTTCTGTGGCAGAGAATTCCACAGATTCACCACTCACTGTGTAAAAAATGATTTTCTCATCTCGGTCCTAAAAGACTTCCCTCTTATCCTTAAACTGTGACCCCTAGTTCTGGACTTACCCAACATCGGAATAATCTTCCTCCATCTAGCCTGTCCAACCCCTTAAGAATTTTGTAAGTTTCTATAAGATCCCCCCTCAATCTTCTGAATTCCAGCGTGTACAAGCCGAGTCTATCCAGTCTTTCTTCATATGAAAGTCCTGCCATCCCAGGAATCAGTCTGGTGAACCTTCTCTGTACTCCCTCTATGGCAAGAATGTCTTTCCTCAGATTAGGAGACCAAATCTGTACGCAATACTCCAGGTGTGGTCTCACCAAGACCCTGTACAACTGCAGTAGAACCTCCCTGCTCTTATACTCAAACCCTTTTGCTATGAATGCTAACATACCATTTGCTTTCTTCTCTGCCTGCTGCACCTGCATGCCTACTTTCAATGACTGGTGTACCATGACACCCAGGTCTCGTTGCATCTCCCCTTTTCCTAATCGGCCACCATTCAGATAATAGTCTACTTTCCTGTTTTTGCCACCAAAGTGGATAACCTCACATTTATCCACATTATACTGCAACTGCCATGCATTTGCCCACTCACCCAACCTATCCAAGTCACCTTGCAGCCTCCTAGCATCCTCCTCACAGCTAACACTGCCCCCCAGCTTTGTGTCATCTGCAAACTTGGAGATGTTGCATTCAATTCCCTCATCCAGATCATTAATATATATTGTAAATAGCTGGGGTCCCAGCACTGAGCCTTGCGGTACCCCACTAGTCACTGCCTGCCATTCTGAAAAGGACCCGTTTACTCCCACTCTTTGCTTCCTGTCTGCCAGCCAGTTCTCTATCCACATCAATACTGAATCCCCAATACCGTGTGCTTTAAGTTTGTATACTAATCTCTTATGTGGGACCTTGTCGAAAGCCTTCTGAAAGTCCAGATATAACACATCCACAGCTCTCCCTTATCCACTCTACTAGTTACATCCTCGAAAAATTCTATAAGATTCGTCAGACATGATTTACCTTTCATAAATCCATGCTGACTTTGTCCAATGAATTCACCACTTTCCAAATGTGCTGCTATCCCATCTTTAATAACTGACTCCAGAATTTTCCCCACCACCGATGTAAGACTAACTGGTCTGTAATTCCCCGTTTTCTCTCTCCCTCCCTTTTTAAAAAGTGGGGTTACATTAGCTACCCTCCAATCCTCAGGAACTACTCCAGAATCTAAAGAGTTTTGAAAAATTATCACTAATGCATCCACTATTTCTGCGGCTACTTCCTTAAGTACTCTGGGATGCAACATCTGGCCCTGGGGATTTATCGGCCTTTAATCCATTCAATTTACCTTACACCACTTCCCGGCTAACCTGGATTTCACTCAGTTCCTCCATGTCATTTAACCCCTGGTCCCTTTAATGCATTAGGATCAGGATGGGTAGAAGAATTCACTTTTTTCTGGCTTTTGATCGCACGTGCTTATATTTAATCCTGTTCAGAAAACATGGTTCCAGGTGATCTTTGTGCTTGTGTTTCTGCTTGTTCCCCTCATGGTCATCCATTATTTTTTAACATGACGTCTTTCCAATCTTTCCAACCTTCCACATTGTGTCAACTCTTTAAATGTAGACTGAGCAAGATCGCCCCTATACTCAATGATGTTGAAAAACATAAATCTCTTCGGGGCCATTAAATGGATAGATGTTGTGAATCAACTTCCACAGATTCTGCAGAACGTCCAGAGAGTCCAGAATAGGGGCCGCAGATTGGGAAAATAAATTGGTAATTTAGAACTGAAATGGGGAAGATTTTCTTTAATCTTGATATTTAAGACTTTGGCACATTGTACCCAGAAGGCTGTGAAAGCTTCTTCATTCAGGTAGAATCATGTCAGAGATAGATGGATTTTTGGATACTAAGGAAATTATGGCATACAAGATAATTGGAGTTGGGGTACAGGATTGTATTTAACATCAACACCTGCTGAATAAGTCAAATAAGCTACTCTTGCTTATTTTTGTAAGCTTTTCAACCTTTTTTGTTCAACTTACCCTTTCTACTTTACAGTGAAATGGGAGTCATTGAGGTTACTTCCATTGCTCACCTGATTGCATCATTGCTGTAAAATAGTGCATCAAGTACTAAAAATCATTAATGTAGTGCTCTTCTAGTTTTCTTTCCCCCTACCCCTGCAATTAGTTTGAAGAAAGGTCCCAACCGGAATCGTCACATATCCATGTTCTCCAGGGATGCTGCACGACCCGCTAAGTCACTCGTACACTTTGTGTCATTCCTTGGCAAACAAGCGTCGGCAGTTCTGTGCGTCTACAACTTAATGTAGTGACTGGTGTTGCATCTGTAAACACAGAGTGATGACACTAGACACAGTGATATGTTCAAATTGTAAAAGACATATGTACTGATAACACCAAGGCTGCAACTATTACACACGCATTGATAAACAGATTCATTGTGCAAAATACACATGCTGTGATAATTGTACTCACTTAAGCTAAAGACAGATAATAAATGTTTGTTATAGTAAACATAATTATACTGTGATAAACAGAAACATCTTGAATCACAGTTATCTCCAATTGGAAAAAAAATGGAATCAAACATCTTTTGCAGTCAACTAAACATTGTTCATCACAATACAATAGTTCCTTTTAGAATTTTTGTGGGTTTTGTGGAGGTCTAGGAGGTTAGCTATATTTTCTGTGATATAAAAATAATTGATCTGGCCTGTAGGTGGTATTTGGATAATCTGAGAAACAGCAGCTTGGGGTTTGAAGAAGACCATACTTCTAAATATATTAGAAATGGGGCTAATATTTCATAGAACGCATTAAAGTGCACAATAGGAACAGGCCCTCCTGGCCACAAAGTCTGTGCTGAACATGGTCTCAAGCTAAACTAACCTTATTTACCTGCATATGATCCAAACTCTTCCAATCCCTTCATATCCATGCGCCTACATAGAAACCTCTTAAATGCCACTATTGCATCTGTCTCCACCACTACTTCTGGCTGCGAATACCTAGCACACACCACCCTTTGTGTAAAAACAACTTGCCTAGCACATCTCCTTTATACTTTGTCCATCTCACCACTTATTTCAGAAGGTAAAGTGGCATGTTTATTTTGTGTTCATATTTGGGGTTGGAAGTTTTTGAAATTTGCTTGAGTTAAATGAAAGCTATGCTGTTCTGAGGAATACGTTCTCATTTCCAACTGGAATTACATGTTATATTTTATTGTGAGTTCAGTCATAAGTAACATGTTGCAAGATGGCACTCTGCAACAGCAAAGACCAAGACAAAGATTAAGACAAGCACAACTATTATATATTTTTAATGTGAGCACTCAATAAAATGAGCAATTAACCGTAACAATGTAATTATATTGGAACAGTAACATTGTGAATTGTATTGAACTTTTCACATTATATTCATATCTCAGAACAATTTAAACCGGGACTGATTGAATTCTAATTTTACACATGGAGCAGCCTGTAATTGGTGCAAGAATTGGGGGACACCAACGTTTTTGTGGAAGCATCATGATTAGTTTCATACACTATGTGCAAGTAATTCCGTTCCCCCATCTGGGCATAACTGAGATGGAGGAAAAACGAAACATTTGCTGTCAGCGGGATCAATAATCTGTCCTCCGTAAATCTGAATAACAAGAAATAAGAGTAGGAAAATGCCTCGAGTGTGCTCTTTGGTCGGATTTTGGCTGTTCAGATTGTTGGCATTGGTTCTATTTCCCAGCCCGACCTCATAACCCATGATTTCCTTCTAGTCCAAGAATCTATTATGGTCTTGAATAAGCAATAGAAGGAGGAGGAAGACAAATAGTAATTGTAGGTGTGAAATCCAAAACAGTATGGCTCCATCATCAATATCGTCTTGTCCCCACATTGTCTGGCCACGTGATAGATGACATGAGTAGAGAATTCCAAATATTATCCATTCTCTGACGGACAAAATTATTCCTCATCTTCATTCTGAATGGTTGACCATTAATTTGAGTGATTGTAGACGCCCAGCCAGGTGAAACATCATCTTCGCATCTATCCTGTTAAGTCTAGGAAGGATTTGGGGCATTTCAATGAGAACTCCCATTCCAATAATGTATGGACTCAACCTACTTAATCTCTTTCTGGACAATTCCTCCATCTCATGAATCAATCTGGTGAACCCACAGTGCACTCCAAATATATTTTTACTGGGGTCGGGAGTCCAAATCTGGACAAAATAATCAAGATGGGGGTCTCACCATTGCCCTATTTATCCATGTACTCAACATTTCTGTGGTAAAGACCAAAGCATTTTAAGGTGAAGGAGAAAAGATTTAATAGGAGTCTGAGGGGTACCTTTTTCACACAAAGGGCTGTAGATGTATGAAACAAGCTGCCAGAGGAGGTAGTTGAAGCAGGGACTATCTCAATATTTAAGAAACAAGTTGACAGGTACATGGATAGGACAGGTTTGGAGGAATATGGACCAAACATGGACAGGTGGGACCAGTGCAACTGGGACATGTTGGCCGGTGTGGGCAAGTTGGGCCGAAGGGCCTGTTTCCACACTGTATCACTCTATGACTGCTTTCCCTCACAATTCCTTGTGTATCTGCATGTGCGTACAATGTCACCCTGGTCCCTCTGAACATCAACAAATCATTGACTTGGCACCATTTTTTTTCTATCACAGTGGATGATCTCATATCTTTTTTGTAATATTCCCGTCTGCCATGTCCTTACTCGTTCTCTTAAGCTGCCCGTATCCCTTTGAAACCTTTCGGTATTGTAATCATACTTCACACGTCTGGTCAGCTATATATCACAAGCAAACTTGGATAGATTGTGTAGGAAGGAACTGCAGATGCCGGTCTATACCAAAGATAGACACAAAATGTTGGAGTAACTCCGGGGGTCAGGCAGCATCTCTGGAGAAAAAGAAGAGGTGACGTTTCGAGTAAGAATTCTTCCTCAGACTGGATAGATTGTATTTTGTCCACTTCGTTGATAGAGATTATGAACAGCTGAGATCCCAATCCTAAATCTTGCAGCGCCCAGCTAGCCACTGACTCCCAACCAAAAAATGATCAATTTAATTTTCCATCTCTAACCAAACTTCAGTTCCTGACGAGGAGACTAATGCCATGTGCTGTGACTTTGTTTCATAATTTCTTTCTTGTTACCTCATTGAAGGCCATTTGATTATGCAAATGCACCACTTCACAGGTTCCCTGCTGTCTATTCTGCTAATTATAACCTCAAATAGATCTGTTATACATGATTACCCTTTCATAAATTCATGTTCGCTCTTCCCAATCCTATTATTATTTTTGAAGGAGGCTTGTTACCATCCCTTTAATAATAGATTCTATCAATTTCACTGCTATGGATGTCAGGCATATATTTTTCACATATTTTCTTAGAACACGGAAGGAAAATATTTGTCCCATTGAATTTTTTCTGCCAGACACTGTATTTCAGTCAGTCCAAGGGAGAATGTGCATACACAGGGGGCAGCACCTGAGGTCTGGACTGAAGCATGTAGTGCTGCTGGAGACGTGCAGCAGCACTACCCGCTGCCCACAATCCCACCTTTTTCACTCTGCCTCCTTTCCCAAGTGACTGAGTTACATTTGCTGCATTCCCATATGTGGGAACCATTCTGGCATCTATGGAATTGTTTGAAGATGGCAGCCTGTGAATCCAATATCTTTTGTTGCCATTGCTCTTTAAACCATTGTGTGCAGGTTATTGGGTACTGAGGAAATAATGGCTTTTGGTCTCATTAATTTCTCCGATACATTTTTATCACCGATTCTAATTTCTTTCACTCATTCACTTTAGACCTGTAGTTTTCCGTTGCTTCTGGGAGATTTTTCATGTCTTCTATGAATAGAGTGCCAGAGTATTTGTTTAATTTCACCTCCATTCCCTTACTCCTCCCCAGTCCAAGTTCTATCTCAGTCTGGAAAAGATCCACATTAGCATTTGCAAATCTTTTTCTTGGTGGGAAACAGAATTTTCCACTTTTCTTTCTTTGAGAGTTTGACTTTGTGACTTATAAGGAGACGGAAAACTCGCTGTTTGGAACAAATAGTTTCATGGAGATTACATGTTTAAACTTCATCAGAGACCACCGTTGCTAATACAAGCTACTTACAGTGTTTTCAGACCACTTAGCTTTGCAGGTGGCTGATGTGGACAAACGTTCCCCAGTTAGTCAGTCTGGGCTAAATCCACATTTTCAAATCAAGAGTTCTGACATCTGCTCCCTCGCATCCAACTGCAGTTTTGATCACCACCGACTTCAACAGTGTTGGTTACTGATCCTTCCACTCTTCATCCCGTATGAGCGGCACATTTGCTCAGCGGTAGAGCTACTGCCTTACAGCACCAGAGACCCGGGTTCGATCCTGACTACGGCTGCTGTCCATTCGGTGTTTGTAAGTTCTTCCTGTGACCTGTGTGGATTTTCTCCGGGATCTTCGGTATCCTCCCACCCTCCAAAGTTAATTGACTTGGTATAAATGTATAAATAATATATTGTCCCTAGTGTTTGTAGGGTAGTGTTAATGTGCGGGGATTGTTGGTCGGTGCGGACTCGGTGAACCGAAGGGCCTGTTTCCGCGCTGTATCTCTAAAGCTAAAACTAAAACTAAAAACTGAAAATGATCCTCATTGTTCACTACAGCAGATGTATGATGAGGTAACCGATTTGCTATTGAGGTACTGTTCTTCCAGTATTTTGATTACAAGATGTACCATCTTTATTTATTTTTGTTAGGTTGCCAAACAGGCTTGTGTTATTCATTCTTGTGCACTGTTTTGTTACTGATAAATTCACAAAATCCATTTAATAAGTTTATGGTGTCCTTCATAGCTGTTAATATTTGCAGGCTGAAGAGATTAGTGTGACCCAGCATCACATACATCATGGACAAAGTTGCTGAACCAGACCATGATGCAACTAGTCTATATGCTCTCTAATGTACACCTGTACAATACATTTGATTGGTGCCCTGCGTCTGGTGAACCACAACAGGGGCAACAGCAGCCTGCAGGGAGCAGGGTCTGCCCGATACATGTTGATCTGATGTTATTCAGGAGTGAAAGCGACTGATGCCCAGCAGTTATGGGATGATGTCAATTTTTGCTGGAACTCCAAGTGTACTCTGGCCCCTTCCAGTGGTTGACTTTATATTGCATTCCCTTGAAAAGAAAGGATAAAAATGAACATTTTGAACTTCATTTACTGAAAGTCAAAAAACTCACAAGATCATGAGACATAGAAGTGGAATTAGGCCATTCGGCCCATCGAGTCTGCTCTACCATTTGATCATTGCTGATCTTTTTTTGCCCCTCAAACACATTCTCATGCCTTCTCACTCATAAATATTTAAACTCGTATAAATTGACTTTTATTTATCAATTGTAAATCCATAAGTTATTCCCACAATATTAATGGTACATTTTTGAATCTTTTCCTGATTTCCCCCTGTCAATTACATCACGTTATCTACATGTTATCTACACAGTGGCGCAACAGTACAGCTGTTGCCTCACAGCGCCAGGCACCTAGGTTTGATCCTGACTACGGGTGCTGTCTGTACAGAGTTTGTACATTCTCCCTGTGACCGCGTGGGTTTTCTCCGGGCACTCCGGTTTCCTCTCACACTCCAAAGAAGTGCAGGTTTGTAGATTAATTGGCTTCTATAAATTGTCCATAGTGTGTGGAGTAGAACTAATGAATAGGTGATTGGTGGTCGGCGTGGACTCAATGGGCCGAAGGGTCTGTTTCCACACTGTATCTCGAAACTAAACTTAACTAGTCTTGACCCGAAACGTCACCTATTCCTTCGCTCCATAGATGCTGCCTCACCCGCTGAGTTTCTCCAGCATTTTTGTCTACCTTAAACTAAACTAAATGTCATCTAATGGTATATGTTCCACAGAAGTCATCCAAGTTCTTTAAAAATATTTATTAGAATTTCAATCAGTGGGTAAATATATCTTTTGAAATATACTGATTAGTATAGAGTGTGATGAATACTTAATTCAGCATTTTTTGAAAATAATAAATTCTGGTCCATCAGTCCTCTGACTGCAGTATATAAATACTTGTTAATTGATTTAAAGACCTATGCAGTTTACCATTCTGTTGTACAAGGGGGATTAGTCATTCCTGTTAATATTGCTGTAGTCATTAAGATTACCAGTGATTAGTCTTTCAGATCACTAATGATGCACCCCCTTTGGATTAACAGTGAAAGTACACTGAGGTAGATCACAGGGAAAATTATAGCCCATTGTCATGTAACCAATTTCCAGCATCTCACAGAGATGCACTTGGAATTCTAATTTTAATTGCTAAGATTAAAATAGTGCATTAATCATCATGAATTGAGTTCACTTCACACTTACTTGATCACCATGTTACCATTCATTTCAACAGGACTAGAATATCAAAGCAAGGATGTTATGCTGAGGCTTTACAAGGCACTAGTCAGGCCACATTTGGAACATTGGGAGCAGTTTTAGGCACAATATCCGAGGAAGGATGTGTTTACGTTGGAGTGGGTCCAGAGGAGGCTTATGAGAATGATCCCAGGGATGATTGGGTTCATGTATGATGGGCATTTGACACCTCTGGGCCTGTACTCGCTGGAGTTTAGAAGGATGAGGGAGGATCTCATTGAAACCTACCGAATAAAGAAAGGCCTAGATGGAGTGGACAGGGAAGAGACGGTTTCAGTAATGGGAGAGTGTAGAACCAGAAGGCACAGCCTCAGAATAATAGGATATACCTTCACAATGGAGATGAGGAATTTCTTAAGCCAGAGGGTGGTGAACCTATAGAATTCATTGTCACAGGCGGCTGTGGTGGCCAAGTCATTGGGAATTTTTAAAGCGGCGATTTAGCCGTTCTTGATTAGTGAGACCTCAAAGGATGCAGGGAGGAAGCAGGAGATTTTGGTTGAGAGGGAATAATAGATCAGCCATAATTGAATGGCGGAGTGGACTCATTGGGCCGAGCCTTATCTTTGTCTCACGATCTTATGATCAATATAAACATGCTGTTTTCTTCCCAGTGTGATGCTCCTTTTTTGGATCTTGTGGATAAAATTCTCATCTCAACCTATCATGAAATAAATGCATTCTTTAAATTCTCTGGAATCTGATTCTCTGCTCTATTTGGCCAGCAAGAAAGATTGCTGTTAAGGATCAACCAGGTTATGCATGCAATGCTGCCACTTTAGCATACATGCGAATCACTTTTTGAGAGAGTTTTGTTCAGAATTCGGAGCCAAATGTTGAATGAAATGCAGAATGCATTAAAACAGAATGATTTTCTGCATCCTTTAGAAGCCCCCATCCATTTAGTCATAGCGATATATAGTGGAATTATTAAAGTTTATCTGATAAACTAGCAGGAACAGAACTTTATATGTACAATAGATTTTGTGCTTGGTGCCAGCTTCACACTGATAATGCAGTAGTGCGACGACCTTAAGGGCCTGTCCCACTTGGTCGTCATTTGCGCATAATTTATGCGACATCATTTACGCGTCACGACGCGCGCATGGTGCGCATTATGCGTGCATGGTGCACATTGCGCACGCATGGTGCGTGGTGATGTAGGTAGTGACGCGCGGTCGCACGCAGCCCCCCAGGATTTTGGGATGTACAAAATCTTTGCGCGCCATCTACGTGACATGCAAATGACGCCCAGGTGGAACAGGCCCAAAGTAATAAAGTTTTCGAGCTTGCAAACAATGGGGGAATACAGAAAGAGACTGGGAATAACCATTTGTACTTTGAACATGCATGTGAAGCTTTGGAGCGTAGGAAGGAACTGTAGATGCTGGTTTAAAACGGATAGACACAAAAAGCTGGAGTAACTCGCCAGGTCAGGCAGCATCCCTGGAGAAAAGGAATAGGTGATGTTTCGGGTCGTGACAGGGGAAAGGGAAACAAGAGACATTGACATTGCTTGTATTTCCTACCTGTGACGTTGACATTTAATCAAATCTAAACTTAATCTTACATAATATAAAAAACATTTACATAATGTCTGCCAAAATGTTAATGTTATGCATTGGAAGTTCTGTCATGCCTTGAAAATATGTATCTGAGAAAATAGACAGCCTGTCATTTTCTACTGTTTTCACAGAGGCTTACAGAAAATACTTTTTGATTGATTCAAGGATGCTCCCATTTTATCGATATGGATTTTAAGGGAACTCCAATTTATACATTTATTCTTGAGGATAGTGACTACCTTTGCCAAGCATTTATAAAAACAGAAAATACTGAACATACTCAGCAGGCCAATGTTCTTTCATTATAACTGTAGAAAGTTTTAAGATGCGGAGAAGAATAGTGAAGAGAGGGGAAATATGGACAATTGCTCAGTCTGAATAAAAATCAGAGGTTACTTTAGAGATACAGCATGGAATCGTGCCCTTTGGCCCACCAAGGCCACGCCAACCTTCAATCACCCATTCATGCAGATCTATGTTATCCCACTTTTGCATTAACCTATAAACTTGCATGTCTTTGGGATGTGGGAGGAAACTGGAGCACCTGGAGAAGCCCACATAGTTGCAGGGAGAACTTGCAAACTCCACACAAACAGCACCCGAGGTCGCGGTCAAACCTGTGCCTCTGGTGCTGTGAGGCAGCAGCTTTACCAGCTGCACCATTGTGCCACCCTGTGTTCAGTTTCCCAGCATCTGCAGTTTCTTCCTTTATTTCCTTCTTGTGAACAATGACATGAGTGGTCCCCCCGACAATAAGAATGTAGACTCAGGGGTCCAAAGTGGGGTCCCAACCTGGAACATTGCCTATCCGTGCCCTCCAGAGATGCTGCCTGACCCGCTGTGTTACTCCAGCACTTTGTGTGTTTTTGATGTAAAAACATAGTAACTGGTATATGATAATTTCACCTGAATACTGCCTAAACAAAGATGTTTGAAGCATTAAAGCTTAAAAAACTCAAAGTAACCACATCTGAAATCATGTCCCTTTAGAAATGCAGATAAGTCTAATCTTTTAAAGGCATCCAAATTGAATAGCCGAGCTTTGACTAACAGGACTAAATTGTTGCTTTTATTGGCTCATCTTGAGAAATAATCCATGATCAATCTATTTGGATAGAATTCAGCGACATGCTTTAATTGTACTCATCACGTTCACTGGTGCTTTCCCTTAAATTCTATGCAGCACAGCACTGATACATGCACTCGACTGACCAGATTCACTTACAGTAATGGGTTAAGAATGGCAAAATCTATGCTACAGTTGTGTCTGAGGAGGTTAATGCAACATTTTGAGCAGCCAGCTTAAACCTGGATCAGGGTTAATGCAAGTGAGGCATACATGATTGCTTTATTTTAGAAGGCTTGGTTAGTTGTTATACGTGATGAGTGTAAGCACTAAAACAAATATAAACGCCTCTGCACACACGATAATACAGGCTTCCCCTCCTGTGCTCTGCTGTTCGGCAAGCTCCCAGTCAGACACCACTGGAAGCTGCTGTTGTAATTCCCTCAACTGGATGATGTATTTAGCCCGAAACTCCACACAGACGAACACCAGATGCAACAGATCAATGAGTGCTTGCTAATGTCATTCGCTCTCGGCGTCAAGTACTGACTGTTTCTTTGGTTTATTTTATGTTTTTGATGAATTTATTTCCTTTCAACATTCTGTAAAGTTAATCGGCATGCAAATTGCATATGCTACCTTTTTTAAACAATTTGCATCAGAGCACTGCTTTTTGCTTGAAGGCTCTGGAAAGCTTGGGATAGCAATATAACTAATGTGCTCATTGTGAGTCTGTGGAGCCTTCTGCTGTTGCCACTGCTGCTGCCGCTGCTGCTGCTGCTGTTTCACTTGCAGATTGTCTCTCCTCACTCCCTCCTTATCTGTTTGCTCTCTCTCTCTCTCGCTCTCTTTCTCTCTCAGTCAGCAATCCATTCTCACTGTCCGAGGATCCTGGAATCACATTGAGAGCGTCAGGAAAGTGCCCAGAGGTGGTTGGAGTCCAGCAATAAACACCACAATAAGAAAAAGAAAAGAAAAGCCAAGCAATCAATTTAAGGATTTGTTCTCTTATAAATCATCTCTACAAGGCTGACATCCCTGTGGACATTGAGCAGAGCATTTTCTCAACCTACCGGACTGCAGACTGCTTCGTGGTTTTAAGTATTTCATCAGGAATATTGTCAGCTGGAGAATCTTTGATACGATTGGTGGGATCCTTCATCCCTCCCACACTATCTTTCCATCCCCGCTGCTTCCAAACAGACGAAGGCTTTTTGATGGTGCTGTGGAAGTCAAAGGCAAGAGTTTTGCTTCTATCTGTTGTGAAAGGTTTTCATGTTCTGCTCCCCACACAAAGGGCCAGCTAGACCAGCCAAAAACAGGGTTAAAAAGGAGGAAAAAAACAACTGCTTTATGAAACTGACGCTCTAAGTGCACTGAGCAGCTGGAAGAGAGGTGAACTCACACACATACAAATAAATAGATGGAGGAGAAAGAGAACAGCACAGGCAGTGAGGGGAGTCTGCAGCCGTCCACAATCCATGCCTTTGCCAACACGTCATCCCTTCACGGAATCAGACACATATTTGTCTATGGGCCCATGACCATGCGTCGCTTCATGTGGACTGTGGTGTTTATGGGATCCCTGGGCCTACTCGTGGTCGAATGCGCGGAACGCGTGGCCTTTTACTTCTCGTACCCGCACGTCGCCAAGCTGGAAGAGGTGGCCGCCAACAACCTGGTCTTTCCCGCCGTGACTGTCTGCAACTTGAACGAGTTTCGCTTTTCGAAGCTGACGGCCAATGATCTCTACCACGCTGGCGAGCTCCTGGGTCTGCTCAACGTCCACCTGGAGATCCAGAGCCCCCAGCTGGCTGATCCCCTTGTGCTGAAAGTTCTCAAGAAGAAAGCTGATTTCAAGCATTACAAGCCAAGGGTATTCAATATGCATGAGTTTTATGACCGCGTTGGGCATAGTCTCAAGGATATGATGCTGTACTGCAAGTTCCGGGGAGTGCAATGTACTCACAAGGACTTCAAAACTGTGAGTAAAAGTTTTATTTTGGCCCATTTCTATCACTCCAGTTTATTCTATTTTCATTGTCCTTTCTGTCCACACTATCATTAAAACATATGTCACATCAGCAAAAATAACAATACAGTATAACATCGGTAAATAACTCTATGGATTAACATAGTGGATTGGAATAGTTTCAAATTTTACAGTATATATTTTAATTGAGGATTATGTCCTATTTAGTGGCAGTAAAATTAAACTTTGGCTTTTGGGATATACCTGCCAATAAAAAGATCAGTGAGATCACTCTGTGGACAATAAGCATAGAATAAAGAGACCATTTTTTTGAGTAGGTATGAAGGAAGGTCTCTATTGACAACTCTCTGCAGATGCAGAGTCTATTATAATGCTGCAGGAATGGGATCCAATATGAGTCTCTTGTGTGTCTTTGCTATTTTCAAACCCATGGCCTAAAATTAATTGACCTGTTTGATCTATTCACCACGTGAAAGAAATGTTGTCTAGTTGTGTTTGGAGCTGCGACTATAATTATTCACATATGTGTTATAATTAAGAATGCCATCCAATCATTCATATTGCCATGCCAATTGTTTTATTAAGAATGTGATGGTACAATTGTAATCTGCCACTAGACATATTGCAAAGCTTATTGTTAAAAGGTGGCAATTTGACAATATTATGCCATTTTTTTATTGTTGTTCTAGGGTGGATATTTCTTGATCACAACAATGGGAAAATAAGTTTGCTCTATTGAGTTTGTGCTGCATTGGTGCAAGTTTAGAAATTATTGTAACTGATTTAAACAGACAAATGGCTAATATTTTCACAAGACATTACTTTGCCTGCTATTCTCATGGAAGTGCTTACAAATTATTTTGGACTGTTTAAAACCTGTGAATTCATGGAAGAAGAAAAACTTATACTCGTATGTCAATTCTTATGTACTATATTGGAAATTTTCTGCATCCTCTGTTGTGATATTGGGGCAGGTGAGTCCCTGGTACAGTTGCTCAATAGTCTAGCAAATAAGCTTGCTCATGCATGCTTCTACAGTGTGATCCAAATTAATTTAGCTTCACTTTGTAACAATCAATTGAATACTTGCTGCAAGTCACAAAGTATTGAGCAAAGTGAACTTTTATGACTTGTCTGTGGCCATATTAGGCTTTATTTTCTATTGTTCCACATTCTTCTCCTCCTTTTCTAAAAAGAGCATTGCACTATGAGCATGGGCTGTATGAAACTTCACTTCCATCACTTGCAAAGTCTTAAAGTCATTAAATGAACTTTCATAACACGCACCAAGATGTTGCATAGCTGCAAATGATAAAAGCTCTTAACTGCTTACCAGTGGCCTACAAAGGAAATTCTTGCATAGCTCCAATAATAATGCATTATATATGATTCAATCTGAAAAACTGTACAACCTATCCTTGATTGCTGTGTGAGCATAGGTTGCAGTAAACTATATCGTTCTGTTGAAGTAAATCAGCTTTTTCCTCAATCTTCTCATTATAATTGACTCATTCACCTGCATAAACTCTTTTGGCTGTAAATTCATCATGGTAAAGCTAGTGTGGACATTACATATGAGCTTAAACATTGTGTAAGTAGCCTTAACTCGGTTTTTCTTACTTGAAATCAGATAGGTTGTAAATTTGGGTAATTATATCAGAGGTGTTTTCAAATCTGAGGACCTACAGTAATGAATCTCCTTGGCAAAACCTTTCATAAATGTAAAAAATAGTGGCCTAAACGGTGACTGATACGATATTGTAAAACCTATTGATTCTCTTGAAAAGGTAAGAGAACCTTTTTTTAAATATCCAGATCATTTTTTTAATGAAAAAAAAAGTAACTGTTGTGATGTAATAAATTTCCCTTGTGAGTTGTGAGTGTTCCTCCATAGTGCAATGTTTATTGTGTTTTGATTTTTTTGTTGACTACTAATCATAATGATGTATGAAGGCTCAGATAGTTGTGATTTAGTACAAGTGCTGAGGATCCATCTTCTAGAAATCTTATTGCATAATGTACATATCTGTGGAGACTTTTTTCAGATGTGGTCTTTCTTTTCATCCATGAGCTCTGTGTAACTGTGGCAAGACAAGTATTTAATGCACATCTGCGACATTCCTTGATCCGAGTGGCTTGCAGCATCATTTCAAAAGTCAGAAGTCAATCACACTGGGTCTGCGATCAGATATGGGGCAGAGTAGTTAATAGCTGTAGACAAAATATGTAGGAAGGATGCTGGTTTACACCGAAGATAGACACAAAATGCTGGAGTAACTGCAGTCATTCGGTCTGAAGAAGGGTCCCAACCCAAAACGTCACCTATTCCTTCTATCCAGAGTTTCTGCCTGTCCGGCTGAGTTACTCCAACATTTTGAGTCTATCTAATGGCTGTAGATTTCCATCTCCAACTGATATTAATGAACCAATTATGTTTTTATGGATTCATGGTCTCCATTGATGCACACTTTTTATTCCAGATTATTTAATTAACCGAGTGAAAATATCATGATGGGATTTGAATGTTTGCATATAGATGAGGCCAGGCTTCTGGATCACCAGTCTATTAACATACATACTCTGCTCTGGCTCTCTTGAAAGAGAATATGGAGGGAGTATTAAAAATCAGTGACAAAGGAACATTGGTGCAGACCTTGGTGATCTGACCAATGTTGGCCAAACTCAGCCAAATCCACACTCAGAAACATATTGGAACCACTGTATCAGTCTCCACTGAGGTCTCGACAAATATGTTCATCAAGCAATAACATTTCTAGAAGATGTTTCCTAGGCACCCCATATGAAATCATAACTAATGGAGTGCATTCATATAGCACTATGAGGCCAAACAAGGCCATATTGTGGAGATAATGAAAATAACAAAATCTGCAAATAGTAGAAATCTGACATAAAAACAGAAAATAGCAGAAACACTCAGTAGGTCAGGCATCATCTGTGGAAAGCGAAGCAGAGGTAGTGTGTCAAATCTGAGAGGCTTCACCAGGAATGGAAAGAAGAGAACACGTTAGTTTTTGGTTGCACAGAAGGTGGGGGAGAGATGCGTAGTACTTTGTTCATAATATGAAGGATAAGCAGGAGAGAGAGAGAGAGAGGGAGAGATGAAAAATGGAACGGAAAGGACAGACGGAACTGGCACATGTGGCAAGTTTGGACAGTGACGGAAAGCAATGATATGATACGATAGAACTTTATTTATCCCAGGAGGGAAATTAAACTGCCAACAGTCATAAAATACACGATACATGAAACATTAAATTAAAGTAACGAGTGGAAAGGATTGGGGATGTGTAAAGATTGGGGGGGGGGGGGGGGGAGGCAGGGGAGGGGGGGGGGGGGTGAAGTCAGTGTACCCCATGACAGAAGGGGGAGGAGATGTACAGTTTGAAAACCACAGGGAAAAAGGATCTCCTGTTGCATTCTATCCTGCATCTTGGTGGAACCAGCCCATTGCTGAAGGTACTGACGACCAGTGTGTCATGGAGGGGGTGAGCAGTATTGTCCAAGATGTTCTGCAGTTTGAGGAGCATCCTCCCCTCCAAGACCATCTCCCATGAATACAACTCCGCCCCAGGACGGAGCCTGCCTTCCTGATGCTTCTGTTAATCCTGTTGGCGACCAAAAACAGATTACCAAGACTTGGAGATTTTGAGCTTGAGTATGGAAGGCTGCAATGTGCACAGATAGAAGATGACTTGGACTTGAACCATTAATTTTGTTTCTTTCTCTGAAGAAGCTGCCTGACCTGGTAAGTGTACTGAGCATTTTCCGTTTCTGTTTTCCAAACAGCCACAAAAATTGTTCAAATCAATCCTTCTGCATCAAACATTTAATTCTGATGCCAGTATCCAAAATCTAACCAAAACAGATCGATTCATTTACGACAGGTTTGAACTGAGCCTAAAGTACAATTTTGCAATCTGGGACAGGCTCTTGGTATTAACTCTTAAGGGAAACGTCTGGCTTTATATAGAGATGGAACACTGTGTAGTTTTCTCCTGGTGAATCCACATTTTATGTCACATTTTCCTGTGGGCTGTAGCTGGTTTGTACTTACAGTTTGTTTATTACTGATGAAGGTTGAGAACACTATCTGCGTTTTGCTGAGAGGCAAAGAACACCATAAAAATAAATTGATGGTCCTAAGCACTGAAAGTGAGAAGCGGTGGGTGGAAATGTATCTTCTGGTGTGATTGCAGCTAATACAGGCAGCAGTGGAATAGGTTAGGTAAAAAAGTGTCTGAGTAAAGTAGGACTTTAGAGTTGCAATGCTCAGATGCCATCTTGCATTGTTACAGAAACTCTTTTGTCTGGGGTTTTGGGTTCCAGATTATCTGGAAGGTGTGATCATGAAGCAGTGCACAAAAATAAATTTCTGTGCATGATTTGAAAGGATATTGGAAGCATGAAATTTGATGACTTCTGTAACAATGCGAGATGGCACCTGAGCATTGCAACTCTATTCTGCACTCTGTATCTCTATACTGCACTACCTATTGTACTTGAGTTTGACTTGATTGTATTTTTACATAGTTTGATCTAATCTGATTGAATAGCATGCAAAGCAAAGCTTTTTCACTGTACCTCAGTACATGTGACAAGAATAAACCTAAACTGAAACTGTCCACGAAGACAGGTTCATGGATCCCCGGCTATCTCCTCCGGAAGGCAAAAATCAGCTCCTTGGTCTTGCTGACATTGAGGAAAAGATTGTTATTCTCTGACTGCATGTGAGCAGCAAGTGAAAAGTAATCATTTGTATCAGTAATGTCTTAAGATTCTCAATTCGATGGCTCGAATGCTCCTCTTCGACCTTCCACAGAACCTCCACCCATCCCACAGAAGGTACAGTAGGAGGGTGCCAGTCAGTGATCAGTCCTCAGATAATGTCACTCATTCCGTGGATGCGTTGTTACAGCATGAAAACTTTCAATTTTATCATAGTCACACAGCAGGGAAACAGGCCCTTCGGCCCAACTTGCCCATGCTGAACAAAAAGGCCCATCTATGCTAGTCGCACCTGCTCGCGTTTGGCCCATGTTCCTCTAAACATTTCCTATCCATGAACCTGTCCAAATGTCTTTTAAATGTTGCTATAGCACCAGCCTCAACCACTGTACCTTCTCTGGCAGCTCGTTCCATATACTCACGGCCCTCTGTGTGGAAAAATTGTTCCTCAGGTTCTTATTAAATCTTTCCTTTTTCACCTTAAATCTTTCCTTTTTCACCTTAAACCTATGTCCTCTGATTGCTGATTCCCCAACTCTGAGTGCAAGACTCTGTGTCTATCTATCACTAGGACTGAAATGTGATTTTACACATAATGTCTGCTATGTTACATCTGAGTTAACACATTTGGAACAATGTGGGCATGTCCATGTAGGACGTCGAAGGAAACTCCTCGCTGTTCTTAGTTGCTCCTCTAGTGCAGTCAACACAGGACACGTCAAGAGCATCAGCAAAGAGCATGTGTGATGGAGGCAAGCATCTTAAAGTGCTGGAGTAACTCGGCGGGTCAGGCAGCATCTCTGGAGAAAGGGAACAGGTGACATTTTGGGTGGGAACACTAAGGAAAAGGTATTTTTCTATCTCTAGTTCCTTCCCCACCCCACCCCTTACTTTCAGTCTATAGAAGGATTCTGACCCGAAACGTCATGTGTTCATTCTCTTCAGAGATGCTGTCTCATCTGCTGAGTTGCTCCAGTACTTTGTGTCCATCCTAGTTACTTTATGGATGGATTGTGAGTGCCTGCCTTGACTGCGAGGAATATAGGGTCAGAGGCCTTTGTGATGATATCTTTAATTATGCAAAGAATGGCCGCTCTCTCCAATATAGCAACTGAATGAATGCATGCAGATCCACACCAGGGATTGCACATTATGAACCCCACCTTTGATATAATGAAAAATATCCTGGGTTGCTGAACACCTGAATGTTTTGCAGCAAAGTGCTCAGTAGCCCAAACCTTGCAGAGAGTTACAGGGACCATCAGAGGATGATGGTGACAAAGAACATTGAAGCAGTCTCTCGGAACAAATGAGTTTCCCGTTCTTCCTACTGATTCTTCTTGCACAACAGGTGTAGCCCTAATATCTAGATGGTCGGGTGGAACAGACTGTACACAAAACATTATCTATCCATGTTCTCCAGCAATGTTACCTGACCTGCTGCGTTACTTCAGCACTTTATGTCCTTTGAAGAACATTTCAATTAACAGGGCATGAATCTGAGCATCCATTGTCTGCATCATCGATATACAATCAGTTGGTCCAGGTAGTAAAGTAGATCAAACAATTTCAGAGGCATAGAGTGTTGTGCATAATGGTACAGTGTTGAGTTTCAATTTACATTCATATTGGAATAGTTATTCGATTCTGTTTTCTTCTCTGCACCAGTTATGATTTTTGACAAGCAAGTGGCTTTACAAGTTGTCTGGCATTGAAGACAGCATTGTGACTGTAAATAACATGGGACGGCCAAGGACATGTAGTGATGTTTGTGGGAACACTTGATGTTAGTGGAAGGAATGGAGACAAAAGGAATTTCCATCTTGACGTATATTCTGGGCACTACTGAAGCCTAATTGAATCACACAGTGATCAGTGTGTGTCCTCTATAGAATTAAGTCATGATACTTGCTGTGGCTGCATGGATGTCAGCTGTACACACAGGAAAATATCAGAGGGGATTGTCTTTGCTGAACTACTATCTACCTCTTTGGTGACCCTCGCACTATCCTCGACCGGACTTTGCTGGCTTTACCTTGCACTAAACTTTATTCCTTTATCATGTATACTCTAAACGGATCGATTGTAATCATGTATTGTCTTTCTGCTGACTGGTTAGCACCCAACAAAAGCTTTTCACTGTACCTCGCTACACGTGACAATAAACTAAACTGAACGGAAACTTTGACAGTACATTTCATTGTTTGATTTTCATTGCTGCAGGAGCAACTAGGACGTGATTACATTTGTAATAGAGTAAAAGATGGCAGCATCCTATTTGTCTGATTCCTATTTAGTCCAGGACTGCTCACATATTGTTTGTAGCTACAAATAGCTGGAGTAACTCAGCGGGTAAGGCTGCATCTATGGAGAGAAGGAACGATCGCCGAGCAAGTGCAGGCTCGGTGATCGTTTCGCTGAACACATCCGCTTAGTCCGTCTTAACCTATCTGATCTCCCGGTGGCTCAGCACTTCAACTTGCCCTCCCATTCCCAATCTGACCTTTCTGTCCTGGGCCTCCTCCATTGTCAGAGTGAGGCCCAGCGCAAATTAGAGGAACAGCACTTCATATTTCGCTTGGGTAGTTTACACCCAGCGGTATGAACATTGACTTCTATAACTTTTGATAGCCCTTGCTTTTTCTCTCCTTCCCCTTCCTAGTTTTCCCACTAGTCTTACTGTCTCCGCCTACATTCTATCTTTGTCCCACCCCCTCCCCTGACATCAGTCTGAAGAAGGGTCTCGACCCGAAACGTCGCCCATTCCTTCTCTCCATAAATGCTGCCTCACCCACTGAGTTACTCCAGCTTTTTGTAGCTACCTTCGATTTTACCAGCATCTGCAGTTCTTTCTTACCCATATTGTTTTTATTGTCTGGTCTACAGTATATGCTGGTTCCAGAGGGTAGATGATAATATCTCTGCTTGAAGTGTTGTTATTCCATTGAGTTCTCCATTGAGCTATTATCTTGGAATACTTTCCTTCTTCTCATGGATTAGTTTGACAAAGTGAGCAATTGAAACTTCCTGTCCAGGGGATTTCAGGTCTATTGCTCATTCAGAGTCTCAAGGACACCTTACAGAAATTAACAAGAGTAAAAAAACATATAATCGGAGTAAAATAAATAATAAAGACAGAATTAAAGACAGAATTCGATCCAAAGACAAAAAATCAAAAACACAATGTGAAGAGAGAGAAGCGGCAGTTAAACCGCGCCAGCGTACACTCTCCCTTCCGACAGCCATCTTGGACACAAACTAAACATTCACTTACACACAAAAAATCATCCCCTCACAATGGTTACCACTGTGGGGGAAGGCACAATGTCCAGTCCCCATCCTCAGTTCTCCCAAAGTCAGGCCTATTGAGGCCTCCGCTATTGCCTCTACGGAGGCCCGATGTTCCTGGCCGTTCTGGCCGGGTGCTGTTGCCCCGGCGTCGGGAGAGTCCTCTCAGCGGCTGGGCCATCTGGAACGGCCGCTTCCGAAGCTGACAAGGCTGCGCCAGTTTGGAGCTCCCAGGCTCCCGATGTTGAAGTCGGTGCCGCCCGCTCCGCTCCGCAGACCCGCAACCCGGAGGTGATGAACTCGGCGGTCACAGCTCACCAGAGCTCCAGCGCGTCGATCCAGCGCGGCGACCCAGGCAAGGCATCGCCCGCTCTGCTCCGTGATAGCGCTCCAGTGCTGTGCCGCCACCGAAGCCAAGGTGCTGGGCGGTCCCCGCCAGGAAACGGTGCTCTACGCCCGCTGGTAGGCCACGAGGACGGGTCGACGGGACAGCCCGGAGAAAAAGCTGCCTCACCGACCAGGTAGGGACCTAGAAATATTGTTACCTCCTATCCCCCCCACATTAAAAAGTCTATCTCTCCCACAAACAAAGCACAGGACTCACTAAAACTACAAAAAAAAAGTGAATTAAACGGACGGCTGCTGGTAAGCAGCCGTTCCCCAAGATGGCTCCTCCTCCTCGATAAACCCTATAAACCCAGCGTTTCAAGTAGACCATTCAAACACTACATGAACAGCTCAGTGGAATGATATTCATGATCAGGAGAAGCCAAATGAGGGCCATTATTGTAACAGCTCCAGTAATGCAATGCATGGTAATATATAACTGCACATACAACGTGCAGTATCTGGAAAAGAGTCCCAACCCGAAACGTAACCTATCCATGTTCTCCAGAGATGTTGCCTGACCCGCTGAGTTACTCCAACACTTTGTGTCCTTTTGCATATACAATATCTTGGGAAGGTGACTATCTTTTTATATATCCTGGAGTGAAGTGAATCCAGTTTCAAGGTTGTTTCAAGTCACTTTGGAAATCCGTCTTGTTCTGTCTGCACCTTGTTTCCCCAATCACTCATCCCTGTAGCTGTCCTGCCAAGCCCGCAATCACTGGTTTCCTGATAGTTCCCCATCCCAACTTCCTGATGGAAGCTACACTCTTTGTTACGACTCCCGAATGCAGGTACTTCAGAGCCGCGTAACATAATTCAAAAACCAGGTTCAAGTTCAAAAATTGTTTTAATTATTCAATGGAACACAAAACCCAAACCTGATTCAAACAACCCAGTCAGGGATAGGGATGGACTAACAAACAATTAAACAGTGCTCCAGCCAGCCACGTAATGGGCCGTCGATCCGGAAACTCTAAAACCTGCCTAAAGAGATATAACCCTGAAACAAAATACCCGAAAACACTAAGGTCAGCCCTTATCTGTCCCAATTCAATATTTGTTAACAAGTAATGGTGAAATTACACAAAGTTCTATGCCATGTGGCCAGGCCTTCCTCAGCTCACACCAGCAGGCTGCTCACAAGTCAGGGTCTACGAAGAAGAGAGAGAATCCTGGGAAACTCTGGTATTTAAGCTTCAGATGAGTCACCCGTCACCTGACGCAGCTTGGCCAATCGGGTACAGGAGCCTTTAACCCCTTGATTCCAGACTCACAGCCACGAGGCCTGTACTCGGGAGAGAAACAGAGAAAGGTAAGTACATAGCATTCACCAGGGGGGGGGAGCGCCTAACACTCTTCACCTGCTGCCTCACGTTGCTGCTGATGCTGCACCCAGCTCAGTTCTTCACCACAGAAGCAGCGCCGGGAGGCACGGTGGCACAGGGATGGAGTTGCTGCCTTACAGCGCCAGATACTCGTGTTCGATTCTGACTACGGGTGCTATCTGTACAGAGTTTGTACATTCTCACTGTGACAGTGTGGGTTTGTTTTTGGGTGCTCCGGTTTCCTTCCACACTCCAAAAACATACAGGGTTTTAAGGTTAATTGGCTTTGATAAGTTGTAAAATTGTTTACCGGGAATGTGTAGCATGGTAAATAAGGCACACAAATTAGGACATTGATAAGGAAGCCTGTTTCTCAGTCGAAAGTTACTGAATGCTGGTTCACAATAGTTAACTGGAATGTTGGTAGCTATTGTGATAAAAAAAACACAACAGCAATAGCTGGGTAGACCACCTGCACCCCCTACCACTAGTAGCGTAGAAACATTGCAGTAAATGGGGCTTATGATTGGCTCGGAGAGGGGGCAGTGTCATGGTCTGCATGAAGATGAGATAGAATAATGTCAAAATGCCCTTGTATTGTGTTTGAGACAAAAGACAAGACAAGAGACATTTATTGTCACATGCATCAATTGGTGCAGTGAAATTTGTGGTCACCATACAGACATACGAATAAAATAAAGATCACAGAACATGATAGTCTTCAACATAAACATCCCCACACAGCGGTATCAAAGTTTCCCACTGTGAGGGAAGGCACCAAAGTTCAGTCCTCCTCCCCTGTTGTTCACCCATGGTCGGGGCCTCCCGAGCCCTCTGTAGTCGCCACTACGGGCAGCCCGATGTTCAGGCTCGCTCGCTGGGATGATCAGAACTCCGGAACGGGAGAACACACTCAGCGGCTTGGACCTCCAAACCGGCCACTTCTTTTTTTTTAATGTTTATTTTATTAGAAGCAATTGTCCAAGAATAAAGCAATCGGCATAACAATTATACAATTTTGTGCAGCTTCATTTTTAACATTTTATAAATTGATACATGAAACGGAAAAAAAAAGTAAAAAGGAAAGAATGAAGTAAAAGAAGAAAGATGCAAAAAAGAGAGAAGAAAAGACCCCTGAACTGCCAAAGAAGTGCGAGAAGAGAGAAAAGAAAAAACAGAGGGATATGTCCCACTATCCTTCCCTTCCCCTCCCCCCCCCCCCCCCCCCCCCCCCCCGTTCACCCAACCCAAGCATCGGTTTTAAATTTGTGTTCAACCATTCTATTGTTGAAGAAATTCAGTGAAAGGAGACCATGTTTTGGAGAATTGGTCTGATTTATCAGCCAAAACAAGCCTAATTTTTTCTAAATGTAGTGTTTCGGTCATTTCGGTCATCTTCACTGTGGGAACTGTTATTTTTTTCCAGAATTTGGGTATAAGTTTTTTTCGCAGTTATTAAGCCGTAGTCGAGGAAACGTCTTTGGAATGTCGTTACCTTAGAACAGCCCTCTGACATTCCTAAAATGATTAGTTTTGCATCTGACTCCAGTTGAATTTTAAGTGTTTTAGAGATGATATCGAATATTCCCATCCAGAACTTTTGTATTTTTATACAGGATGCGAAGGAATGGGTTAAGGTAGCTTCTTGGAGGTGACATTTATCACAGATAGAGGAGACAGTTGGGAAGATCTTTTTCAATTTAGTCTTTGAATAGTATAGGCTATTTTGAATTGTATCAGGCAATGCCTGACATTTAAAGAACAGTAATGTGTGTATAGTAGGCTTTCCTCCCATATATCTTTAGAAATAGTTAAACCCAACTCGTCTTCCCAAGCTCGCCAATACATCTCAGAAGGTGGGGTATCAACATTTAAGAGAATGTAAGATATCAACTTACTTGTATCGGCATGTCTATTCCGACAATCATCTAATATATCTGGACCCATAAACGGACAATCTTGTGTGTATGTTTTCACATAATCTCGGATTTGAAGGTATCTAAAAAGATTGTTTGCTTTCAATTGATATTTCTCCTGTAGTTCTTGAAAAGAATAGAAAGTCCCCTTCTTATAGAGGTCTCCCACAGTATTAATTCCTAGGTTTTTCCATTGAACAAACACCCTATCTAAAGTAGACGGTTTAAACAACAGATTGTTAGCAATAGGCAGAAGGAGAGACAAATTTCTCAGTTTAAGACTTCATTTCAACTGTTTCCAGATACGTAGGGTACTGTGTGTTATCGGATTTTGCTCATACGTTGACGTATTCAGATGTATTGGAGATAGGAGAATCGAGCCTACGTTAAAAGGCAACCAATCTTCCCTCTCCATTTTTAACCAATTTACCTGTTGACATGTATCGTCCATCCAGAAGATTATATTTTTAATGTTAGTCGCCCAGTAGTAGAAAAGAAAGTTAGGAAGAGATGATACTCCATTTTCTTTGGATTTGCACAAATGTCTTTTATGTATTCTATGGGTTTTGTAGTCCCAAATAAAGTTAGTGATAGTAGAATCAAATTTAAAAAAAACTTTTGTGGAGATATATCGGTATTGATTGAAATAAATATAGGAGTTGTGGAAAGAAAATCATCTTTATGGCATTTACTCTACCTATTAGGGAAATAGGGAGTGTTTTCCAAAATTGAATGTAGGCATATAGTTTAGTAATTAATGGTGGGAAATTTGTTTTAAATAGAGAGGAGTGTTTTCTGGTCACGTAAACTCCGAGATATCTAAACTTTTCGGTAACAATTCTGAAGGGAAATCTTTGGAGTTGAGAAGGGTCTTGAGCTTTTATTGGCATAATTTCACTTTTATTCCAATTTATTCTATAACCTGAAAAAGCACCAAATTGTTCTATAACGTTTAGTACATTTGGAATACTAACTTGGGAATTAGTAATGTATAAAAGTACATCATCTGCATATAAAGAAATCTTATTGGTGGTATATTTAGTATTAAAATCGGCCACTTCTTTCCGGAGTCCGCGGCTCCCGAAGTCCACAGGCCGAGCTGGGTGGAGATTCAACGCTGGCGACCCCGGCAAAGGATCCCAGGACTCCGCGATGTTGGTCAGTGCTGCCCGCTCTGCAACCACAGCTCCGCGATGTTGAAGCAGGAGGCCCAACACTCCGGAGCTTCAAACGGCGATCCCAGGTAAGGCATCGCCCGCTCCGCGATGAATCCAGTGCCGCCGCTGTAGCTCTGGTCCGGTCTCCGATCTCCGGCAAGAAAGACCGCGCCAATCCAGTTGGTAGGCCGCGATAGGGGGACGAGGACGTGACTCGGAGAATAGTCGCGTCCTCGCCAGGAAGTGATTGGGAAATGGTTTCCCCCTTACCCTCTCCCCCTCCCCCATATAGAAATACAAAAAAAGTCCTCCAGAACATACTTTTAACAAACTAAAATTAAAAAAAGATAGAAAAACAGACAGACTGTAGGCAGAGTCTGCCGTCATGCGGTGCCCCTACTTGTATTAACCATCTGTTGTTGAATAAGATTAACATAAACAAAAAGTGTATTATGACTAATTAAATAATTAATACATATGTAATAGATCCTAGTAGCAGGAAAACATATAGCAATTGACAAAGTATGATTTCGTATAATTGTATCTAACAAAAAAAAGTTGTTTACTGCACTGTATAATTGTCGGCTAATTCTGCTGCGGTCAGAGAACCTGTGAACAGTTAACTGCCGCCACCTCTCCATGATATCATGCAATAAAGTATCTTGAAGCAAACCTCAAAGTCTCTGTTTTTTCCTTTAAAAAAAGGGTTAAAAAAAGGACTGAATTTAGATGATCAGTGATTATCAGTGGTCAGATCAATCATAATCAGTGATAATCAGTGATCATTCACAAATGCAGTACGGTGGTGCAGCTGGTAGAGCTGCTGCCTCACAGTGCCAGAGATCCAGGTTCAATCTTGACTTTGGGTGCTGTCTGTGTGGAGTTTGCATGTTCACCCTGTGACCACATGTGTTTCCTCCGGGTGCTCCAGTTTCCTGTCACATCCCAAAGACGTGCAGCTTTGTAGGTTAATTGGCCCTCTGTAACTTGCGTCTAATGTGTAGGGAGTGGACGTGAAAATGGGATGACATAGAACTAGCGCGAATGGGTGATTGATGGCCGGCGAGGACTCGGTGGGCCAAAGGACCTGATTCCATGCAGTGTCACTTAAACTTAAAAGCAAATCACATTGAATGGTGCAGCAGGATTGAAGATCAGAATGGCCTGTTGTGTTCCTACTTCATATATTTCTACATTCCTAGGCCTCAAACGCAATTCCAATCTGCAACACTATTTTCTTCCTTACCTGCTGCACATGATGCATTCTACACTACATAAATAGAAAAGAATAATGGTTTTGTGGATTACTGGAGTTTGCAGCTGCAAGCCTACAACTGAAATGGTTGTGGACATTTTTTGTCTATGGTTTCTATGACTATTTCTCATATTCTTTCCACCAGGTGGTCTTTTAGAGATACACCGCACAAACAGGCCCTTGGCCCACCAAGTCTAACCAGCAATCACTGTACACTTATTCTTTCCTACACACTTGGGACAATTTACAGAGGCCAATTAACCTACAAACATGCATGTCTTTGGAATGTGGGTGGAAACTGGAGCACCCGGAGAAAACCCACATGGTCACAGGGAATATGTACAATCTCTGTACAGACAAGCATCCCTAGTTAGGATCAAACCCCGGGTCTCTGGCATTGTACGGCAGCAACTCTACCGCTGTGCCACTGTGCCACCTATCCTTTTAAAGTAATTCTTTAAAAAAATTAATTCATACTATTTTGTTAATCTTTTAATATTTATCTTCTTGGTCTTATTTTGGATCAGTGTATGCCCATATAGTTCCTTAGGATGCAAAGAATGGTCCTTAAGAATACAGGCACCTACTGTATAACTACTCAATACCTAATTTTGATTTATGCACAATTTGAATAGTTTTCAAAATTTATATTTCTGCATTGCGATGGGCTCGTGTTCTGATCCTATCCCCATGTGAGATCAATGTGACCTCTGGGAATTAATGGGGTTTCTCTTTAAAAGAGTTAGTGCACATGACCGTCCACTTGTGAAACTAAGGTAGATGATATATGGGCACATTCCTATACTGCAGAATTATTTCAGTTTTACTGCAGTTTTAAGTGGCAGTAAAACACCAGACCATTGATTATGGTCTCTGGTACATTATAGTGCAAGTAAAACAATAGGCAGCTGGGGATCTCAAGTCTATTGCTCGTTCCCTGGCAGTTGTAGACTTCTTGTTGTGGAGTTTAGACTTATCACCAGGTTAATTCCCGGGATGGCGGGACTGACATGTGATGAAATAATGGGTCGACTGGGCTTGTATTCACTGGAATTTAGAAGGATGAGAGGGCATCTTATAGCAACTTGTGAGCATCCCTCTTTTCTACTGAGCTGTGTGATACTTGGCCCCGGTCCAGATTGCGGGCCAATTGTGCCTGTTGTATCAATGTGCAGTTTCTGCCAGTGTTCTGCTCCATGCAGTGTCAGAATGCAAGCTGGCTGCTGGAAGTGTAAAATACAATGAAATAAGGAAACGTGTGATTATCCACTTTGGTCAGAAGAGATAAAGGTAGATAAATCTCCTTGTCCTGATCAGAAATATCCGAGGGCACTGTGAGAAGGTAGAGAAGACATTGCGGGCGCACTGGCATAGATATATGAATCGTCATTAGGTATGGGTGAGGTGGCATAAGAGTGGAAGCTGGCTAATGTTGTGCTTCTAATCAAGAAGAGCTGCAAGGAAAATCCTGGGAACTACAGGCCAGTGAGCCTCACATCTGTGGTTGGCAAATAACTGGAGAGTATTCTTGAGGATAAGACATATATGCATTTGGATAGACAGAGATTGATTAGGGAAAGTCAGCGTGGTTTTGTGTGTGGGAGATTGCATCTCATGAATCTGAATTTTTGATACAGTATACAAAAAGGTTGATGAGGGCAAAGCTGTAGAAGTTGTCAATATGGACTTCAACAAGGTATTTGATAAGATTCCACATGGTAGCATCGCATGGGGTTCTGTATTTAAAAGTTGTGCAAGTGTTTGTGCTCGGAGAGATCTGAGTGTATTCTTACGAGCATCTGCCTAAATAAGAACAGAAAATGCTGCAAACATTCGGCAGGTCATTTACCTGAAATGTTGGCTATTTCCTCTCTCTACCGATCTGTAGAGTATCTCCAACATTTTCTGTTTTGATTTTAGATTTCCACAAATTGTTTTCTTTCAGGAAACTGTCCAAAGCCATACTTAATATGCAGGTAAAGCATTCAATTAAGAAGGTGCTTGGAATGGTGCCTTCATTGGAAAAGGGCTGGAGTACAGAGGTAGTGAATTCATGCTCCAACTTCACGGGTTGCTACTGGAACCACACTGAGAATATACGCACAATTTTGGTCTTAGTTTAGGATGGAGATACTTACATTGAAGGCAGTTAAGATAAGGTTCACTTGGTTAATTCCTGGATGAAAGGCGTTTCTAATCAGGAATGTTTGAGTAAGTTAGATATAGACTTAGAGGGTCAAGAATGAGCACTGTGTATGTTTCCTCTTGGGGGTGGGAGAGGGGGGAGGGTAGGTGGTGAAATCTGGAACTAGGGGTCACTGTTAAAAATGAAGCGTCACCCTATTTAAGATGGCATTTGGGCAGCACAGTGGTAGAGTTGCTGCCTTACAGTGCCAGAGACCCGGGTTCAATCCTGACTATGGTTGCTTGACTGTATGGAGTTTGTACGTTCTCCCATTGACCGCGTGGGTTTTCTCTGGATGCTCCAGTTTTTTCCCTCCATCCCAAATTACATGCAGGTTTGTAGGTTAATTGGCTTCTATAAATTGTCCCTAGTGTAGGATAGAACTAGTGTACGGGGTGATCATTGGTCGGCGCGGACTCAGTGGGGAGAGATTTTGGAACTTTCTTCCTTAAAAGGCAGCAGAAATAGTCACTACACATTTTTTTGGCATAAGGTAAAGTATTCTAAACACTAACTCACTGCGTCTACTATTTGGTAACTACAGTGCCAACTAAGGTGAGAGGTTGACCATATCTGCATGCAAATTTAAGATCCTCACGGCACAATTAGAACTCAGTTGATTTTTAAAGGAACACGTTTGTAGAGCTTAAAATGTGTCACGTACAAGTTACATCCTGTGCAGTTATGTTAAGGAAATGTTAAAAATGAACTTTTTACAAGGTCAGGACGTTAGTATCGCTCCCTACCCACCTTCTGCAGCTAGCTAATGTTCAGTTAGTAGCAGGTTTGATAAGGAAACCTACTTAGAATTAGACCAGAACTTTAACATAATGTATCTACCTTTTTAAGTGTTCCACCAGTCAAAACTAACCCCATATTCTTTTCAATTTTCTCTTCTGACGATATTTCTTGTTGTTTGAGGAAATAGATATTCTACTTTGCTGAAACATTCGTTCTCCCTTAAATGAATTGAACCTGTCTTGAGCCCTGTGCATTCTATAGACTTTCACTAAAGTATCTTTATGGATTCAATTTTTTGATCATTCCTAAATGTAAATTTCCTTAAAGAAGTGTGGGTTCTGCTCATATAAAATGGTAAGTTAGGAGCCAATTGATGCCATTTCCTTATTATCTGAACTGGATATTCATTTGTTTTACACATCCCTTCATGCGTTTCTCATTTTCAATGTGGTAATGTTTGATTACCCAAAACATTAATATTATGAGAACACCAGGAACTGCAGATGGTGGAATCTTGTGCAAAACACAAAGTGCTGGAGTAACTCAACAGGTCAGGCAGCTACTGTGCAGATATTGGACAGGTGATGTTTTGGGTCTGGACGCTTCTTCATTCTGAATGTTCCTGGCCCGAAATGTAATCTATCAATTCCCTCTCCATATGATGCCTGACTCGCTGAGCACTTTGTGTTTTTGCGAGAGAAATTTATGAATTGGATTCCAATTCGGGTAATGTGTGTAGCTGAAATGATTTAACTTACTGATGATTCAAATACAATGTTACATAGTAAGAAATCTGATTCCGTGCAGAGATGTATTGATTAAATAATTACAATGCGGGCATATTTTCTACTTCATTCACGAACTACAGTTGATTAAGGGCCAATCGGATAATTGAATATGATTTCATTGAATTAAATCATGAACTATCGTTAACTTAATTACAAATCAATGCAAGAGAAATAGAACATTGCAATATAATTTAGGTTTTTTGTGAATATCAGATCAAAGTCATATCTTATGGATTTTCAAAATACAGATCTCTGTAAAATATTATGGGAGACAGAAACAACAATAGAGAGAGAACAGAGATACAAACAAACTGCTGATGTTTGAATATTGAGCAAAAGTGCTGGAGTAACCCAGCAGGTCAGGCAGCGTCTGTGGAGTTAAAGGATGGGAGATGTTATGGGTCGGGACTCTTCCTCAAACTGATTGCAGTACGGGGGAGAAAGAAGAAAGCTGGAAACGCAGTGGGGAAGGGAGAAAGCCTGGCTTGAGATAGGTGGATACAGGTGAGGAGTAGGGGGAAGGTTGATTAACATATGGATGGAATAGGTGCCAAGGTGTAAAGAGGAAACGAGAGAGTAAAGGGCCTGTCCCACTTGGCTGTCATTTGCACGTAATTCACGAGATATCATTTACTCGTCACGACGCACGACGGCGTGCGTCGTGACACGCACGTGATGCACGCATGGTGCACATTACGTGCGCATGTAGCGCATTACACACGCATGGCGTGTAGTGACACCGGTTGCGTGATGCGCAAATGACGGCCAAGTGGGACAGGCCCTTAAAGAGATAAATGTAGAAATTTTAGTTTATCCGACTGGGTGTGATGGACTGGTGTTGCAGTGGGACAGATTAATGAAAGATGCCAAAGCAACAGGGTTATCTTAATGGGTGACGTTAACTTTCCCAATTTAGACTGGGGAAAGGCTTTCAGCAGCAAAGGCTTAATGGGGCAGAATTTGTGAGGTGTATACAAGGGTATTTCTGAAACAGCATGTGTACAGTCCAACCCAAGAAGGGAACATACTGGACCTTGTGTTGGCCAGTTGACTGGAGAAGTCTTTGAGGATAGTGATCACAACTCCATAAGTCTTAAGGTAGACACAAAATGCTGGAGTAACTCAGCAGGACAGGCAGCATCTCTGGAGAGAAGGAATGGGTGACGTTTCAGGTCGAGACCCTTCTTCAGCCTTAATAAGACTTAATATTGGTTTGTAAAGGGAGACTGTTGAACCTTGCAGTAAAGTATTAAATTGGAACAAGGCAAACCACTACATTAGTAGGCACGAGCTCGGGAAGGTAAACTGGGAGCAATTGTTATTGGGTAATTCCACATCTGACACGTGGGAGTCATTTAAAGGCCAATTGATTGAAATTCAGAACTAGCATAGAGGGAGTGATATGGTTGGCAAAGGATGACCAAATAAGCTGTGTATTTGCTCAAAAAGAAAAGGGAAGCGCCTGCAAGGATTAAAAGGATGAAATCAGACAGGGTCTTTGAGGAATATAAAGAAAGATGGAAAGAACTCTGGTAAGCAAATAGGAGGGCCAAAATAAACGACCAAATGGGGTTGGCAAGTCCAATTAAAGAAAATCCCAATGTTTTTCATATCGACATTAAAATCAAAACGGTAACCAGGGAGAAGGTGGGACTGCTCAAGGATAAAGGAAGGAATTTGTGGTTGAAGTCAGAATGTTGGCGAGATATTAAAGGGCCTGTCCTACTTTGACGATTTTTTAGGTGACTGCCGGCGACTAGGCTGTCGCCACACGGTCGCCGGGCTGTCGCCTGTATGGCGTAAGTAGTCTCCTCAGTCGACCAAAGAGTCGTAGCGTTTTTCTGGTTGCCGCTGGATTTTGAAATGATCAAAGCTTTTCGGCGACAGTCGGCGACCATGGGCTTGTCGTAGCTTGACTTCTCCTGACGTAGATGCTGTCGTAGGTTGTCGTAGGTTGTCGCCAGGATGGCGTAGGTTGTCGCCAGGTGCCGTGGGCTATCGCTGGTGCTGACTTCAGTGAATTCCATTGTCGTAGTCACCGTCAGTCGCCTAAAAAAATCACCAAGTGGGACAGGCCCTTACCTGAGTATTTTGAATCTGTTTTCACCAAGGAGAAGGACATGGAGGACAGTGAGATCAATGTGGAGAATATTAATATGGAAGAGCAGTTTGAGATTAAGAAGGAGGAGTTGTTGGGGCTCCTGAAGAGCATTAAGGTGGATAAATCCCCACCTGATGGAATTTATGAATGAATGAATGAATATGAATATGAATGAATAATATGAATAGAATTTATTTGCCACACAACCAGGGTCGGTGGAATTTGGGTTGTCAGCAGCGGTACAATAATAAAGAACACACAACCACAATAAAAATGTAACACAAACATCCACCACAGCATTCATCACTGTGGTGGAAGGCACAGAACTTGGCCAGTCCTCCTCCATTTCCCCCCGTGGTCGGGACCTTCACCCTCCGCAGCCGTTGCTGCGGGCGTCCAGATGGTAAGGGACAAAGTCAAAGTCAAGGTAAGTCCAGGATCGGCTCTTCCCCACCGGAGACCGCGGCTTCAGGCTGGTGTAGGCCGCAGGCCGGCGGTTGAAGATTTAAGGTTCCCGCCGCGCCGCAGCCAGAAGCACCGCAGACCGCAGGGCCGATGGTCGAAGCTCCCCTCCAGGAGTGATGGTAAGTCCATGCCGCACCCACGGTAGGTTGGCCGCGGGCCGGCTGTGATGGCTTCTTCTTCCCCCGGGTCCCCCACGAGGGATCCCGGGCTGCGGACGCCGCGCCATCTGGAGCTCTGCAGACCGCGGCTTCAGGCTGCCGACTGCCGCGGGCCAGCGAAACGGAGCGCTCCCCTCCAGCGAGGGCTCGCCCGCTCCACGCCGAGAGTCCACGCTGCGCCCGCTGCTGAAGCCCCCGGGCGCGTCTCCGGAAAAGGCCGCGCCGATCCTCGTTGTTAGGCCACGGGGGAGGCGACCTGGAAAAAGTCGCCTCTCCATGGAGGAGGCGACCGAAGCGGTTTCCCCCTTACCCCCCCCACACCACCCCCCACACAAGACACACAAAGGAACATTAAAACAAACTTTAAAACATACTTTAAAACATACTAAAAATTGAAAAGACTAACGCGCTGCTGACAGGCGCAGCCACTGCAGCGCCCCCCCCTATGAATTTATCCCAGGTTATTGAGAAAGGAAAGAGAGGACACTGCGGGAAGCCTTAACAAAGATCTCTACATCTTTTCTACTTACAGGCGAGGTCCCGAAGAACTGAAGAGTAGCTACTGTTGTTCCTTTATTAAAGAATGGAAGTAGAAAGAATCCAGGGAATTAATGGCCAGTGAGCCTCACATTGGTGATACAGAAGCTATTGGAGAGAAGTCATTAAGATAGGATTTGGGTTTGGGAATGGGTTAACTGGTAATAGTCAGCATGGCTTTGTACACAGCAGATCATGTTTTACTAATCTGATTGAGTTTTTGAGGTGGTGACAAAGCTGGCCAGTGAGAGTAGGGCGATGGATGGAGGGACGTGCACTGCTATGACTGCACGTAAATATATTTATTTATTGCTCATATTCTATGTCGCTCTTCTAGGGAGATGCTAACTGCATTTCGTTGTCTCTGTACTGTGCACTGCACAATGACAATAAAGTTTGAATCTGAATCTGAATCTGGATGTTGTTACATGGATTTTAATAAGGCATTTGATAAAGTTCCCTATGTTACGCTGATCCAGAAGATTAAGATGCATGGGATTAACAATGACTTGGCCCCATGGATTCAGAACTAGATTACAGATAGAAGACAGAGGGTTCCGGTGGAAGGACAATATTCAGGCTGGTGGTCTGTGACCAGTGGAATTCCACAGGAGTCTGTGCTGGGACCTCTGCTGTTTGTCATATATATATATATAAATGACTTGGACATAACGTAAATGGGTTGGTTAGTATGTTTGCAGATGACACCAAGATTGCTGGGATTGCAGACTGTGAGGAAAGCTGTCAAAGTATACAGCAGTATACTGTATATCAGATAGAGAAACGAGCTAAGAAATAGCAGATGGAGTTTAATCCGTATGCGTTGTTATACTTTGGGTCATCATATATAAGGGGAAAATATATAATTAATGTCATGAGCCTTAACAGCATTGATGGACTGAGGGATCTTGGAGTCCAAGTCCATGATTCCCCGAAAGTGGCAACAGAAGTAGATAGAGTGGTAAAGAAGTCATATGATATTCTTTCTTTTACAGGTTGGGGCATTGAATACAAGAGTCTGGAAGTCATGATGTGGCTTTATAGGACTATGGTTATTGCATGCAGTTCTGTTCGCCACGTTACACGAAAGATGTGGGGGCTTTGGAAAGGTGCAGAGGGGGTTCACCAGAATGATGTGAACAATGGAATAGGTTGGATGACTAGGGTGGGGAAGGGGGGAGAGAGGTGGTGGAGGGAATGCAGGAGCTACTTGAAATTAGAGTAATCATCATTCATGCCGTTGGGCTGTAAGCTGCCCAAGCAAAATATGAGGTGCTGTTTCTGCAATTTGCCTATTAACTCATTCTGACAGTGGAGTGATAGGGCATGTTTGGATAGGCTTGTGAGATATTTAGATTTATAGATAAACAATCTGCCCGTTATATAGAGAGAAAAAAATAATTACACTGATGTATAAAATCACGTATACCAGGAGGAGGAGTACTGTTACAATGAAAGAAAACCAGAAGATATTCTAAACACTGACTGTTCATCAACATTTGTGAAGAAAGGCAGGCTTTGATGTTTTCGATGTGTACACTTCATCAGCTGCAGAGGATGACACATAGCTAGATGGAAGAAATTGTGCAGAGTGATGTATTACTGGAAACATGCAGCTATATGGAATGACAAATAATACGAGGAATGGATTTGTGTCGAATGATATGTAACTGAGTGATGGAACTGTACAGGATAATAGATAATGCACATATAATGGGGACAGTTGAGCTGTGCAGAACAGTATATAATACGTGGGTTTGTAAGATGTTTTGGCATTGTGGAACATCTGACATGCTTTGTGATATTAAGTAAGAATTTGTTATTTGCTATTAGAAAGCAATTCCTTCGAAGAATTAGGTCATAAAATTCGCTACAAAGCAATATAAAGTTCTTTAGGCACAACACTCATGAGTACAGTTCACATTTTCTACTTCAAGAATAACCATGGATGGATGAGTACCTTTGAAATCTTGACCGTGACTGAAACCTGGCACATGGATATTGAATTCTGAAGCTCTTCAAAACTACTTTGCTTTGCTTTCAATCAATTGCCCTGCTGAAACCTTTACAGTGGTTGTGTGGACTTTATCAAGTTCTGGTTGTTCACTTCACTGGTTGAGCCACTTCTAATAGCCTTGTGATTCCCTGAACATGTCTCTCACCTGTCCTGAGTTTCTCCTCAAGACATCCCCTTCCTTACCTTCCATAGATTTTGTAATGAGCATCTCTGCATCAAGCATCTAATCTCTTTTGCCCCTCTTCTGAACTCTAATCTAATCCTGAACTAACATCTATGTCAACCAACATATAACCTTCCCATTCATATTCATGATTATTTATTTAAGTGTACAATTTGGCATCCTAAATAGCTACTGAAGCCACCTCTGACCAATTCTATCTTTCACCACTTATCATCCACTAACACTGTTCCAATCTCAATTCTCCAAGCATCTGCTAATTTTATGAACAAAAAAATCTGAAGAATAGCCCTTTGTTTCTTCTTTTATCTCACCTGACACTGAAACTCTAATCACTGCACAAACCTGTTATTCCAATAGCACTCCTGGTTGACTGTTGCCATTTTGTCCAACATTGATTTATCTCAGTACAAGTAAAGTTTAGAACACATGTTCTGACATTGGAGATATGCAGTCACAAAGCTTGTGGCCAATTAGGTAATGTATAGTTTGATTAATTTATAATCCAAGTTAATTCCCGGTAGATAAAGTAAATATGCATTGAGTGAACCAAGATTGATAGCTGTGCTCAATTAAATTATATTAATTTTATACATGCATAGGAAATATTTTTCTGTTGCATTTCTAACAGTGTACTGATATCTACCACTCTCTTAGCAGCAGCCAATTATTCTAAACTAAATATCTAAAAAAATGTGTGTGGTTTTGAAAATTATTGTTGCATTAGTCCACTGGCAAAACATTGGCAACAGTTACAGTAAAAGGTTAGACTTCACATTATTACTGACTCAGTATTTTTAAAAGATCGATGATGGCATAAGTTTATAATGAAGCTTCTGTTGATAAACTTCTCACTAATCTTTGTCTGTGCAGTTCCACACACTGCAATTTAAAAAAATAGTTTGATACATGTACCTATTATTTTCTTTGGAGTACCAAGAAGTATTTTTGGGGTAATCTAGTCATCAATCGTTACTTCTGATCACACCACACATTATCTGCTGCTGGTCTCACAACAGACCAATTGGTATCCCGAAGACGTTCCACCATCACCGTCCCACCGGATCAGGAATGGAAGGGAATTCTCTCCGCTTACCTGCTGGAGTGCAATTCCATAGCCCTCAAAAATCTGAACCACAAGCAGGATTAGACGTTGGTGAAGCCGCATTTAGAGTATTGTGTTCAGTTTTGGGCACCGTGTTATAGGAAAGATGTCATCAAGCTGGAAAGGGTGCAGAGAAGATTTACAAGGATGTTGCCAGGGCTAGAGGGTCTGAGCTATAGGGAGGGGTTGAGCAGGCTAGGACTCTATTCCTTAGAGGGCACGAGGATGAGGGGTGATCTTATAGAGCTGTATAAAATCATGAGAGGAATAGATTGGGTAGTCTCTTACCAGAGTAGGGGAATCGAGAACCAGAGGACATAGGTTTAAGGTGAGGGGGGAAAGATTTAATAGGAACCTGAGGGGCAACCTTTTCACGCAAAGGTTGGTAGGTATATCGAACAAGCTGCTGGAGGAGGTGGTTGAGGCAGGGACTATTGCAACGTTTATGAAATATTTAGACAGGTACATGGATAGGACAGGTTTATGTGGTATGGACCAAGCACCGGCTGGTGGGACTAGTATAGATGGGACATTTTGGCCGGTGTGGGCAAGTTGGGCTGAAGAGCCTGCTTCCACGCTGTAAGATTCTATGACGCTATGACAGGATAAAGCTCCCAAAATTAGAGTTGTGATGGGTGACTTTGGTGAGTACACACTTAGCTCCATTAATGAGAGGCAGACAAATATGCCTATGACCATGCTTAATGTGGCTGGTGACAAAAGTAAGTCTGGTCTGGAAGCTTCCATCATCTCTACCATAATGGTGTGAAATAAGATGGTGATTTCTGGTTTGATGTAGGCCAATTAACGTACTCCATTGTCTTACATTTGGTTGGTAAGTACAGGAAACAGTCATGGTCAAGAGAGTCTATTTGCAAAGATGTCTTTTCCATTTCAAACATTACTGGCTTCACTGTATATTAGAACGGATATCCTGAAGACTGGTTCTTGTTTGAATTAATGGCTGCTACTTAGACAATAGACAATAGGTGCAGGAGTAGGCCATTCGGCCCTTCGTGCCAGCACCGCCATTCACTGTGATCATGGCTGATCATCCCCAATCATAACCGTACCCCGTTCCTGCCTTCTCCCCATATTCCTTGACTCCGCTATCTTTAAGAGCTCTATCTAACTCTCTCTTGAAAGCATCCAGAGAATTGGCCTCCACTGCCTTCTGATGCAGAGAATTCCACAGATTCACAACTCTCTAGGTGAAAACGTTTTCCTCATCTCCGTTCTAAGTGGCCTGCCCCTTATTCTTAAAATGTGGCCCCTGGTTCTGGACGCCCCCAAAATCAGGAACATGTTTTCTGCCTCTACCGTGTCCAATCCATTAATAATCTTATATGTTTCAATAAAATCCCCTCTCATCCTTCTAAATTCCAGTGTATACAAGCCCAGTCGCTCCATTCTATCAACATGTGACAGTCCGCCATCCCGGGAATTAACCTCGTGAACCTACGCTGCACTCCCTCAATAGCAAGAATGTCCTTCCTCAAATTTGGAGACCAAAACTGCACACAATACTCCAGGTGTCGTCTCATTGGGGCCCTGTACAACTGCAGAACTTCCACGTAATTTTATAACCCCTGAATAATCCCTTATACTGATCTTCTCCCAGGCAAGTCTGACAGCATCTCCTCTCTTCAAGACCTTTACCACCATGAAGGACTTGGCTTTATCTGTGCAAATACATTGCCACCTGAATACTCCATTCAAAGTTGCACACCATCCTGACTGAACTACATGACCACTCCTTCAATATCGCTGAGCCTAAATTTGGAACTCAATGAAAAACAGCATTATAGGAATACCTTCACCAGGAGATCTGTAGTGATTCAAAAAGGCAATTTACCACATCAAGGGCACTTAGGGATTGCCAATAAATGTTGATTTTTATAAAACGCTACATAAAAAGTACCACCAGGGGCGCCGTACGATTGACTTCCTCGCCAACTGTCTGTTTTTTTGTCTTTTTTTGTTGTTATTTTTAGTGTGTTTTGAAAGTTTGTTGTAATGTTCTCTGGTTTGTTTTATGTGGGAAAGGGTGTCGAGGAAAACTTTTTTCTTCAATCTCTTACCCTGCCGGAAATACGATTGTTTTCCGGGTCGCATTTCCGGTTACTATGCGGCATAACATCTTGGAGCTGTAGGCCTCCTCGGGACTGACTTGGAGCCCCACCATGGGTCGTGGATTTGCCACTGGAGCGGATGCCTTGCCTGGGATCGCTCCAAATGCCATCCGGGACCTAAAGTGGGCTTTATCATCGAGAGCTCGCAGTCTTGGGAGAGGCCATGGATGTCGGGAACTCCAATGACGCAGAAGGTTTGACCAGCCCCGATCCGGGGTCCGATCGCTCAGTGCAGGGGAGCTGAGATCCCCCCCCCCCCCCAATGCAGGATTGATCGTCCCGATGAGGAGGGCCCGACCGCCGGCTACGGGAGTAAGATCGTCCTGTCAATGGAGGGCTCGAGGCCCCCGACCGCGGGGGAACAAAGAAGGGAAGAGATTGAACTTTTTTTTGCCTTCCATCACAGTGAGGAATGTGGAGGAGTCACTGTGGTGGATGTTTATGTTAAAATGTATTTTGGGTGTTCTGTTGCTTTTTATTTGTACTTGGCAAATGAAATTCCTCGAATTAGCAAAACATTCTTGGCTAATAAAGAAATATTGTATTATATTATACTTTCAGACATTAATAACTTTCTTGGAATGTCTCTTGTTATGAGCATGGCTGGGGAATGAAGAGAAGCCACATAGAACAGGAGAAGCTGCAGAGGGAAGAGGTTGATTACTAACAATGGGGCTTTCATTAGGATTTTACCACAATCTTCGAGACACAATTCTCTGAACTCATCTTCTGTGAGGATCGATACTTGATATCTCTGAGAGTCTACAAATATCATCTGTTTCCCTCATCTGTGATAAATAAGTTTATGATTGCTTTTCTGCTAAGTGAATATTAGTCAGTTTTGTAATTTCTTTGCACTCTGTAAAGATTTTGAGGTAATTGTGCACTTACTTGAATGCCTCAGAATTGGATCCATAGGCATCCAGTTGTATACACAAATCATGTACAAAAGTCTGTTTTCCTGGTTAGCTTGCCGCAGCATTAATCTGAGTGTAACCTTCAGTACATGCCCAGCCAGAGTCAAAACTACCCAGTTGTGTGCTGTTCTCTGTAAAACCAAGATATCCAAAGACAGTAATTGGTGGCAGAAGCAGATCAGTATTCAGAGCTTGAAGAAGAGGACACAAGGCTAATGTTGAAGAACAGGAGGAGCAAGAAGACTAGGGGGATGATACAGACTATTAGAACAAAGGCCCGTAAAAACAAAGAGTGAGTCATCGACTGGATAGATAATAAAGAATTCACTGACAGAGAGAGTTTTTCTGAAGCAGCCTGTGAAACCATAGTCAAAGTGACAGTGTAACCCTTTCCCACATAAATCAAGAGACAAAATGACCCTTTTCTCTCTTGAATCCTTGCATATTGGTGTATGTGCTACAACTTTTACATTGGAATATATTACAGTACAGCGAAGGAATAAGCCCTTTGGCCCACAATGTCCATGCCAGACTTGATGCCATGTTAAAGTGATCTCTTCTGTTCAGTTCAGTTTAGTTTAATTTATTGACAATAAACTAAACTGAACTGAACAGATTATTGTCAATAAACTAAACTAAACTGAACTGAACAGAAGAGATCACTTTAATTAGTGAATTATTTATTACCGAGGTACAGTGAAAAGCTTTTTGTTGCGTGCTAACCAGTCAGCCGAAAGACAATACATGATTTCAATCGATCCATTTACAGTGTGTATATATACAGTACATACATGATAAGGTGGGTAACGTTTAGTGCAAGGTAAAGCCAGCAAAGTCCAATCAAGGATAGTCCGAGAGTCATTAAAGAGGTAGATAGTAGTTCAGGACTGCTCTCTGGTTGTGGTCGGGTGATTCAGTTGCCTGATGTCAGCTGGGAAGAAATTGTTGCCGAATCTGGTGGTGTGCTTTTTCACACTTCTATATAGTTCTATATACTGCACATAATTCATATCACTCCAGACCCTGCATATCCATGTGCCGATCTAAAAGACACTATCATATCTTCCCCCTCCTCCATCCTTGGCAGTGCATACCAAGTACCCATCACTCTGTGTAAAATAACTTGCTCACACATCATGTTTACATTGTGCCCCGCTCATCAAAAATATTCCGAAAATATTCTGTCTATATGGGCCTGATCAGATCTATCCGAGGACACTGTGGGAAGCTAGAGAGGAAATGCCCAGGCTGAGATGTACGTGTCGTCATTAAATACGGGTGAGGTGACTGAGGACTGGAGGGTGGCAGATGTTGTGCCTCTATTTAAGAAGGACTGTCGGGAAAAGCCTGGGAATTATAGGCCAGCAAGTCTAACATCTGTGGTTGGAAATTTACTCGGGATTATTCTGAGGGATAAGATATACATGTAATTAGATGGCCAAGGGCTGATTAGGAATAAAGTTGTTTAAGAAGGAACTGCAGATGCTGGAAAATCGAAGGTAGACAAAAATGCTGGAGAAACTCAGCGGGTGCAGCAGCATCTATGGAGCGAAGGAAATAGGCAACGTTTCGGCCCAAAATGTTGCCTATTTCCTTCGCTCCATAGATGCTGCTGCACCCGCTGAGTTTCTCCAGCATTTTTGTCTACCTTAGGAATAAACAGCACAGGTTTGTACGTTGGAGGTCATGTCTCATGAATCTGATTGAGTTTAATCTAACATGATAGCAGCACATTGCAGTCTGTAGTTTTGATTGGAATCTGTTATAACTTCTTGAGATTAATATGTTACTGCTGAACTTTTCCTTATTGATTCCTCTCTTAATTGTTTCATTCAATTTGTGCTTGTGTTACCCCGTTGCCAATATCAGTGTGATACACTGATTGTCCTTCTCCTCACTGCTTAAATTTCCTTACATAAAGAGAAGGTAAGTGTGTGGCTCCGGAAACAGTTTCTTTGAAAGACCGTGTTTTGAATTATGTATTTCAAGTGAGCTGATTCTTTGACTGGAAAGGGTGGCACAGTGGTGCAGTGCAGTGGACAAAATTGATGCTGCCGGTCCCGCTGAGTTCCTCCAGCATTTTGTGCCTATCTTCGGTGTAAATCAACATCTGCAGTTCCTTCCTTCACAGTGGACAATACTGCTGCCTCATAATATCAGGCACGTGAGGGTGAATAGGTTTCCGTTGAAAGGAAAATCAGGAGAAGTGAAAAAGGTCAGATGGGACTTCCCCACTAGGATCTAGCATCAACAGGATGGGCCGAATAGCCTCTTTCTGTCTCATAATAAGTAATTAAATTTATTGGTTATTACTTTATTCGGTGAATTAAATCTCAGTTGACCTTTCACATGAGATTATATTTTAGGAGATGTTTCATTTTTACAGCAATTCATTCTATTTGGTATTAACAGCAACTATCAAGGCCTGTAAACCAGATATTTACCCACAGTACAAAAAATAGCTATAAAAATGTGCTAGATTTTGTTCTCTCTGACAATTTTGCAGCCTTTGTTACCATTATTCCTTCTCAATCTTGACACGTCCCCCATTATTAATCTCATCACTTTCTTGATTCTGAGGAATGTAGTTTTGATCGACTGTGGTGAGGAAGTATTTCATCCATTCCTAGATCTGACTGGACCACACGTTGTATTATCTGGCTGCGCTCCCCATCACTAAACCATTCATCATTCAAACCTCATTCACCCATGTGTCTACTTCAAACCATCTTTTTAAATCATTGCCTACTCCAATCTCAACTCCAACGAATGAAAGAAGCTCAAAGTCATATTCATCAGAAAATTGAGCTCCCCGATCTATTCAGTGCCATCAAGTCTCATTTACCGATCACCCTTTTGTTTTCAGAATGACATGGGTCCATGTCCAACATATAGGCAGGTATAATGAGGATGGGATATAGAGTATTGAGTTCTGACCCCGTTGATTGAACAAACAATTTGGCAGCACTGTGGTGCAGGTGGTAAGACTGCTGTCTCACGGAGCAAGAGACCTACATTCGATCCTAACCTCAGGTGCTGTTTGTGTGGAGTTGCATGTTCTCCCTGTGACCGTATGGTTTTTATAGAAAATGGCTGTTTCTAACATGTAGAAATTGACCCACGGACAGTTGCCAGTGACAGAATCTTCCATAACCCAGGGATTGCCTGTATACTCCCAAATGTGGATGTACCTTCTTCTTGTGCTCGTTTCTGTCCATCCCTTGGTTACTGGTTAATAATTTGCCATGACCCTCAGCCACTGATATAACTTCCATCTCTTCTTCCATTTCAACACGCCTTGATAAATTAAAATGCTGTTTTGCGCCTCTGAGTAACATCGTTAGCGTCATTTATCCAGAGTGGAAATGTCAAATGCGGCAGTACTGAAGTTTAAGATGAGTGGGGGAAAGGTTTGAAGGAGATATGCAATTATGTTTTTTAATTTAGAGGGCGGTAGATGCCTGTAATGTGCTGCCAGGGGAGGTGGTGGGAGCAGATGTGATAGCAATGTTTAAAATACTTTAGACAGACAAGGGAAAAGGGAGGGCATAGAAGGATAGAGGTTATGTGCAGGCAGATGGGATTAGTTAGATTAACATGGGTAGCACAGCAGTGCAGCGGGTAGAGCTGGTACCTCACAGCGCCAGAGACCCATTTTCGATCCTGATCTCAGCTGTTGTCTGTGTGGAGTTTGCATGCTCTCTCTGTGACCAAGTAAGTTTTCTCCGGTGCTCCTATTTCTTGTCACATCCCAAACATGCGGATTTGTAGGTTAAATGGCCTCTTTAAATCACCCCTAGTGTATATGGAGTGGATGAGAAAGTGGGATAACATAGAATTAGCCTGATCAATGTTTGGCGTGGAACTCGGTAAGCCAAGGTCCTGTTTCCATGCTTTATCTCTAAACTAAACTAGACAGATATCATGGTTGGCTCTCACATGGTGGGTTGAAGGGCCTGTTCCAGTGCTGTACATTGCACAGCTGCTGCACCCGCTGAGTTTCTCCAGCATTTTTCTGTACATTGCTATGTTCTGTTATGTTCTACCAACAATGTCATATTGTGCAAGTGTTTTCAAGTAACTTCAAGTTGTGAGTCTGTGGAATTCTCTGCCTTAGAGGGTGGTGGAGGCCGGTTCTCTGGATACTTTCAAGAGAGAGCTAGATAGGGCTCTTAAAGATAGCAGAGTCAGGGGATATGGGGAGAAGGCAGGAACGGGGTACTGATTGCGGATGATCAGCCATGATCACATTGAATGGCGGTGCTGGCTCGAAGGGCCAAATGGCCTACTCCTGCACCTATTGTCTATTGTCTATTGTCTATTGCCGCATCTGAGATCCATTCTTCAGTATGATTCACAATGACTTATCGCATCCTGATTACTTCACACATAGCCGATAACAACTACGCACACAGCGGCATCCCAGTGTCAGGTCACACATCTCATCCGAGGCAAGCCATTCTATTGAGAGATGATTGTACCAAAAGATCAAGGTGAACACAGAGATATTTCCGTGTTTCATCTTATTGGTCCTATTATTTCAGGAAGTGGATATTGGATCAATTCACTTAAAATAAAATAGTTAATTGGCATGGAAACAGCATCTGCAAGAGAAAGTTGTTAACTATTCTTAATTACACTTTCCTGACCTTCATCAGCACGTTTTATTGTATGCAATCACATGCTTCTCAATCAGCCGGAAAATTATGTGGACGTCTTTCAGTGCTGTGGTTTTTCAGCTTCTAGTATAAATGTCATCTCTCACACTATAAATGCATTTTCAGCAGCACTAGAAAAATATATTTATTCAGTATTTTAATCTCCAATGGAGTAAGTAATGATCAGAGACCTGCCCTTAATCCAAGCTAAAGCTATCTCACATACAACAGCCTGTTTTCCCCAGCCCCTGTACAACTTGCTTACATTAATCATTTGATATTCCCCAAATATTCCTGATACATCAAAGTTTGGTCATATATGTACAGCACCTACTTGGTCAAACTGCCTCATAGAAACATTGCATCATCTTTAAGTTACCCATTCTTAATTTCAGATCCCACCATGACCACTTTTCCCCCCACCTCCATGGGAACCTCCGGATTTATAATCCATGAGATTTCTGCATTTTTCTAATTGGACCTTTTGCATATCCAATAATTCAATCACTTTAGTTTAGTTTATAGATACAGTGCGGAAACAGCAGCCCTCCGAGTCCGAGCTGACCAGCGATCCACGCACATTAACACCGCTGAACATGAATAATTTTTCATTTATACCAAGCCAATTAACCTCCAAACCTGTGCGTCTTTGGAGTGTGGGAGGAAACCGAAGATCTCGGAGAAACCCACGCAGGTCACGGGGAGAACGTATAAACTCCATTCAGACACGTACCCGTAGTCAGGATTGAACCCGGGTCTCTGACGCTGTAAGGCAGTAGCTCTACCGCTGCACCACAGTGCCGCTCACCACTTCCCCCATTCGGAGCCATGCTTTCTGCAGCCTTGACAATAAAATCTGCAAGTATAAAGTTTTGCTCTATACAGGAACAAGGAGGCAACAGGAGAGAAGGCAGTGTGTTTTCTTTTCAGTAATAAATCAATATATTCTTCCCTTCATGAACTACGGTATAATTTGTAAAAATGCTGCCTGGGAAATTATGGGGAAATTGAAACACAAGAGCTTTCCTTCTTTGTATTCCAAATCAGTACGGCAACCCAAAGCAATTTACGTTAAGCACATTCACAAAAAAAGGTAAGCCACCAAGCAATAGCGAAGCCCAGATGCTCACTCGGAAATATCAATTTAATTTCACTTCAAAACAGAAACATAGGTCACCCACATTGAGCTAGTCAGGCGTTGGTATTTATTGAATGAACATGATTGTTTTCTACTTAACCAACGAATTTAGACAAGTCCGTAATTATTTACAATACTTCTCTTCACTTAACGTCATTGTGCATTTGTATTTGTTGCTTGGGATATTTTGTAGTTTGCATATGGATATGTATCTGTTGAATTTTAACAGTTTTAGATCCCTGCTGTACTGTGCAATTTAATGGGAAAGTAATGAGCACTGTCATGTGAAGCTGTAGATTTATGGAAGTGGCAGTTAAAGTAACAATGTTAAACTAAGGATGGACTTGGTTCTAATAAATGCAGTATAACACAGCCACAGATCATCTCTCCACTCATCTGGACATCCCGGAAAACATTAAGTAGCATCAAACTCCAGAAGGTCTCGGTATCTTTAGTTTAGTTTGGAGATAGTGTGGAAACAGGCCCTTCAACTCACCGAGTATGCCGACCAAGGATCACTAGTTCTGTCCTACACGCCAGGGACAATTTATATCAGCCAATTAACCCGCACATTAGTGGAGTATGGGAGGAGACCGGAGCACCCAGAGAAAACCTACACAGTCACAGGGAGAATGTCCAAACTCTGTACAGAGAGCACCCCCAGTCAGTATTGAACCCAAGTCGCTGTCGCTAAAGGCAGCAACGGTACCCCTACGCCACTGTGCCACCCTACTGTTTCTGTGTACATAGAGTTCGTAATTCTATGTCGCTCTTCTAGGGAGATGCTAACTGCATTTCGTTGTCTCTGTACTGTACACTGCACAATGAAAATAAAGTTTGAATCTGAATCTGATATGTTTAATACCATGCATTCTCTTGTCCAATCTTATGAGATGAGATTGAATGAGAAGTAATTTTAATGAGTAATTTTAAATTGTAGGCTCTTCTATTTGTATTGATGTATCGAATCCAATTTATCACATGCTGAAAGGGTATAGTGCTAGTTTTTCTTATTGGCATAATATCAAATAGTATGCTGGTGTGACTTTCTTCTTCATAAATGGCCAATCGGGGGCAAGAAACATTTGCTCCCAGCCCATTTCTTTGGGTTCTGAAGGTACTTAAGTGTCCTAAAGAATCTCTCACTCACAGGTGGGCAGGGGGTGCTTTGTGGGACAGGTAGCTGGATTGTTCTTTGATGCCTCACAGTGAATGGACCTGATATAGAGATCTGCATGGCTTTGTAACTAAAACATGACCTAAACCTAACTGTCCACGGTCAATTCAAACCTAACTTGTGCCGCAAAACCTACAGATTTTCAGGTATTCAAAACAATCCACTCCAACCATTGGCGAGAATCCTTGCTAGGTGCCTTGATCAAGTGAATCTTGCCATCTTGCCCATTATCACAAAACTCCTGTATGTGTTCAACAATTAAAACATGGTTCCCATGTCATCATTCCTCCTCCTCTTATAGATAAACATACTGACTCCACATTGTGTTGTCATTCAGAGTCCAGAACTGTACCTCCTGATTATTTCTATAGTGTGTTTACCCATTACCTGGCTAGGTTACATCCCCTCCCCCTACATTGAGAGCACTGGTCCTTCATCTCAAGTGACCACCTCATGTTGCGTGCACCATGTGTTGAAGTATCCCGGCATTAAGCCGTCTTTCTCCTCAGTCCAAAGTCTCTGACTCGGGCAACATAGAACAACAGTACGAGTGCATCAATGACCTTGCTTTATTCAGATAACAAACTTTACTACAAACTAATGAAATATCTGGGAACCTCATAACTGCATTAATTATAAAGAGCAATCGTTTGTGGCCAGACCTGAGCCTGATAACCTATACATTTTCAAACCCAATCCAATCTGAACCAAACCAAACTCAAATAGTCAAATTTTGTTAATTTGTGTTTATTGTTGTTTATTATTGTATTATTGTATGTATGACTGCAGGCACGAAATTTCGTTCAGACCGTAAGGTCTGAATGACAATAAAGGGAATTCTAATTCTAATTCTAGTTGGGTCAGGTCAACTTTGGAAAATAAAAAGGTCATTGGGTTCAGGACAGATGAGACTAGCAGCCCAGCTCCTCACAGGTGGATTGGCTCAAATTTTTATTCAAAGCGTGTAGTAGAGATATTGTATTGGATGCATTTTGCTTGTAAAATGTTTGTTCATGAGTGCATAGGGCTATATGAAATTCACTTTACAATCCAGTTATGTTACCGCACTCAGTTCCAAAACAAGCTGCAGTACATTTCTTCATCTCAAGTCTCTGTGGTAATTCAGGCAGCATCATGATGCAGACTGCATTGTGAACTAGGAGATGGGTTGCAAGCAGAATGGATTGCACTCTCTCAGTAGTCTGTGTATGACTACACTCAACTATCAAGCAGGCTAATGATCAGAATTCTGGCAGTAGCCAAGATGCTTTCATTTGATGTCAGACTGTATTTGAGCCATCTTGACCAACTAAAGGGTGGTATTTGCCCAGGGAGAGGTTGACTACATTGCAAGCCATGACTAATGTTGGAATAATATACACTAGACGTGAGTGACTATCAAACTGTAGCTACTTTCTTAGCAATAACTTGTCAGAGAAGGAGAACAGTCAAGCAAGAGATTCTCCTCACGATATGAAGCATGCAGTATTTTAATATCATTTTTGATAGCATAGAAGCAAGGTTAGTCATGTCTGTTTACAGGGTTTACGAATGTGATCCAGCATTCAGTAACATTCCACGTAGAAACAGGCTTCTTTATCTATGTGGGAAGATTAGGGAGTCTCGATGTAGCCTTGAGTTCATAAGCTCTTCTCTGCATTAAGCAAACTTTTGACTCTATGCTAAACAGATCTGGTGCAGGTGGCCCTTAGAGTCAAAAATGTGATTCCCACAGATTGAAATGCTGGCCATGTTGAAAGACAAAATGGAAGAATAGCTCAGTTCTTCCCACAATTCCCACCAACACATGTGATGTATGCAATTTCCAATTGTACAATTTTTTAAATTGTCAGGTGTCTGACGGTTCTCTGAATTGTGACAATATTTACACACTGTAGTCATCAGCAGACATGACATGATCAAGAGGCACAGGATCCATAAAACTAAATATATGGCAACCATCCCACTGAAGGTGGTGATCGACTAGAACTGAGGGCATCTGAAATGGAAAGTTTAGGGATCACAAATATATATTTGCAATGGAAGATTTGAGAGATCACTAAAGAGCCTGCATTTGTTACAATTTGGAAGGTTTCAACCTTTATTTTTTTTTTTAGATTTAGCATGGAACCAGGCCCTTCAGCCCACGCCGACTAGCAATCCCCACACATTAACACTACCCTAAACACACTAGAGACCATTTACAATGATGGCAAGCCAAACAACTTACAAAGCTACATGTAGTGGCCATTTGGCCTGTTTTGCATGTCATTGAGGATGGCATGTGCCTTTAAATTTTAGACTGCCCGTTATATTGTGGGTGGGATTTATGAAGTGTTTTTGGGCGTGTTTGGAGCTTAGCTGCTTGCGCAGAAGTTTAGATTTTAGATTAGTTTGCAGAGCCATGGGGAAGGTTAACACTTCTACCATGTAAGAGCCACATGTAAGATCATGTAAGAGCCACATGTAAGAACATGTAAGATCATGTTAGATCATGTGGGATCATGCGGATCTTGCCAGTGTTACGGAGACACGAGGAGTTTTCTAATGTCTAAAGCAATAAGCTGGAGTTCGAAGAAGATTGTAATAACGAGTCGGAAGAAACTTGGATGTATTTCACTGTTTTCTAGCAACAATAAAGCATTTATTCATCACTGTGTTTTGAAGTCATATCTGAGAAGAAGCTCTGAAGGTCTCTGTGAGTGAGCTTGCGTGCGTTTAGAAGACACCCCCTTCCACCATTCTCATCCAAATAGCAGCTAGGGTGTTAATTACACAGAGAGTGGTGAATCTGTGGAATTTTCTGCCACAGAAGGTAGTTGAGGCCAGTTCATTAGCTATATTTAAGAGGGAGTTAGATGTGGCCCTTGTGGCTAAAGGGATTAGGGGGTATGGAGAGAAGGCAGGGATGGGATACTGAGTTGGATGATCAGCCATGATCATATCGAATGGCGGTGCAGGCTCGAAGGGCCGAATGGCCTACTCCTGCACCTATTTTCTATGTTTCTATGTAATTGCCTGAAACATATGAAAATCTGCCGCTACACTACATCTTTGGAGTGTGGGAGGAAACCGGAGCACCCGGATAAAGCCCACACAGGTCACGGGGAGAACATACAAACTCCATACAGATAGCACCATTAGTCAGGATCGAACCTGGGTGTCTGGCGCATTAAGGCAGCAACTCTACTACTGCGCCACCATGCCACCCTAATTATCTAATTGCCACAAAAACTTCTCCATGGTTACAACTGATTTTTTTCTTTTGTTCCCTTTAATTTTCATTTGAAAAGTTCACATCCAAATCTTCAACCCCATATTTTATGCAAAGGAACATGAAGCAATGGCATCAAGACCAAGATGAAAATAGCATTGGAGGTCCAACACATATGACACAATTACTACTTGACTCCAGCATCTGTCAGAAAAAGTGCTAGTCACTTGGATACCATTAAACCAGGAAATCAGAATAATCTTATCACATGATTATTGATTTAGCAGATGCAAGAACATAAGAATGGCCACTGTATTGTCTCAATTGTTACTTGGTATATATGCAGAAGCATCATGATGTGTTCTCTGCTGCTCAGAGAATTGATTAACCTTATCGATCTTGGCAGAATATGATGATACTGATATATCGGTCAACCTGCAAAAGTCATAGTAACGTGGTGCCCTTACGTCTATGGGACCCATTTTAAAATTGGATTGCATGATGACTGGCCACATGGGTATTCGTGTTTCTGCTCGCCTGCCACATTTTGCATTGCTTGTTTTAAAAGATGCAGCATGGTATCAAGCCCCTCGATCCACTGAATCCATGCTTACCATCGATTATTCATTCACACTAGTTCTACGTTACACCTCTTTCTCATCCACTCCCTACATGCTAGGGCCAATTTACAGAGGTCGTTAAATTATAAACCCGCACATCTTTGGAATGTGGGAGGAACCCTGTGCACCTGGAGGAAACCCACGCGGTCACAGGGAGAACGTGTAAACTCCACATAGATTGCAGCAGAGGTCAGGATCGAACCCAGGTCTCTGGCGCTGTGCAGCTGGTCTATGGCTATGATGGAGAGAACATTCCCAGGTAATGTTACTATCACATGAAGCTTACCGAAAACCACCCCATCATTTTATCATGGTTTTGCCTAATGTTTCATTTTTTTAAATGTTTGGGCTTCATGAAATGTGGTTTTAAGAATCTATTTTCTTTCCGCATCATCTAAGATCCACAACTCGTTGACTGAGGCAAAGCAATGAAACACTATACCTGTTTATATGGTTAAAGATGATTCAGTTTATTATTAAAATCTGCATTCAACATAGCTCTCACTTGTTTCTTGTAACTGGCTTCTATCTGACTCCAGAAGTGTATTCTCATTGAAGATGCGCAGTGCATTAATGTGCCAAAGTGTACAACCAGTCTGCTCTTCTTCCCGCCCCTCTTTCTATAGTCATCTCTTTATTATGGCCTGCTTGTGTCCAGAGTGAATGTATTGGCAAGGGGAAACCATAACACCAACAAACCAATTACCATGTCAGCAAGGTTTGCCAGCCACCTTACCCAGTGATAGGAAGTAGACGGATGGACTTCTTCTCCCTCAGATGCTTGCCCTGAAACAATTACCTCCAAGCTTTACTTTTTTAACTTTAGTTTAGACATACAGCGCGAAAACAGGCCCTTCGGCCCACCGGGTCCGTGCCGACCAGCGATCCCCGCACAATAACACTGTCCTACACCCACTAGGGACAATTTTTACATTTACCAAGTCAATTAACCTACAAACCTGTACGTCTTTGGAGTGTGGGAGGAAACAGAGATCTCGGTGAAAACCCACGCAGGTCACGGGGAGAACATACAAACTCCGTACAGACAGCACCCGTAGTCGGGATCCAACCCGGGTCTCCGGCGCTGCATTCGCTGTAAGGCAGCAACTCTACCGCTGCGCCACCGTGACCGCCCTGACTAATTTCTGACTAATTTTCAGGCATTGTTAGCTGAATACATGGTTCAAAATTCCGATCTTCCATTCCAAATTGCTTCTATTCTGATCTTTGCTCCTCCTTTACCAATATATTCGGTAAACTATTTCACAGTCTATTATCAGGGCCATGCTGTCAAAGCTAAGAGAGCAGGCCACCATAATTAGGCATTAACCGAGAATGAAGGAGCGTTAAAGAGCCCTCTTGGCACAGTGTCACAGGAGATAGCACTGCTGCCTGACAGCTCTAGGGACCCCGGTTCGATCCTGACCAAGGGGGACTGAATGCATTGTTTCCTCCCTTTGGTTTCCAACTCAAATCCCAAACGGAAGTTGGTAGGTTAATTGGCTAAGATTGACACAAAATGCTGGAGTAACCAGCGGGCCAGGCAGCATCTCTGGAGAAAAGGAATGGGTGCCATTTCGGGTCAAGACCCTTCTCAGGGTTAATTTAGCTACCTAATGCCAATTGGAGCTCATGTAACTAAATGGCAAAATATTCAAAGGTCAGATGCTAGGTATGTGAGAGAGGAGTGGCAGAGTTACAGGGAAATAAGGAGAGAAGGGGAATGGGACTGAAGGAACTGCTCTTTTGGGAGCTAGCATGGACATGAAGTGCGAAATGGCTGTAATGTAATATATATATATAATGAAACACAAAGGCTCTAATCATTTTGTAAATTAGCATTGAATAAAATGCAATTTGTTCCAATGGATGTGCCATTATGTGAAAGCGTGTTTCTAACTTTTATTTATATTCCATGAACTGAGAGGAAATCACTTTCCCAGAGGATTTTATGGTGTAGGAAGATTTCACAGGATGCCAGGTGCATCATCTAATATTTATCCTTCAGGGTACTGCAATTAAAAAAATGATTCGCACAATATTGTTTATGAAGCTTCTGCTATTTCAATCAGCTGCTGTATTTTCTATATAATAAGAGATCAAACTTAATTGGATGCAAGACACTTTGGGACATTGTGAAAGGGATAGTGATATTGATCATCTCTCCATAGGCAGGAGATTAGTTGTCAATATAATCTTACCATGCTGAAACATTATCTTCATTGCACTTTCTGACATGCAATCTGACAGCTTCTGTATCCTTGTGTAAATTTATATTGTTCTGCATTACATTTCTTCTTTGTCGACTAAAGTGACACTTACATAATAAGACAGAGTACCCATTTATAAATGTATGCCATCAACAGTCCGTGTGTCTGAGTGCAATGCCACACAGTGAGTTAGCCCAACAGATCTGGTGTAATGGTGCAGCAAAGATGCCTGATGTACTGCGTCCGAATGTGGAAACACACATTAAGCAATAAAACTGCTATTTTCTGGATCTCCCGAAAATATGTATGTAAGCTATTTTTGTGAACTGCTTGCTCGACACACAAGAGCATGAACAATAAAGTACTTATATTTCATTTTTGCAACACAAAGAATATCCTGGAGACACAAGAAACTGCAGATGCTGGTGTCTGGAGCACCAAACTACTGCAGGAACTCAGCGGGTCAGGTAGCATCTGCGGAGAGGAATAAACAGTTGACTTCAAAGAGTGAAGGGGAGCAACCATTATAAAGAGGAAAACTGGCAAATGGTCAGTGGATCCAGATGAGGAGAGGTGGATGAAATATGGTGGGGGAGAGAGCAGTGCAGATAGCAACAAAGGTTGTCATGTCACAGTTAAAGTAACTTAGCATTAAGGCATAGTTTTAAGGTGAGAGGGGCAAAGTTCAAAGGTGGGGTCATGTCATTAGTGATAGGAGCAGAATTAGGCCATTTGGCCCATCAAGTCTACTCCGCCAATCAATCATGTCTGATCTATCTCTCCCTCTTAAACCCATTCGCCTGCCTTCTCCCCATAACCCCTGACACCCTTACTAATCAAGAATGTATCTATCTCTGCCTTAAAAATATCAATTGACTTGGCCTCCACAGCCTCCGGTGTTTAAGAATTCCACAGATTCACCACCCACTGACGAAATAAATTCCTCCTCATCTCCTTCTTAATTCTGAGGCTGAGACCTCTAGTCCTACACCCTCCCACTTGTGGAAACATGTGAGGGACAGTTTGTTTTATACAGAGGGTGGTGATTGTCTGGAACACACTGCCAGGGATGGTGCGTGAAGGAAAGATGTAATTTAAGAGACATTGGGATAATCTATGGATATGCAGGGAGTGAAGGGAAATGGGTTATGTGCAGGAAGATAAATGATGGTGTTTGCTTCAGGTTTGGCACAGACGTTGTGGGCTGAAGGGCCTGTTCTTGTGCTGTACTGTTCTCTGTTCCTTGTTCTATGTGACAATAGGCTGGAGATGATGGAATCTCCTAGGAAAGGAAGGTGGAGAATAGAACCAAAATAAGGAGATTGGGTGGGCAGATGGGAATAGTGTGGGAGTGGGAGGTGGGGGGAGGTAATCCGATGGGAAGAGCCTGTGAGTGGTGGGCAGATGTATTGGGTGGAGAGGAAGCTGAGTGAGGGGGTGGGGTGTTTGTGGGAGAGATGACTTTGTGTGGGAGGACCCGAGTAGATGAGTCAAAGGGAGAGAGGGACCGAGAGGGTGCAGGTTAGCAACCAGGAGTTCTCAGCGGCCATGGAGTCAGCACCCAACGCTCGACAAAGCAGTCGCCATTTTATCTCACCGATGTAAAGGCCACATTGAGAGCAACGAATATCCGGTCACTTTCCAAAAACATTTAACTGAATTTTGTTGCTGAGATGAAAAGATGAATATGGCAACATGCCTGAACAAGGAGTTACAATTTGTCTGATGTGATTTAATTTGTGACAAATCAATACAGTTTCTTCACATCATCAGATGAGGAATAATTTCTCCAAAAGCTTTACTTTTGACAGTGGTCTATCTCCAAATAGCAGGTGTTAATTAAACACCCAGACTCCTTGCTCCTGGCATGTTGAATTCTATTTTCCAAATCTCTTTGTAAAATGACTTGGCACCTGGCTGCTGTTCATCCCTGTTCTGAACCTGACAATTATGTTTCTGCTATTGATTTTATCAACTCTTGTCTCCCCTCTGATTCTCTTCTGCTCTCCTTTCCATATTCTTAATTCTAATAATTTTTCCTTGTTCGCAACCTCAGAAATGTTGTTTACTTCTGAGCAAAGCACAAAGTGCTGGAGAAACTCAGCGGGTCAGACAGCATCTCTGGAGAACAAGGATAGATGACATTTTGGGTCAGGATCCTTCCTCAGACTGAATCTGAGTCTGAAGAGGGGTTCCGACCCAAAACGTCATCTATTCCTTTTCTCTAGAGCCTGACTAGCTGAGTTACTCCAGCGTTTTGTGTCTATCTTCCTTCTTCAGACTGTCTGAAGAAGGGTCCTGATCTGAAATGTCACCCATCCATTCCCTCTAGAGATGCTGCCTGACCCACTGAGTTACATCGGCACCTTGTGTTGTGCACAAGATTCCAGCATCTGCAGTTCCGTGCGTCTTTTTTTGTTTACTCCAGATTCAGGCCATTCTTCCCTCGTTTAAGTTCAATAAATTGAATGTTTGCAATGTTGTGGACAGTAATGGTTACCATGGTATTTGTGGATTATTATAAAAATCCAGCTTGTTCACCCATATCTTTCAAGGAAGAAAGTCAGCCATTTTAACCCCGTCTCATCCATTGATGACACCAATGCGCGTGAGTGTTAATTGGCTTCTGAAGCGACTAACAAGCCCATTCATGTCAACCTCGAACAAATAAAAATGAAATAATTAAGTATCAAAGAATACGTTTTATCATGCATTGGTATAATAAGATGGAATAAGTAAACCGGGCAGTTGACTTAGAGCACCATATGGTCCATCCATGCTCAATTGCTTTGACTTGAATGATCACCATTTTGCCGAGGAAATGAGTCAGTGGACATTTATAGGGAAATATGCCTCATTCTAAGTTACATGAAAGCCTCTGCAATTTGATGAGATGTAAATGAGGCACTTTTCTGATTAATAAGAACACTTTCAAGATTTTCAGTCTGAAGAAGGGTCTCGGCCAGAAATATCAACCATTCCTTATATCCAGTGATGCTGCCTGTCCCGCTGAGTTACTCCAGCATCTTGTGTCTATCTTCAGTGTAAACCAGCATCTGCAGTTCCTTTCTACACATTCAAGACCATTCATTCTGTCCTAGCAAGGTCTCAACGGTCAGGAAAGCGTTGAGAGCTGGGTTAAATGTTAACAAACCTGAAACCTAACGTCAAATGTTATCACATCTTGATTAAAGGAGGTGAACTCGGACAATATCACGGACCTGTTCTTGGAATTAGATTAGTTTTTAAACGTGTTAATGAAATTGGAAGTTTAGCTTACTTTAGAGATACAGCACGGAAACGGGCCCTTTGGCCCACCCAGTCCGCGCTGCCCAGCAATCCGCGCACACTAACATTATCCTACACACACCAGGGATAATTTACATTTATACCAAGATAATTAACCTACAATCCTGTACGTCTTTGGAGTGTGGGAGGAAACCAAAAATCTCAGAGAAAACCCACATAGTCACAGGGAGAACGTGCAAACTCCGTACAGACAGCACCCGTAGTCAAGATCGAACCGGCGACTTTAGCAATGAAAGTGCAACTCTACCACGGTGCCACCATGCCGCCAGTCTCAAGCTTTAATAGACTTATAAATTTGGTGCCCATTCGATGCCATCATTATCACGACAGCTGATGGGAAACAAAAATGGCAGGATTCAGTAGTAAAGCATTTCTACTTCCGTTTAAGAGCCAGAAGGAGTATTGAGGCGTTCCCTTTCCCCTCCGTTCTCCAAACCTATTCCCGCCAGCTCTCTCTGCTTCCTTGTAAATTTTTGGCTGAAATATCTAGGAATAGGTAGATCCCATTTCTTTAAGAGTAATTGGGAATTTCCTTAAAGCAGTTTTGAAAACAATCTGACTACAGATAGTTGCAGTGAGATTAATTAACCGTAATATTTTAATGCTTTTTAATTTCAAGGCAATTAACATTGATCTGCATTGAAGCATTGACAATTAGCTTCCTATATAACTGTTTAGAATTTAGAAACTACAGATGTTGGCTGAAACCAAGGTTAGAAACAAAGTGCTGGAGTAACTCAATGGGACAGGCAGCATCGCTGGAGAAAATAGATGGGTGACGTTTCGGGTCGGGTACGAGTCTGAAGAAGGATCCCATTCTGAAACATCCATTTTTTTTCCTCCAGAGATGATGCTGGATCCAATGAGTTACTTGAGCACTTTGTGTCTATCTTTACACTCCAGAATTTGCCGAATTCTCTGGGTAAATGTATGCAGGGAGCGTTCCTGGCACTTGTATTTACTGATGAGGATGCAACAATCTGATGAGGTAATTGCTTATCCTATCACTCCTGCATAGTAATAGAAACATAGAAACAAAGAAAATAGGTGCAGGAGTAGGCCATTCAGCCCTGCGAGCCAACACAGCCATTCAATATGATCATGGCGGGACTGTCATATGCTGAGCGAATGGAACGGCTGGGCTTGTACACTCTGGAGTTTAGAAGGATGAGAGGGCATCTTATTGAAACATATAGGATTGTTAAGGGTTTGGACACGCTAGAGGCAGGAAACATGTTCCCAATGTTGGGGGAGTCCAGAACCAGGGGCCACAGTTTAAGAATAAGGGGTAAGCCATTTAGAACGGAGACAAGGAAACACTTTTTCTCACAGAGAGTTGTGAGTCTGTGGAATTCTCTGCCTCAGTGGAGGCCGTTTCTCTGGATACTTTCAAGAGAAAGCTAGATATGGCTCTTAAAGATAGCGGAGTCGGGGATATGGGGAGAAGGCAGGAACGGGCTACTGATTGGGGATGATCAGCCATGATCATATTGAATGGCGGTGCTGGATCGATGGGCCGAATGGCCTACCCCTGCACCTATTGTCTATTGTCTATTGATCAGACTAGATCAGTACCCCGTTCCTGCTTTCTCCCCATATCCCTTGATTCTGATAGCCCTAGGAGCTACATCTAAAAACTCTCTTGAAAACATCCGGTGAATTGACCTCCACTGCCTTCTGTGGCAGAGAATTCCACAGATTCACAACTCTCTGGGTGTCTGTAAGTGAATTGCTGCCTTCTTTCCAAAGCACAAATGGAAAAGTGATCAACAAAGGAGAGTTGACCTATGTCTTCTGAAACAGACTGCAGAAAATATACAGAGGCTGTGTCAAATCACATTTACAGTGCTGAATTTTTGATTTAAATTCCAAACCATGTGATAAAAATATTTTAGGCACAAGGAACTGCAGATGCTGGAATCTAGACCAAAAACACAAAGTGCTGGAGGATCTCAGTGGATAAAGGGGCTGTTCCACTGCAGTGACCTAATCCGCGAGTTCTGACGAGTTTGCCCTCGACTCATACTCGCAGCATGGTCGACACGAGGTCCTAGGTGGTCTTTGTAACTCTCCTTCATGCTCGAGAATAGTCTCCGCATACTCGAGGCCTCAGCTAGGTTGCGGCGTATTTTTCAACATGTTGAAAATACCCGCGAGTAAAAAAAGTCACCATGGAAAAAAAATCGATGCTATTTTTACTCGTAGGTTTAGTCGAAGTAGGTCGTAGAAGGTCAGCATGTTATTCGTAGGTAATCGAGGGTAGTCAAAGGTAATCGTAGGTAGTCAAAGGGAGGTCGTATATAGTCTTCAACATAGTCGAAGGGAGGTCGAAGGAGATTGTCTTCACTCTCCACTATTCGGTGTCTAATTTTCCCGAAGCTAGTCGAAGCTAGTCTTCAACATAGTCGAAGCTAGTCTTCAACATAGTCGAAGGAGGTCTTCAACATGACATTTTTTCAAACTCTCCTAAACTCTTCTAAACTCGCCAATTAGGTCGCCGCAGTGGGACAGCCCCTTTAGGTCGCATCTGTAGAAAGGATGAATAGGCAACATTTCGGGACTTGTGCCAATCCAAAATGGCGGCTGCCATTCCCTCCACACATTCTGCCTAACCCTCTGAGTTCCTCCCGCACTTGGTGTTTTGGTATTGCACTTGGAAAGGGTCCAAGACTGATTAACCAGAAAATACCACTGCTTAAAGAGTTAAATTATACAGCTACATAAATTTGGCTTCTATTTCTTTTTCGGTTCGAAGTATTTTCAATACTTCAAAACTATTTCCCTTGGGGATAGAACCTGGAAAAAAATGGGGAGTAACCATACAATTAGAGCTAAACTGTTTAGAAATAAAATCAAAATGATTCAATCTTGTTCTCCAAGAAGTTACGGATGCATGATTAATTGCACATTGAGGCTGAAATTGAAATATTTTTATTAGGCAATGGTATCAAGGGATATGGAACAAAGGTGGATAAATTGAGTTGAGGCACACATTGGTCTGAGTTAATTGAATGACAAAAGAGATGTTAGTATATGGGGTTGGAGGGAAATGGCAGGGTGACAATGGTGGATTACTCAACAACCTACTCATTAATAGATTTGAAGTCACTTAAGACTCCCTAATAGTGCAAAGCTGCCTCTGTAAATGATAATAGTTATGATCTAATTTTTAGATAAATGAGAAAATCCATGCAGTACAATTGAGAATGATATGATTTGTTATTATTTTTAGGATTGTAAATATAGGCAGTTTTTCACAACTAGTATTCACTTCAGTATCTACCTTGGTCTGTGCTCTTCCTGGTCCTTCTATAATGTGAATGACTTCAATCTCCCACAGTATACCCAAAAGCCTTATCTACGAGGAATTTTATTCCGTTTTAGGCACAGTATTTTATATGCTCATCACATCTTGGCCCTCACTCTTCCATTTTTTGGTCTCACCACAAACTTTTACTTAACCCATCCTTTTTCTCCAGAGATGCTGCCTGACCCGCTGTGTTACTCCAACACTTTGTGTCTATCTTTCATATGAACCAACATCTGCAGTTCTTGGTTTCTACACATTTTTACTGTTGCGTATTGTTCCTGTTGATCATTCTGAACCTTGAAAACAAGAAAAGTTCCAATGAAAGTTAAGCTCAAATTTAATATTGCATTTATCCACATTTTAACCGAGGAGAACTAAAACTAAAGTAACAAAATTATAAACTAGAAATTTTTTTAAAGACAATTATTTATAATTATATTTCAACAACAGCAAACGTCTGGTCATTTACACAGATAGCGAGGAACAAGATTTTATGCAATGGCTTGCTTTGGTTCATCTCGCTATTTTTCTATCTTTTCCAAGCAACAATGATCAGTTTATGTAAATAAAAAGACAACATGGTATTGACTGGCTGTACATCTGCTGTCTAAAGCAGTTTATTGTTTGCAGAGCAATAGCTATAGATCAAAAGCTTAATTGTATTAAATCATGACAATGCCTTATCAATTGAAGCACCATTGTAAGCCCAAATGCTGATAGTTTGGTGTTACCCTGCAGAGCAATGGTTTGTTCTAACACTCTTGATCCTCCAATGCAAAGACTCACAGTGCGGGCAGAACAGTGGCGGAGTTGCTGCCTCACAATGACAGAGACCCCCAAACACACAATTCTCCGCTCCCTGTACCAACCTTAGCCTCACCATCAAACGTGATGCCTTGTGGTTTTGCTGGCTGACTACTGCCTTGCATTGACCAGGTGGTAGCTCTCTGACACCTCCTCATCCCTCCCCTGGACCAACAATCATCAAGCTACGTACAGCCTCTCCTACCATCACAGATCTCATCAATTTCAGGAGTTGTCCTCTCCACAACCTCCAGCCTGATAGTTCCCCAGTTCAATGCTGGCCATATCTATCTCCTACCCAATATTCATGAACAGGACAGCTGCTTCCTTCACTCCTCCCACCGCTCACCCCTCCCCTCTCCCTGGTTTTTCCATCGGCCACCATCCCTCCTTATTCAACTCCCATCTTCATCTTCCTTTCCCATCGGATTCCAGAAACTAAAGCTGTCTGTTCTCCACTGATCACCACCTTCTAGCCTTTGCCTTTGTCTCCACTCTTAACCCCCCCCTCCCGCCACCGCTGGACCTGATCATTACCTGTCCTCCTCACCTGTATCCACCTATTGCTTGCTAGCTCTTGTCATTCCCCTCCCCCCACATCTTTATGCTGGCTGCTTCCCCTCTCAGTGAGTAAAGTTCAGGAGGTATTAAAAGAGCGCCAAGAGACAGCCCCAGGCTATTACCTTGAAGGTCGCATTGGAGCAGCAGCCAGACCAGTGAGTGAGTGGATTGGGTGGGACATCCTAATTAGTGGATTGGATAGTTGACTTGATTAGATAAAATTAAGTTCAGGTATAGCAGTGTAGCCTGGTGGAGGTGAAGTGCCTTGGAGAGGCAATGTGTAAGTCTTTGACACAATAGTCTTTGGTGAGGAGGCTACATTTAATTGGTTGTGTGTTTAATTTAATTGAAATATTTAAACTTGTGATGGCAGAAATGTTATTGCAGTGTGTTGGTTGCAGGATGTGGGAAGTCAGGGGCACCGCTGGTGTCACTGGCCACTACACCTGTGGGAACAGTGTCCAGATGCAGCTCCATAAGGACCGAGTTAGGGAACTGGAGCAGCAAGTATGCAGATGATACAACGGTGATTGGCCTCATCAGCAACAACGATGAGTCGGCCTACAGGGAGGAGGTCCAGCACTTAGCAGCATGGTGCGCTGACAACAACCTGGCCCTTAACTCCAAGAAGACCAAGGAGCTCATTGTAGACTTCAGGAAGTCCAGGGGCGGCACGCACACCCCCATCCACATTAACGGGACGGAGGTGGAACGTGTTTCTAGCTTCAGGTTCCTGGGAGTCAACATCTCCGATGACCTCTCTTGGACCCACAATACCTCAACTCTGATCAAGAAGGCTCACCAGCGTCTCTTCTTCCTGAGGAGACTGAAGAAGGTCCATCTGTCTCCTCAGATCCTGGTGAACTTCTACCGCTGCACCATCGAGAGCATCCTTACCAACTGCATCACAGTATGGTATGGCAACTGCTCTGTCTCCGACCGGAAGGCATTGCAGAGGGTGGTGAAAATTGCCCAACGCATCACCGGTTCCTCGCTCCCCTCCATTGAGTCTGTCCAAAGCAAGCGTTATCTGCGGAGGGCGCTCAGCATCGCCAAGGACTGCTCTCACCCCAACCATGGACTGTTTACCCTCCTACCATCCGGGAGGCGCTACAGGTCTCTCCGTTGCCGAACCAGCAGGTCCAGGAACAGCTTCTTCCCGGCGGCTGTCACTCTACTCAACAACGTACCTCGGTGACTGCCAATCACCCCCCCACCCCCCGGACACTTATTATCACTTATTATTATTTATTTAAATCATTTGCTATGTCGCTCTTCCAGGGAGATGCTAAATGCATTTCGTTGTCTCTGTACTGTACACTGACAATGACAATTAAAATTGAATCTGAATCTGAATCTGAGCTGGATGACCTGTGGTCCATTTGGGACGACTAAAACTTCCTGGAGATGACCTACAGTCAGGCCGTCACTCCAAGAGTACAAGAGGTGCGACGGTTGGTGCTGGAAAGGAAGGAGATGAAACGAGTGCAGGTGACCTTGGTGGAAGTACCTCTTGAAAACAGGTTCACCCTCTTGGGAGCTGTCGGGGCAGACGACGCTTCCAGTCCGAGCGGCGGACAGGTCTCTGACTCGAATCCTGGCTCTGAGGCTCGACGGGCGAGACCGACGTCAGGCAGAGCCATAGTGGTGGGTGACTCCATTGGCAGAGGTGCGGACAGGAGATTCTGTGATGACAGACCAGACTCGAGGATGGTGTGTTGCCTCCCTGATGCCAGGGTCCAAGAGAACACGGACAGAGTTCAGAACATCCTCAAGAGGGAAGGAAGTAGTTGTGTATGTAGGCACAAATGACATGGGTGAGAAGAGGAAGGAGGTTCTGCATCGTGAGAATAGAGAACTGAGTAGGAGGCTGAAAAGCAGGACTTCTGGGGTGGTCATCTCTGGTTTGCTTCCAGTACCTCGTGGTAGTGAGGGTAGGATCAGGGAGATAGTGAATCTGAATGTGTGGCTGAGGAGTTGGTGCAGGGGGCAGTGATTTAGATTTCTAGATCACTGGAATCTCTTCTGGGGCAGGGGTGGCCTGTACAAAGGGAATGGTTTGCACCTTAATTGGAGGGGGACCGACATTATGGCAGGCAGGTTTGCTAGTGCTACACGGGTGGGTTTAAACTAAACACTGGGGGGGTGGAGCAACAATGTGGAAGCGTATCTGTGCAGTTAACGGGAAAGAAAGTGTTGGAAAGGTCACGTTGAAACTAACAGGGCAGGGGAATAGGCAGCAATGCAAGGAGACAGAGGGCCATAAAAGGAGGACAGAAGCAAAAGGTTAAAGGGAAATAAGAGAAACAAACCTGAAAGCTTTGTGCCTTAATCCGAGGAACATTCATAATAAGGTGGATGAATTGAATGTGCAGTTACTAGTTTAGAAATATGATACAGTTGGAAATATGGAGATATGTGTCGACTGGGCTTGTATTCACTGGAATTAAGAAGGATGTGAGAGGATCTTACAGAAACACATAAAATTCTTAAGGGATTGGACAAGCTAGATGCTGGAAAAATGTTCCCGATGTTGGGGGAGTCCAGAAACAGGGGTCACAGCTTAAGGATAGCGGATAACTTGAAACGTTGAGTTTAGTTCAACCACTTCCTGTCAGAGCAGTGGAAGACTGGGGGGGAAAAAACAAAACAAAATTGTGATTCAAGCCATGAAGAGAAACATTTAAAATAAAGCGAAAGGGCTTGTCTGTTATCACTATCCAACAAATCGATTACTATTTGGAAATGGGATGTTGGAGAGATGATTTAAGTCTCTAGTACAAAGTGGTTTGAAAATAGGAGATGGAATTAGAGGAGGGAATCGCTGGGGAATGCCAATAGCTTTGTGATAACGAGTGCACTCCAAAATTGTATCCAGTGGAGACTGGAGAAGAATTGGCATCTTCCACATGTCAAAAGGTGGATACGATGGTAATGACACAAGTTCCTTGGAAAAGATTCAACCTGATCACAAAACCTGAGAATAGGTTAAATCCAAAAATATGTGAAATACTCTCCCAGTTCAAAATGGGGGAAAAGCAAAAATGGTACGGTTTTCTAATGTGTGCACAGCTAGGGAACAGTGTTATGGAATTAAGACAATTATTTGAACCATTCTCCATGCCTATGATTCATTATATTCCTGGCACTACAACCAATCAGAGTGAGGGTGCTTCAACCTTCAAATTTAGCTGGCTTATTAGAACTCTTTGCTTTTTCACTTTATGACCAAGTTCATGTTCACCATCATATTTCAATTGCTGCTCCCCTATATTCTGGTCTCAGCTATTTTACCATCCATTGTTATTGAGGAGTTACAGCTTCTTCTGCAACATGTTTTCAGTTTTTAATAAGTGCTGTGGGGAAATGTACGTGATGAGCAGGCATACCTAACTGGGTAAGACAGCACTCGGATTACTGCCCAGACTGAATGGCTTCAGGACAGTGTTTATATACAACAGTAGTATCGTTTGAGTCAGACCAACATTGTCTATTGACAGGTGAATGGAAACTGACTCGTGAAATTGTATCGAAGGTAGACAAAAATGCTGGAGAAACTCAGTGGGTGAGGCAGCATCTATAGAGCAAAGGAAATAGGCGACGTTTTGGGTCGAGACTCTTTTTCAGTCTGGTGTGAGTGTGGGGGGAGGGGGAAGAAGCAGAGACAGTGGGCTGAGGGAGAGCTGAGAAGGGGAGGAGAAAGCAGGGACTACCTGAAATTAGAGAAGTCAATGTTCATACCGCTGGGGTGTAAACTGCCCAAGCGAAATATGAGGTGCTGCTCCTCCAATTTACGGTGGTCCTCACTCTGGCCATGGAGGAGGCCCAGGACAGAAAGGTTGGATGTGGAATGGGAGGGGGAATTGAAGCGCTGAGCCACTGGGAGATCAGGTTGGTTATTGCGAACCGAGCGGAGGTGTTGGGCGAAGCGATCGCCAAGCCTACGCTTGGTCTCACCGATGTAGAGCAGCTGACACCGAGAGCAGCGGATGCAATAGATGAGGTTGGAGGAGATGCAGGTGAACATCTGCCGCACCTGGAAAGACCGCTTGGGTACTTGAATGGAGTCAAGGGGGGAGGTAAAGCAACAAGTGTAGCATTTCCTGCGGTTGCAAGGGAAAGTGGCAGGAGAGGGGGTGGTTTGGGTGGGAAGGGACAGATTGACCAGGGAGTTACGGAGGGAGCGGTCTCTGCGGAAAGCAGACAGGGGAAGAGATGGGAAGATAAGGCCAGTTGTGGGATCGTTGGAGGTGGCGAAAATGTCGGAGGATTATTTGTTGTATGTGACGGCCGGTAGGGTGGAAGGTGAGGACAAGGGGGACTCTGCCCTTGTTACGAGTGGGGGGGATGGGGAGTGAGAGCAGTGTTACGGGGTATAGAAGAGAGCCTGGTGAGAGCCTCATCTATAGTAGAAGAGGGGAACCCCCATTCCCTGAAGATTGAGGACATCTCCGATGCCCTGGTGTGGAACACCTCATCCTGGGTGCAGATGCGGTGTAGACGGAGGAATTGGGAGTAGGGGATGGAGTCCTTACAGGAAGCAGGGTGGGAAGAAGAGTAGTCCAGATAGTCATCGGAGTCAGTGGGTTTATAGTGGATGTCGGTCAGTAGTCTATCACCTGCGATGGAGATAGTGAGGCCTAGAAATGGTAGGGAAGTGTCGGAAATGGCCCAGGTGTATTTGAGTGCCGGATGGAAGTTATTGGTGAAATGGATGAAGTCAGTGAGTTGTGTGTGGGTGCAGGAGGTAGCACCAATGCTGTAATCGGTCTGCTTTCCGCAGAGACCACTCCCTCCATAACTCCCTCGTCAATTTGTCCCTTCCCACCCAAACCACCCCCACTCCTGGCACTCCTCACTCGGTTCCCTATCTGATCACCTGGTGGCTCAGCACTTCAACTCCCCCCCCTACCATTCCAAATCCGACCTTTATCTCCTGGGCCTCCTCCATGGCCAGAGTGAGGACCACCGTAAATTGGAGGAGCAGCACCTCATATTTCGGTTGGGCAGTTTACACCCCAGTGATATGAACATTGACTTCTCTAATTTCAGGTTGTCCCTGCTTTCTCCTCTCCTTCTCAGCTCTCACTCAGTCCACTGTCTCCGCCTCTTCCTTTCTTCTTCCCGCCCCCCCACCCTCACATCAGTCTGAAGCAGGGTCTCGACCCAAAAATTTGCTTATTTCCTTCGCTCCATATATACTGCCTCACCTGCTGAGTTTCTCCAGCATTTTGGCTACCTTCGATTTTCCAGCATCTGCAGTTCCTTCTTAAACAAACGTGAAATTGTATCTACAGTTCGTGACACTTGGAGGCAGCAATGCAGCGGGATGGCACAAGAAAAAGGCACCTGAGAAGATTATTTTTCATCATTATTAAGTTTGGAATATAAATTGCATGCATATACAATATTGTCAGTCTCATGCCACCATTCTGCTTAAATATCACTGTTCCACTTTTGCATTATCAAAAGAGTTTCTTTTCTTTGCTTTGATGGTGATCACCTTAAATGGGCTAATGCAGCATATGAACAAAATTTGATGAAACCTAGTAAGAATGAGAGGATTTCACAAATATTGGCTTTCAGTGGAAATACACAAATGGAACACACAAGGAACTTTTGACAAATCTCACATCATATTATCAGAGAGTGCACTATATATATGTTACAGTACATTACGCTTGGAATGTACAATAGAGAACTGTCTTTGTACAGGGAATAGATGTTGCATTATATTCACAGACGAAAATGTGCTGGATACAGAATACATAATGTTATATATATTATACAATTCAAATAGAAATCTAATATATATAAAATATAATATAAGTATATAATTATTACACAAATATATAATAATATATATTTATATAATATATTATGCTTATTATATTTATATTAATTGTGAAATAATTCAAATAAATATGTATAATAAAATATAATATATAATATAAATATGCATCATAAAATGTTCATATATTTAGATACACACGCACGCACACATACGCACATATATGAATAATGTGACTCCTAATTTATAATATATTACTAGACCAAGTCTGTTCCCCCAACGTGCGGTTGTGGGGGGGGGGGGGGGAGGCGGCACGCAGCATCATACACACTAACTATCTTCCCCCCCCCCCCGCACTCACGCTAATTACCCCCTTGATATTATATTAATATTATTAATTTGCTCCTTTTACCCCATAACCACCCTATCTACTGACGCACAGCCCCCAACTTGCCGTCACATCTAGAGAGGGGGGGGGGGGTAGAGAGTGAGGGCAGAGAGAGAAGGGGCAGAGGCAGAGAGAGACACAGAGACACAGAGAGAGGGATAGGGGGGTGGAGAGGAGGATAAGAGGGAGGGTGGGTGAGGGGGGAAAGGTGGGGGAGGAGGAGAGAGAGAGGGTGAGAGTGAGGGGGAGAGAGAGGGGATGCTGAGAGGGCGGTGAGGTGGGGAGCAGGGAGGGGGAGGGAGGGGGGAGGGTGGAGGGAAGAGGGTAGGGAGTGTGGAGGGGAGGGGGTTTAGGGGAGGGAGGGTGGGAGAGGTGAGGAGGGGAGAGAGGAGGGGAGAGAGGGGTGAGAGGGGGGGTAGAGAGAGAGGGGGTCGAGAGAGAGGGGAGAGAGGGGAGAGAGGGGGAAAGGGGGAGAGAGAGGGTTTTGCTGAGAGGGGAGGGGGAGAGGTGGGGAGCAGGGAGGGGGAGGGAGGGTGGAGGGAAGGGGGTAGGGGTGTGTGGAGGGGAGGGGATGGTGGGGAGAGGGGGAGAAAAAAGAGGGGAGGGGGAGAGGAGAGGGGGAGAGGAGAGGGGGGCAGGAGAGGGGGGGAGGAGAGGGGGGGAGAGGTGGGGAGAGGGAGGGGGAGGAGAGGAAAGGGGGGGAGAGGAAAGAGGGGGGAGAGGAGAGAGGGGGAGGGAAGAGGAGAGGGGGGGAGGAGGAGAGGGGGGAGGAGGATAGGGGGAGAGGAGAGGGGGGGGGAGAGGAGAGGGGGGGGAAAGGAAAGGGGGGCGAGAACCTAAAAAACATTTTAGAACCAAAAAAGACACATTCTGCAAGCATTGTAGAACCAAAAGAGACACTTTTTGCAAAAATTTTAGAACCAATAAACACTTTTTGCAAACATTTTAGAACCACTAGACACATTCTGCAAGCGTTTTAGAACCACTAAGGACACTTACATTTGAGTAGACATGTGTTCAGTGTTATTCACAGCTCAGAGAAACGTGACCCTCCGCCTTCCTCCAGCTTGCAGACACTGATTGAGGCACACCACTTCCTGGTTTTATAGTCCCTCCCCCCTGCCGCCAGCAGGGGCAGCAGAGAGAATGAGGAATTTTGTAAAATCATTAATATCTCTGTCATTTTTCATCGACGGGAAAATTCCTCGGCACACATATGGCGGAGGTGGTCTCTGAGCAAGGTGGCCTAAAATGACGGCCGTAGGTGGCGCCGTTCTCTCGGAAATCGCAGCACAGATGGCCAAAACCGGTCAAGAACAGACTTTTAGTAATATAGATAGATATATATTATATATTATAAATGATATATGATATCATAATATATGATAATATATTATAAATTAATATATAAGCCAGAACAGGTCAGTACAGAAGGTTTCATTCCCTGAAGGACATTAGTGAAGCAGGTGGTTACATGACAAATTGAATTGTAGCCATAATAATATATTGACTTTACTCATTCTTTTCACCAAAATAATGTGTTTTCCATTTCTCTGCATTAAATTTAATCGACTATCTTTACACCCATCCTACTAGCCTGCCATTATTAGAATAAGTGTCTTATGGAACAGGAAAAAGCCAGCCCACTGAGTCCAATGCAGGCTAAAAATCACCTATTTACACTAATCTCATTTTTTATTCGTCCTGCATTCCCACCAACTTTCCACCACATTTTGCTCAACTGTTCACGGGGTGGGGTGGAGTGGGGGGTAATTCACACTAGCCAATTCATATAACCAACCCAAACCTCTTTGAGAGACGGCAGAAAACCAGAGTACCTGGGGGATAGTCATGCAGTCATAAGGGGAATGTGCAGACTCCTCAGAGTGAACCCCTATCAGCCTGAAGAGGGACCACAACGTCGCCTATTCATTCCCTCCAGAGATTCTGCCTGACCCTCTGAGCTCTTTCAGCATTGTGTGTTTTGATCAAGCTTCCTGCGTCTGCACCTCCTTGTTGTCCCTATGATGCATCTTACCTTGATCGAGTGACTTGTTCAATCTTTCTAGTGTCTCCTCTTTATTAATTTTTAGTTGATTCATTACTTCTCCATGGTTTATTTTTGCAGCATTTTTCTCATTGGTATAGACGAAGTCAAAGTGTTCAGTTATTACCTCTGTCTCTACATGTAGATTTCCTTTTTGCTCCTTATTTACTTATCCATTCCACTTTCTAGTTATTTATTATTTATATGCGTATAGAGGACATTTTCGGCATCATTGTGGAGGGATCGGACAGATGACGCGTTGGGTCGTGACCCTTCTTCCAACTGAGGAATGGTCTCAATCTGAAATGTCATCTGTCCATTCCCCCCCACAGATGCTGCCTGACCTGTTAAGTTCTTCCATTACTTTGTGCTTTGCCCACGATTCCAGCATCTGCAACTCCTTGTGTCTCTAGAGGATTTGTTTAACTTCTTTTTATCTCAGCTACTGATCTACTCCCATATTCCCTCTTTTCTCTTCTTCTTTTGTTCTTTATTTGCCATCCAATCCTTTTGGGTTCAACCTGATTGTCAACTTGCTATTAACCTGATTTCTGTTGAATGTTCCCCTTTTGAACCTCCTTTCTTCCTCTCAGAGAAACTCTGTGGAGCTGCAGAAGTAAATTTATTCAGTGTGAGGCTGTCAGTTCAAAAGCTAGCACTGTGTCTCTGACAAACTCTGTAAGAAATGCTTTCTGTTGAAGGTGCAGTGGATGCATTACGTATTTAGGATCAGTAAAACTCTGGCAATCTGGTGCCAGTTGTTCAGATGCTCCAATGATCTGGTGTCTGGATTAATTCATTAGTATGCTAAATCCTCAACCCATGGACTTGTCTATTCATAAAGTCACCCGTGTGTGACTGGGAATGTGGGCTGGAGTTGGGAGCACCAGGGGTCAGGAATGTGGGTAGGTTTGTGGACGACACTGGGATCCAGATTGTGGGTCGGGTAGTGGCTGGAGTTGATGACCCGAAGAATTTGACAATATGAAAGCCTTAAACCATTTATCCTGCATTTGTACACTGTAATCATTTATAGTCTTTTCGCTGACTGGATAGCACACAACAACAAGCTTTTCACTCTACCCAAGACAACAATAAACTAAACTCAACAAGCTGAACTGTACAGACTGTAATTCAACAGGTTCTGTTTCTTTCACTCCCTTTAAACTGACCAGGACTTAGTCCCTCACCCCCTTTGAACTCATTGGATTCACTGAAAAAATTATTGTACTGCAGCGTAACATGCAAAATAAGTGAAATAAAAGTATGTGTAGAAAGGAACTGCAGATGCTGGTTTATACCGAAGAGAGACGTATGAGATAAAGGGGGATAATAAAAGTATGTTGGGAGAATAGAGTATCATCTAATAAACCCAGGAATCTGTTGGTCCTGAGACTCGATTATCAGCACTCCACTTAATTGTGTTCCAAATTGTTAAGTGTTGCAATTGAAAGAGTGCATAACCTGATACCGCTGTATTCTAAAAGCAAATCAAAATTGAACAATTCTTTGCTAAAAGAAAAGTGTTGTGAAATCAGAGACAAAATATGATTAGGATTGGTGATCTGGGAAAAATTGAGATAAAACATTGACAGAGCAACCAGCAACAGCTTCTACAACTGATATCTCATTAACAATGCATTGTACCAGAACAGTATCACATAAAATTCAACCAAGTCTCATGAACCAAATGTGGCATGGTGGCATAGCAGTAGAGCTACTGCCTTACAGCACCAGAGACCCGGGTTCGATCCTGACTACGGGTGCTTGTCTGTACGGATTTTGTACGTTCTTCCCGTGACCTGCGTGGGTTTTCTCAGATCTTCGGTGTCCTCCCACACTCAAAAGACGTACAGGTTTGTAGGTTAATTGGCTTGGTATTAATGTATAAATGTAAAATTGTCCCTCGTGTGTGTGTGTGTGTGTGTGTGTGTAGGATAGTGTTAGTGTGCGGGAATCGCTTGTCGGTGCGGACTCGGTGGTCCGAAAGGCCTGTTTCTGCTCTGTATTACTAAACTAAACTAAACGAAAGCTTTTAAGAAGCATCCTAAAGAAGTGGCGGAAAGAAAGAAAGGTTTAGGAAGGAAATATCCAAGCTTGAAGGTTTGGCAGTTGAGACAGAGTAAATACTGGTTGAATGAAGGACATTGGGGTTGAACAACAGTTGGATTGGAAGAGATAAAGATCTCAGAAGGATTTATTGCAGGTGGATTCAGTCTCAATTATACACTGTAAAATATGTCTATAACACAAGTGCAAATATTTGCCACTGAAATTGATATTAGTAGAAACAGACTGAAGAAGGATCCCGACCCGTAACGTCGCCTTTCCATGTTCTCCAGGGATGCTGCCTGACCCGCTGAGTTACTCCAGCACTTTGTGCTCTTTTGATATTGATAACTGAAAATTAATAAATTGTGATGTATATGTAAATGCCAGTGCCCCTTTAATATAAAGGGCTGTGCCTCGTGATCGAGAGCAGGTGACCTTGGAGAAGTGTCCGTGGGTGGGGCAGAATAAATCATACTTACAAGATGTCGGACGTGTTTTCCTTCTGCTTGTGCTAGTCACAACAGGGCCTTACGTGGTCTCAAACATTACATAAATGAAAAGCGTACCAGGCCTTACAACAGTGAGCAAATTGTTCTACATGTTTAACATGCAGGTTGAAAATTGCCGCAATTACTCTCTGGATCATCTGTGTGTTCATTTCTTCTCTTTGAAATGTCACTATTGAGTTGTGGAGAGTAAAACCCATTTATAATATTTACAGATACTATGTATTTTGTCTGACAACATAAGGGTCTGATTCCAGCAGCTGAAAATTATCATCCGACCTTAATTTGATCACAGCTCTTCACATAAAGGACAGAGCTTTGCATTTATCTCGAATTTTTGTTTATGATTCCATGATCTAAAACTCTTCACAGTCAGTCATGTGTAGGTATTGTTATAACATCAGGAAGATTGCATCTCATTAAATAAGGCAAGGTTCCAAAATAGTAATGAGATAATTGGATGGAAATTGAAAAAAAATGTGATGAAGGTTCACCTACTTTGTGTAAGGCCTCATGCAGCAAGATTCTCTCATGCAGGTCCTTGCACGCTTTCTGCATACAAAAGCCTTTACCTCACTCGCTGCAGGCATTTCAGGAAGAGGAAATTAGTTAGAATTCAGTAGCTCTGCGAGGTTCCTTCCCCTATCTTGAGCGTTTGGATCATGGATCGGGGGACAATTTGAGGAGTGGGCAATTTATACAGGGATGAAATGGAATTACTCCACTCAGTTGTCCATAAACCATTCAGGTGTGCGTGAATCATAGAAACATAGAAACAAAGAAAATACGTGCAGGAATAGGCCATTTGGCCCTTCGAGCCTGCACAGCCATTCAATATGATCATGGCTGATCATTCAAAATCAGTACCCCGTTCCTGCTTTCACCCCATATTCCTTGATTCCATTAGCCCTAAGAGCTATATCCAACTCTATTTTGAATACATCCAGTGAATTTTCCTCCACTGCCTTCTGTGGCAGAGAATGCCACAGTTTCACAATTCTCTGGGTGAAAAGGTTTTTCCTTATCTCAGTCCTAAATGGCCGACCCCTTATTCTTAAACTGTGGCCCCTGGATCTGGAGTCCACCAACATCGGGAACATTTTTCCTGCATTTAGCCTGTCCAATCACTTAAGAATTTTTATGTTTCTATAATATATCCTCTCATCCTTCTTAATACCAGTGAATATAAACACAGTCAATCCATTTTTTTTGTCACATGTCAGTCCCGCCATCCAACGAATTAACCTGGGAAACCTACGCTGCACTCTCCCAATAGCAAAAATGTCCTTCCTCAAATTAGAAGACCAAAACTGCACACAATACTCCAGATGCGGTCTCACCAGGGTCCTGTACAACTGCAGTAGGACCTCCTTGCTCCAATAATCAAATCCTCTCGCTATGAAGGCCAACATGCCATTAGTTTTCTTCACTGCCTATTGTACCTGCATGCTTATTTTCAGTGACTGATGTACAAGGTCACCTAGGTCTTGTTGCACATCCCCTTTTCCTAATCTGACACCGTTCAGATAATAATCTGCCTTCTTGTTCTTGCCACCAAAGTGGATAACCTCACATTTATCCACATTATACTGCATCTGCCATGATTAGGTGCCCACTCACCTAACCTATCCAAGTCACCCTGCAGCCTCATAGCATGCTCCTCGCAGCTCACACTGCCACCCAGCTTTGTGTCATCCGCAAACTTGGAGATGTTACGTTTAACTCAGGTGTGCGTGAAACATTGTGGATTGCCGAATCGATGAATATATTCAGTGTTGTGATTGACAGATTTTCGGATAATATCATTATCAATTAATATTGAAATCTAGTTTAGAGTTACTGCGTAGAACCAGGCCCTTCGACCTACTGAGTCCACGCTGATCATTGATCAGCTATTCACACAAATGGCGCAGTGGTTGTGTTGCTGCCTTACAGTGCCAGAGACACTGGTGCTGCCTGTACGTAGTTTGTACATTCTCCCTGTGACCGCATGGGTTTTTTCTGGGTGCTCTGGTTTCCTCCCACCCTCCAAAGACGTGCAGGTTTGTAGGTTTAATTGGCTTTGGTAAAATTGTGACTTGTCCGTAGTGTGTAGGATTGGCTAGTGTATGGGGTGAACGCAGGTCGGCCAGGACGTGATAGGCCGTAGGGCCTGATTCCACACTGCATCATTAAAGTATAAAGTCTAGTTCTATGTTATCTCACCTTTTGCAACTAGTGGCCAATTAACCTACAAACCTGCATGCTTTTGGGATGTGGGAGAAAACCAGAGCACCCGGAGGAAACCCACACAGTTACAGCAGCTCTGCCAGGTGTGCCATGGTACCGGCCACAACATGGGGTAGTTAATTGTGGTTGAAGTAGAATTCAAATGTAATGCTACTCAGTGACGATGCTGACTCAGGCTATTTTTCTTATTTTTAATAAATGTATTCATACAAATCAGAGAGCCTTTGTCCAACCTCCTCCTATTTTCTACTAAGTGGAATACAATTGCTACAGGGATTCTAATGAAAACATTTGTTTGTAGCACTTTATCTGTCAAGTTTGGAATGTTTAATTGTCATATGTACCGACAATGGAACAGTGAATGTCTTACTCGCAGCAGCATAACAGTGCCTTAAACACAATATTCATAGATAACATAATAAACAAAAAAAATAATAACAACAATAATCGTGCAAATAGCCCAAAGAAAGTCCATAGTTTGTAGTTTAATTTGTGTTCGAGAGCCTCATGGCTATTGGGAAGAAGCTATTCTTGAACCTGCTGTTCATAGTTTTCAGACTCCTATACCACCTTCCCAATGGTAGAAGTGAAATGATAGCATAGCTAAGGTGATGTGAGTCTTTGATGATGCTGGTCGCCTTTCTGAGGCAGTGACTCCTATAGGTCCATTTGATGGTGGGAAGGTTATGGCCTGGCCATTTGTTGTCATACTAGACTGTGGTACAAGCAGTCAATATTCTCTTTACCATTCACTTGCAGAAGTTCAGGAATAATACAGCAATAGAAAACATTTATTCAACAACATATCCCCTCCCCCCTCTCTCCCTCTCTCTCTCTCCCTCTCTCTCTCTCCATACCCTTTGATACCTTTTGTGTCTTGAAATTCATCTCTCCTTCAATATTTTCTCCATAGGCTTATCCAGGGTTAATATAGTATCATAGATACGAATTACAGCGAGGTGGTCATACCTAAGTTGCAGGCAGAGAGTAGATGGGCGACTATCAGGAAAGGGAGAAGCAGAGAGCAGGAATCGTGTGGCAATTTCCCTCAAAAACAAATATACCTTTTGGATGTTGTTGGGGGGGGGGGGGGGGATGACTGATCAGGGGTGAGCAACAGCAACAGTCAGACCTGGGCTTCAGACCTGGCTCTGACCAGAGCAGGGGACGGTAACGTCAGCCGGAGTGATAATGAAAAGAGACTCATTAGTTTGGTGGACAGGCAGGAGATTCTGTGGCAGCAAGCAGGGTGGTGTTACGTCAGGGTATGGGATGTTTTGGAATGGCAACAGAGCAATCTCAATGAGGAGGGGGAGCAGCCAGATGGGTGGCACAGCTGTAGAGTTGCAGCCTTACAGAGCTAGAGACCCAGGTTCAATCCTGACTACGGTTGTTATCTATAGGGAGTTTGTACGTTCTCCCCTTGACCTGCATGGGTTTTCTCCGGGAACTCCGGTTTCCTCCCACACTCAGAAGACGTACAGGTTTGCAGGCTAATAGGCTTGGTAAAAATGTAAATTGTCCTTAATGTGCGTGGGATAGTGCTAGTGTGCAGGGATCGCTGATCTGTGTGGACTCGTTGGGCCGAAGGGCCTGTTTCAGTGCTGTATCTCTAAAGTAAAGTAAACTAAACAAAAGTCATTGTGCCCGTTGGCACAAATGAAATTAGTCGGAAAAGCGGAAGAAGGCCTACAGTGAAGATAGGGAGTGAATCACAAGATTAAAGAGCAGGACCTTGAGGGCAGTAATCTCCGTATGTCCCGGTGTCACATGCTAGTGAGGATAGGAACAGGTAGATAGAACAGATAAATGCGTGGCTCGGGAGTTGGTGGAGATGGCAAGATATCAGACTTTTGGCCAGTGCTGGGGCAGAGGTGACCTGTGCAAGAGGGACAGGGTGCACCTGAACTGGAGAGGGGCCAATATCCTTGCAGGGAGGTTCGCTCATGCTATTTGGGAGGGTTTAAATCAGAGGGGTAGGATGAGAGACGGAGGAACTAGAGTACAAGGTCACCGAAAGGAAGGATTGATGGGAAGATAGTGGTTAGGAGCAGTAAGTTTCACAGGAAGGACAGGCAGAGAGCGGTTCCATGAAGGAGCAGCCAATAAACCATACCAATTCCCCAACTTCCTCGAAAGACAGGAATTTTGGCATGTCTCCAATAACTCTTACCAACATCTACAGATGCACCATGGAAAATATCAAGTATCTTGATGTATCACAACTTGGTATGGCAACAGCTCTGCCAAAGACCACAAGAAGTTATGGGGTGTTGTGGATGTAGCCCAGTCCATCACACAAACCAGCCCCATTAACTCCATCTATACCATGCTGCCTCGGGAAAGCAGCCAATATAACCGAGGACCATTTACACTTTGGTCATTCCCTCTTCTCTCCCGTTAGGCAGAAGATAGAAAAGCTTGAAAGCCCATTCCGCCAGATTCAGGAACAGCTTCTTCCCTGCTGTTATCAGACTACTAATTGATCCTCCTATGTGCTAAGGGCATAGTCCTGATATCCCAACCTACCTCATTGTGATCCTTGCACTTTTTTAATTTGCACTTTTTTTGTAACTGGGATGCCATAATGCTGTGTCTCTTTGCAATACCTGTTGTACTTATACACAGCTCAATTGCACTTGTGCATAGTATGATTTGAATTCAGAGCATACAAACAAAGTTTTTCACCGTATCTCAGTACGTGTGAAAATAAGAACCAATATCAACACCAAGAGGATGCATATCTCCTCTCTGAAGATATTAAGTCGCGTCTCATTTGATGTTTTTCACGAAATAGTTATGTAGAATAGTACGGTCTTGCAGTTTTTTGTAAGTTATTTTCACTGGCTAAAAATAGGAAAAACTATGCTTATTGGAATAATGTTTTATACAACAAATTTTAGCCAGCCATTTTTTTAGCCTTAAAACAGTTGCGATGTTTCATGGAGGCACAAGGAACTTCATAAGCTTGAAACTTACTTTGAACACAAAGTGCTGGAGTAACTCAGCAGGTTAAGCAGCACCTCTGGAGGACGGATTGATGATGTTTCGTTGGGAGCTTCTTCAGATTGAGTTGTTTATTTCTAGATTTATTGATTTGCCAGGTTTAATGTAAAATGTTGTTAATCTTTTGATATAACTGGACTGCAACAGGAATTGTTGGTGTACTTGGCAATGTGTGCATTTATTATCCATCCCGAATTGCCCCTGGATAAAGGATGTATTTAAGGGAAAACTACATTGGTAGGTTTGGAGTCACATATTTGGACAGATTGAGTAGACCAGCAAATTTCTTTCTCCGGAGGACATTATTGAATTAGATGCTTTTTAGTACAATCTAGTGATTCCATTGTTAGCATTACTGAGATCATCTTTTCTAAAGAAATAATCCAACTTTATTTAATAGCTCAAATTTTTATTCAAGGAAATTCATATCATCGTGTATCTGTAAATACACTATCAGAATCTTTCTGTTCAAGCATATAATTTATAATTCTATTGATAATCCTTGTGTAAATCAGTTGGCTCGTAATCATAGCTTGTAAAATAATTATTTGAAACATTATTATACACATGAAGATTTAAATTATTTGATTGCATTCCAGCATTGAATTCACTCATGGGTAACCAAGAGTCTATCTCTAAGCTATCAGCATTCTTTGATTAGATTTTATTCTCCATTTTACTTCTGGGTGACTGTTACTCTATGCAGAAATCATTTAAACGAATTGCCAGATTCTAATCTGTAGCTCATTGTTGGAGAGCCATCTTTAATCCTTATATGAAGTAATTAAAGTTGCTGATTAGATTTCAACCTAATTCACACCCAGGTATTCTTAAATTATCCAATGCTGTTTACAAACTATACAAAATTGATTCTTGGTTTCTTAACTAAGACAGTCTCATTATAAGTCTTTAATTATCAATTTAGGCAAGCTTTGATGAGGGAAGTGGAAAATCTGTTTTACTGATGTTGCCACTAAAACATTTATGTTCCTTTCATTCTGGAGTTCGGCTTCTTTCAGCTGTATTTTCAGTTCATTTCTTTGTGAGGACATAAAGTGACATGACTGTGGTATTGACAACAGGTCTGTGATGTCTGTATGGGTTTGCACGCAGTATATCTATTGGCATCAAAATGCTGTTTTCTGTTAATGACTTTTCTTTGGTAATTTCTACATATTAAGCATTTTGTGAATTCCGTATTAGCTCACATGAATTGCCCAAATGAGCTGAGATTAAATGGAGCGAATCAAATAGTAAGATCTTTATTTATCTGACAATGACTTAATGCTTTCTCCTGCAATCTTTTCTTACAATCTAATTTACGTGTGACCAAAGTTTACTTGCCTTAGCTAATATATCCTTCTTGTCTTGGTTACGATTTTTGTCTGATTTCATCGCCATGAAAGGCCTTGGAATTTGTACCAGTGTCAGTGTAATCTAGCTCTCCCTAATACATGGGAAACAGAAGCAGGAGTATCTAATACAACTTGGATCATAGGAGAGTGTAGGCACAGGAAGAAAACCTTTGGCTCGCCAAGGTTACACCAGCCACAATGCCAATTTGTCGAATCTCACCTGCCTCCATATGACCTTTATCCATCTGTTCCCTGCCTGTTCATGTGCCGGTCTGAATACCTCTTAAATGTTGTCTTGAATACCTCTTAGTTGCTGTCTGCTTCTCCCACCTCCTCGGACAGTGCGTTCCAATCACATACCTTTTTCTGTGTTAAAAAATAATGGCCTTGTAAATCTACTTTTAACCTTCCTCCAGTCATCTTAAACCTATAGTATAACCCTGACATTTCCACATTGGGAGAAAGATTCTAACTATTTACGCTATTTGTGCCTCTCATAGTTTCATATACTGCCAGCAGGTCCATGCTCAGCCTCTGATGTTCAAGAGAAAACAATCCAAATAGTTCCAACCTTTCTTAACACTTTACAATCCAGGCATCATCCCAGCCCATTCCATCTCAGGATCCTTCCACCCTTTATGTCTTCACTGTGTGTTGCCTCAGATAGGCTGGAAGTAACAACAAGAATCCAACCAACCTGACCATTCCCCTTTGTCCCTTCTACTTTGCGGCTCAGGATCTCAGGGTGAGAGGAAGCGTTGTCCTGGTAAATGCGGCAGTCGGTAGTTTTGTAGTCAAGGTCTGTCAATATTCTGTGTCACCCATGATGGAGATGGAGAGATCAAGAAAGGGGAGGGAGGCGTCCGAGGGAGACCAAGTGAATTTGAAGGAAGGGTGGAGATTAGTGGTAAAGTTAAGCAAATAAACAAGTCATGCACAGGTGCCGGATGCAATGCATTGGAGAAAGAATTGGGTACGGTGCCAGTATATGTTTGCAACAAGTTTGACTGTTCGATGTAACCGACAAAAGGGCAGGCATAGCTGGGGCCCATGCGAGTGACCATAGCTACTTCTTTAACTTGGAGAAAGCAAGAGAAGTCAAAGGAGAAGTTGTTGATGTTTGATAGTCTATGAGGTCATTAGTCATTCTTTACCCTTTTCTCAGGGAAGAAAGGAGCCTGTGTTTTCTTGATTTTTATATCCTTTCATTTCTGGCATCATGCTGGTGTTCTCTCATTCCTCATACTGTTGTATAATTTGGTTATACGATGCAATTGGAAAATAATACTAGACAGCTGTGTTCCATTGCAATGATTATCAATCATCTGATGCAATTTTTCTTATTTTTTCACCAACTGTAAACATTAAATGGGTTGGCAATCCATGTAGTTTATATGGACTTTAGCAAGGCATTTGACACGATTCTGCATGATAGGCTATTCCAAAAGGTTAAATCACAAGGGATTCGAGGCTATTGGCAAACTGGATTAAAAATTAGTTCTGTGACGGGACGCAGAGGGAAGTGATGGATGGGTGTTTTTCTGAATGGAAATCTGTGACAAGTGTTGTATCGTAACGATCGATGCTGAGACTATTATAATATATATGTATAAATGACTTGGATGAGAATGTTGGTGGTATAATTTGTAATTTTGTGGGACAATAATTTGAGGAAGGACATTCTTGCTATTGAGGGAGTGCAGCGTAGGTTCACGAGGTTAATTCTCGGGATGGCGGGACTGTCATATGATGAAAAAATGGAGCGACTGGGCTTGTATTCACTGGAATTTAGAAGGAAGAGAGGGGATCTTAGGGAAACAAAAACATTATTAAGGGATTAGACATGTTAGATGCAGGAAACATGTGCCCGATGTTGGGGAAGTCCAGAACCGGGGGCCACAGTTTAAGAATAAGGGGTGGGCCATTTAGAACCGAGATGAGGCAAAACAGAGAGTTGTGAATTTGTGGAATTCTCTGCCTCAGAAGGCAGTGGAGGCCGATTCACTGGATGCATTCAAAAGAGAGTTAGATAGAGCTCTTAGGGCTAGCGGAATCAAGGGGTATGGGGAGAAACAAGAACGGGGTACTGATTGTGGATGATCAGCCATGATCACATTGAATGGTGGTGCTGGATCAAAGCAACGAATGGCCTACTTCTGCACCTGTTGTCTATGTATCTATTTAACACAAAATTGATGAACTTGTAGATAGTGCAGAAGGTTGTCGAAGAATATACTGGGACACAGACCAGTTGGAAAGTTGGGAGTGGTGGCAAAGGCAATTTAAAAAAGTGATAGATCATATTCTGGTAGGATATTTCAAAATGTAGGGGAGGAACCTTAGGAAAATTGATTGACAGACAGACCTTGAGTGTATGTTCAAGGTTGAAAGAAGCCATCTACATGGATTGCACAGTGAAAAAAGCATTTGGTATCATAGGCTTGCTTTCATAGCATGAGGCACTGAGTAAAAGAGTTGGAATGCCATAGTCATAGGGTCATACAGCGTGGATACAGGCCCTTGGCCCAACCTACCCATGCTGACCAAGTCCCATCTACACAAGTCCCACCTGCCTAAAGAGTCATCGAGTCATGTTGCGGTTGTAAAAAACATTGGTCCGACTGCACTGAGCATTGTGTACAGCTCTGGTTGTCATGCTGCCAGGAAGATGTGGTAGCAATAGAGAGAGAGCGTGCAGATTACATTCATCACAATGTTTTCTGAAATTCAGGACCACAGTTATAAGGAGAGGTTGGATAGGCTGGTTGTATTCTCACTGGAATGTAGGAGGTTGAGAGGTGACCTTATAATTTTTTTTATTATTATGAAAGGCGCAGATAGAAAATATAGTCAGAATCTTTCTCGCAAGGCATGGGAGCCCAGAACTACAGATTTAAGATGAGAGCGCAGAAATTTAAGGGAGATTTAGACTTTAGATATACAGCATAGAAACAGGCCCTTCGGCCCATCGAGTCTGAACCAACCAGCGATCATCCCGTACACTAACACTATCCTGCACACTAAGAACAAAGCTGTATGACTTGGAGTGTTGAAGGAAACTGGAGCACCCGGAAAAACCCCACGCGGTCACTAGGGAACGTACAGACGGGACCCGTAGTCAGGATCGAACCCGGGACTTTGGCACTAAGGCAGCAGCTCTACCATTACACCTCTGTGCCACCCTTACACCACTGTGCTGTCCTGGGATCTAAGGGGTTACGTTTTTCCACTCAGAGTGTGAATATCTGGAATGAGGTGGTGGTAAAGGCAGATGCAATTGCAGCATTTAAAAGTTGGTTGGACAGGTTCTTGGGGAGGTAAGTTCCTACTGGGATATGGGCCTAATGCAGGCAACTGCGGGGTGGTGCAGAGAGGCACCACTGTTGGCATGGACAAGGTGGGCCGATTCTGTGTTGTATTGATTCTATAATTGATTCTATAATTGTCCTTCTTCACAATTTCTTTTGAAAAATCGAAGTGTATTCAGATTCAGATTCAGATTCAGATTCAGATTCAGAAAACTTTATTGTCTGTCATAACAGAAAATCTTCTTTGACGTGGCTCAACATACAACCAGGACAATGTACTGATAAGCAGTCATACAACACAGATTTCTGCGAGCACACACAGTGTGTATAGATCTTAAAAGCAAGTATAAAGATTAAAAACTTTATGGATAAAAAAAGACTAACAAATAATTCAAAACAAATGTCCTCGTTTCCGAACGCATACAGGAAGACCAGTCAATCCACGAATTACCTGATAAAATCAGACAGCATGTTTGAGATGAAACATCAAGCCATGTGCCTGGGGGTCAAATATGCCAGTTGTCAAAGTATTGCTTCGGATCAGGCTCAGGAATGAAATATATGAGTGGAACTTGCCTAATGTATCGTGGCAGAGTTAAATAAAGCCAGCACTCTGATGGTTTTGTAATTGTTTTGTGTGTTTCCAAATGGTATTCAGCTCAAACATAATAAGGTTTGCAACTTAACAAAAATATTCTCAAAGCCGTCTTCCATGTCAAAATGGGCAACGATTTACTGTGAAACAACTGCTCGGGAAAGTTCACCGTTTACCCATCTAGAATGTTGCTACGGTAAAACTCCATGAATCCAATGTTCAGAAATGCCAATGATTAACCATCTGGCTCACCAAGTCCCATTTCTCAGGTTATGTTAAGAGTAGTTTGAAGAAAGGTCCCAATCTCCGAAATGTTGCCTGTTCATCCCCCCCCCCCCCCAGAGATGCTGCCTGATCCCAGAACCGATCAAACAGCTAACAATGGCCTGTTTCCTTTATCATTGTTACTTTTTTTTGCTTATCTTTCATTCATTTATTTTATCTCCCTACATCACCTTCTATATCTCTCATTTCCCTTTCCCTTGACTCTAGTCTGAAGAATGGTCTTGATCCAAATTGTCACCCATTCCTTCTCTCCAGAGATGCTGCCTGTCCTGCTGAGTTACTCCAGCATTGTGTGTCCATGCTGCCTGATGTGCTGAGTTACTCCAGCATTGTGTGGATCGCTCAAGATTCCAGTAGCTACAGTTCCTTGTGTTTCTGGTTAAACTAACTGGGTTCAGGCCAAAATTGATTACACTGCTGTGCTTGATCTTAACAAAAAAAATTGAATACCGGTTATTAATATATTTGTGGTTCAGAATAGTCTGAAAAGTCAACTAGTCTGGCATCAAAGACCCCAGGGTGTCTGATTATCAGAATGATTGGAGTTTGTCTGCACTGAAAGTAATCCAAATACAATTACAAATCTTAATGCAAAACCCAGAGCTTGGCAGAACTCAGCGCTTCAAGCAGCACCTGTAGAGGGGATGGACAGACAACATTTTGGGTTGTGACTGAGAGGAGTAGTGGGGAGAAAAGTAGAAAGGAGGAACGGGGGTGGGTCAAAGCCTGGCAAGTGACAGGTGAGGGGGGTTTTGATTGGCAAAATGGATGGAGCAAGTGACAAAGGCTAGAGCTAAAAAGGAGACAAGCGGGTGTCTGAGAAGGGGAATGAAATGTAAAACTGGAGGGAGGAATATGGGTGGAAAGGGACAAGGGAGGGGAAAGGAGTGGGTATAAAGAAAAATGTGAGATAGGAGAAGAGCCTACAAAGGGGGGGTGGGAGTGCGTTTGTGCATATGGGATGGGGTGGAGTCTTACTTGAAGTTGGATCTTAATGTCTTATGTCTTATGGTCTGAATTTAGTGGTTCAATGGTGCATTTATTGTCACCTGAGCGAAGTGCAAACGCAGTGAAATTATTTTCTTACAATCTAGTAGAGTATCGCCAACGCTACGCACATGCCCAATTAGCAAATTGTACAGAAATAGCCTACTGATCCCGCATGCAAGAGGCACCATGTTTTAGAGCCATTTTCAAAGTCCAGTCCATGCTCTGGGATTGACCTGGGAAGAGTGATTTCTTCTTATTTCACAATATCTAAAAAATAATGCATTTTAAATTCAAAATCTCTTAGAATTGCGAAGAAAGCCTTAAAGCTCCCTCCCTGAAGCTTAATGAAGCACCAGAAACCTGTCTGACACACTTAACAAGTGTGGATTGACAAAGTGGAAAGAATTGTGGTGAATTGGGCAGGTGAGGAGATTTGTTAGGTGCTGTCATTTGGCAAGAAATTAATTTTTATCCCAAGTTATAATTGTGATTATTCTGGAAAATGGGACTTGTGTTCAGCAGATAATTGGGATTTAGATGTGGTAAGGACCTTGTTGGAAAGTTTATTTTTTGCTTTTATTCCATTGTTATAGAAATGTTAATTCTAAAATGGCAGTATAACACAGAGAAAAGGAATGTACAAGACCTCCAACTCTTACTTAAGATGGATGGTTCACCCCAGCCTGTGTGTGCAAATGGCACACTATAACTACAGCTGGCAGAAGAGCACTTTTTTAAATAAGAATCAAGCTGTTCTATTATACTTTATCTTTTTTTTTACAATGGGAGAAAGCTTTTATCGCCTTTTCTGAATATTGGCAAATTTCCCACTTCCTAGATGAAATTACACAATGGTATTAAAAAAAAATCAACTGAGTGCCTTTATTACTGAACTCAGTGCAACCTTTATTTGAACGCCCTACACAGATGTGTCGGTTCATTGCATTTCACAAATATAAATATGTTTAAGAAGTAAGGGCTTTTATAATGAAATGATAACATTAACAGGAGCAGGTAAGTGATTGTAATAGAACTTAAATGGTGTCAATCATAGCCTTAGAATATCCAAAAACATACTACAGCCAATTTCCACCGACATCCGATCACTGTGGCTGCCAGCATAGCAACTCAGCAGCACACAGCAAGGACCCATGAACAATAACGATGTTACATGTCAGTTAATATTCTTTCAGCGGCGTGAGTTAAAGAATGAATGTTGGTCGGGACATTTGGGGAACTCTCCTGTCATCTCTGAACTGTGCAGTGGGATCTATTACACTTGCTTGAGCTTAACCACTGGGTTTAACAACTCATCCAAAAGTCAGAATCACTGACAATGCAGAATTCCCTCAGCGCTGCACTATAATGTCAGCCTAAATTATGTGCACCCGTGCTGGAATGTAAAATGGTCACAAAGATGTACAGAGATATACAGGCTGCAAGCACAGCTGTACCAACATCATGACATTGAGAGCTAACATTGAATAAGATGAATTGTTACCACTATTTAGCAATGTGTTCTTGAATGACAGTTCTTAAAATTTAAGGACTGCTTGCTGTCAAAGAGAAATCAAAAGATGGATTGTCATCTAAATGGAGGGAGACTGCAAATGAGTGATGTTGAAGAGATTCGAGATGCTCTTGTGCACGGACCACAAAAAGTTAACAGGTAGGCCCAAGAAGTGGTTGAGAAAGACAACGGCATTTTGGGCCTTATGGCGAAGGAGAGGTGGGAATAGAGAGGTTTTGTACAGTTGTACATATGCCATACCTAGAATGCTGAGTGTATGCAGGAAGGAACTGCCGATGCTAGTTTATACCGAAGGTAGACACAAAACGCTGGACTAAGTCAGCGGGACAGGCAGCATCTCTGGATAGAAGGAATGGATGATGTTTCGGGTTGAGGCCCTTCAGATAGCACAGTTTTGATCCCTTATCACAAAAAAGGATATAGTTTCATTGGAGGGAGTCGGAGGAGATGTATGGGACTCAATCATGGGATGTCATGCCAAGAGTCGCTGGACGGTTTGGGTTGTGTTCCTCGGAGTTTGGAAGAATGACTGAATTCAAATATCTGAGATGTTAAGAAGGCTCAACAGGATAGAAGTGGAAGAGTCATGAACAAAGGAACATAGCTTCTACTATTACACGACCATTACACTGCAACCATTGCACTTTTCCACTTATCTATGATAAGTTATCTATGACCGGGCAGTCACGGTGGCACAGCGGTAGAGTTGCTGCTTTACACCAAAAAATGCAGCGCCAGAGACATGGGTTCGATCCCGACTATGGGCGCTGTCTGTATGGCGTTTGTACGTTCGCCCCGTGATCTGCGTGGGTTTTCTCCGAGATCTTCGGTTTCCTCCCACACTCCAAAGACGTACAGGTTTGTAGGTTAATTGGCTTGTTTAATTGGCTTGATAAAAATGTTAAATTGTCCAAGTTGGCGATATGCAGAGTACTGCCCTGCCGACTACAAAATTCAGAAGGTTCAGAAGGTATGATTGTGCTTATCTGTAGTATGTTTTTACTGGATTGCATGCAAAACAAAGAATTTCACTGTACCTAGGTCCATAGGCACATGTGATAATAAAATAGCAGCATCAACATTATAGCTTCAAAATAAGGGTCTGGCCACTTAAAACAAGTGTGTGGATATTACTTCTCTCAGAGGGTAATAACTCTGGACTTCTCTGCCCCTGAGAGTGGTGCAGGCCAGATCATAAGCCATATTAAAGATGGAGATAGATAAATATGTGAAAGATTGCAAAATTGAAGGTTATGTGGAACTGGTACAGGAGTCGAGGCCAGCAGAGTTCAGCTGTGATCAGACTGAATGGCAGGGCATGCTTAAGGGACCCTGTTCTTATTTTGTTGCATTCTTGTGGAAGGTGTTTTGTGAGTTAGAAGATAACCAGAAATGGCACTTAAGTTTTTTTTTTATTGACTCGTACCAAAGGTCAAGCAGCAGCTTCTTTTATCTAATTAAATATTAGACTAAGGTAATTGGAAATGTTGTAGTGAACAAGTGCTGCTTGTCATTCGTTCCACACAGATATGCCCAAACAACTTGAGGGCTTTTACACCAGGAGTTAAGGTCACTAGAAATCCCAAATAACACAGGTCAGTGCTACAAGGTGCTCTGTGTGAACATGACAAATTGCTTGTATCTCCTGTCTCTCAGGAATCGTGGGAAGACACTGCTCTACATATTACTCTGGCTGCCTGTACTTTTCGAGCTAAGTGAAACCTACCCAATCAGTATTAACGTTGGAGGAGAGAAAAATAAATGCAGGAATGCAGTCTCATTAAATGAAGAAATGGACACCAGCGATCCTTCACTCCCACAGAACTAGATTTGGGTGGGTGAGGTACGAGTTGAAAAAAACTTCTCACTTTTAACCTAATCCCAGTAGTGTTTTGTGGGTGGAACGTTTAGTTTAGTTTAGAGATACAACATGGAAACAGGCCCCTCGGCCCACCGAGTCCTTGTTGACCACCGATCCCACATTCACACCAGCTCTATGCGATCCCACTTTATCTCATCCACTCCCGACACAATAAGGGTAATTTTATAGAAGGCAATTAACTTCCAAATCCGCATGCCTTTGGGATGTGGGAGGAAACCGGAGCACCCAGAGGAAATCCATGCAACCACAGGCAGAATGTGCTAACTCCACACAAACAGCACCCGAGGTCAGGATCGAACCTGGGTCTCTGACGCTGTGAGACAGCAACTCTACCAGTGGGCCACTGTGCCATCCCTACAGACGATGGTGAGGTGGTGGTTAACTTGCTTCCACAGGATCTGAACCAGAAAATGCAATTTGGAATAGTTGGTTCAATGTTAAAATATCTACTGAAAATCAAATCGTGAGAGATAAAATTAAACTTCAACAATTTGGCACCTGAGTGTTTGGAAATCCTGATGGTGCATACTCACTGCTCTGTTCAGAATGTGAGCCAATGGTTCAGAGTACATAGAGTCATACAGTGTGGAAACAGGCCCATCAGCCCAACTTGCCCATGTCAACCCACATGCCCCATCTACAGTAGTCCCACCTGCCTGCGTTTGGCCCATAGCCTTCCAAGCCTGTACCTGTCCAAATGTTTCTTTAAACATTATGATAGCACCTGCCTCAACTACCTCCTCTGTCAGCTTGTTCCGTATACCTACCACCCTTTGTGTAATAATGTTACCCCTCAGGTTCCTATTAAATCTTCCCCCCCCCTCACCATATCCTCTGGTTCTTGATTCCCCTGCTCTGGGTAAAAGACACTGCGTATTTGCTCTATCTACTTCTCTCACGATCTTATACACCTCTATAATTTCACCCCTTATCCTCCTGCGTTCCAAAGAATAAAGTCCTAGCCTGCTCAACCTCAAAGTACACGTGGGTTTTGTGACTAGACCTCTGGGCTGTGGACTGGGTGCAGGTGAAGTCTGGGGTGCTTATATCTTTCCTGTTCCATTTAAGCTTATCAGGTTCACTGGAAAATTTATTGTACTTCTTTGTAAGGAAATAAATATGTGTTTGGGTATTAATGAGTAATATCCAAGAGAGTAATATCCAACTAGTCCGGCACCATCAAAATCCCGAGGTGTTGGATTATTGGATTATTTCGCAATTAAACCATTGAAAAAAATGCCTATCTGTCTCTTCTTGTCTATCAATCTGCAGTCTCTTCTGTCTGCAGTCAACTGATTTGATCATTAATTAATTATAATTCCTTACTTGGTTGAATACAAAGTTGGTTGATCAGATTGGAAATTTGCACTCAGATTTACTGACATACCGACAAATATTTTTTGATTTGATATTTTCACTTTCCTTTTTCCTATTTGTTAATTTTGGTTTAGATTTGTTTACGTCCATGAAAAAATAAATTCCACCCATCTTTCCCATCAATAGAACTTTGATGTTTGTTGTTTTGGGTGAAGCTTTCCTGCTTCAGGATCAGGCACAGTTCAACCTTTGTTCTTTGCTCTCGGCATAGCAGCACAGACTGCAGCAAACTCTACCACTGAGCAATTAAAATGACATGAAAGATTTGTCACTTGGCCGTCCAGTCTGTCAATGCAGTCAAAGGGCCTCCTGTGACATCAAATGGACAAGTGAGTTGCTTCATGCAACAGATTGAACATAGAACGAAAGACCAGTACAGCACTGGAAAAGGCTCTTTGGCTCACAACATCTGTGCCCAACATGATGTCAAGATAAACTAACCTCATCTGCTTTCACATGATCCCTATTCCTCCATTCCCTGCATCCACAAACTCTTACGGACCCGCTACGGACATTCTCCGAGTTCGAATTAGGGGAAAACTCGGGAGAACTCTTGAATTACCTCGTACAGTGGGACAGGCCCTTTGTATGTTTTACTATAGTCACCCCTGCTGGATACAAGCCTTTAATCTTTGTTCCTAAGACAAGCCACCATTCCAGCAACTAGTTCAGTAAACCTCCTCTGACTGACAAAAGAGTTGTGAATTGTGAAGCCAGAGGTGGTAGTTCCCAAATGTAGGTGGAAGTTCCCAAATTTTGCCTTGTGTTCCACTCTGATGAAGTTGACCCTTTAATAAGACTCAAGGAGCTATAAGATTAACCATCAGCAGTGGGTTTTACTTGCACAAGGGGAGAAGTGTCTCAGTCAAAGGCTGTGATCATAAGTCCAAAGTTAGGTCGGGAGAACAGGACATTTATACACCAAAAAGATGACAAGTGAGGAAGTATAAAGGTGAGGTAGATTGATATATTAATTCCAGGATCTATACTTTACTCTGACATTCTACAAAAGTCGCGACTTCTTGGTTCCGCACGCAGCAGAGTACAAAGATAAGGATGCTTAATGTATTAATACCTGACACTAGATTGCAACCTTGGTTGTGCATGAAACGGGATACAAAGATAATGACAGTGAATGTGTTACTAGCAAATACCGGCTGATGGCTTCTGAGCGCCACATGTAAGTGCGATGAACATGTTGACAACTGATACGACCTGCCGTCCTCTGACCTTTGCACGCGGTGGAGCTCAAAGGTCGTGACAACAAACGTGTTAATGGCAAGTCTGATTGTATTGGAGGTATAATGATAATGACAGTGGGTATGTTAAATAGCAAGTACTAGCTGGCGTCCTCTGAACTTTGCATAGAGTGGAGTTCAGCAGGGGAAATGAATATGTTAAATAACGGATACTAACTGGCAGCTTGGTTTAATGTATTCATGAATTGTACACCTTCAATAGCTTTTGGGACTTCTACAACTCCTCCATGTACTACTCTTTCACTCTGTGTTTTCCTAGCAAACACTTTTGCATTCCTATTTAAGTTGGCAGATGATAGACCCATACAAGCATACAGCACAGAACTAGGTCCTAGCACCTGACTGTCCATGCTGACCAAGTGCTCATCTCAGCTAGTTTTTATTTGCCTGCGTTTGGGCCATATCCCTCAAAACCTTTTTAAAAGTAAAAATGTTTTAAAAACATTTTACCCATCTGCCCTTCATACAATCACTATTGCGGTCAGCAAAAGTAAACCCCTCATTATAATCACACTCTAGGCTTTGAACTTTCTATGTAATCCATCAGTATATTTTTCCTCTATCTCCCCCATCCATTTCTCTTAGAATTGTTCCTGTGATATGGTGATTGTCAATTCTGCCTGAAGGATTTTGTGGCCAGACTCATTCTGGAGGGTCTTCTCCACCAACCACCAGGATCCACTTGCATGCAGTTCATTGACCAGCAATTTCACTGTTCCCCTGCTTAATTTTACTATTTGTATACCTCATTATCTCCTTCCCCTCAGCCAACAATGAACCGTTCTACATTTCATATAACCATATTTCCTTGAACATTGTCTGCTTTGATCTGTCATTTTCATACCTTACCCTTCCATATCTCCAGTTTCCCTCTCCCCTGACTCTCAGTCTGAAGAAGGATCTCGACCCGAAACGTCACCCATTCCTTTTCTCCAGAGATGCTGCCTGTCCCGCCTGACTGTGACTCCAGCATTTTGTGGCTGTCTCCCTTAGAGTCAAACTGGGAGGTCTGTCATTCTCTTCCGCGGCAGACAAAATATGTTGCTACAGCCTGGCTGGTTTGATGTGAAAACTGTTACATGCTGCTATACAAGACCATAAGATATAGGAGCATAATTAGGCCATTCAGCCCTTCGGGTCTGCTCTGCCATTCGATAACGGCTGATCTAATATTTTTCTCAATCCATTCTGCTGCGTTCTCCCCGCAACCTTTGACACCCTTACCAAAGAAGAACTTGTCAATCTCCATTTAAGAAATTCCCAATGATTTGGCCTCCCCAGCTGTCTGTGGCAATGAATTCCACAGCTTGACCACCCTCTGGCTAAATAAATTCTTCCTCATAGAAAATAGCCAGGAGATGAGCACATCCAATAAGATATTTTTTGAGATGGGGATATTGGTCTTGTTCTATCATTTTGTTTTGGACTGTAAAGGGCCTGTCCAACTTGGGCGTCATTCACGTGAGCGTCACGACGCACGCGTCGTGCGTCGTGACGCGTAAATGATGTCGCGTAAATAACGCGCAAATGATGCCCAAGTGGGACAGGCCCTTAAGGCACTCTAGTGCTGTTTAACACAACATTTTGACTAAGTCCATAATTTGTGGCCTTGGTGCAAAATCCAAGATGTTTTAGGACACCAAAAATGGTGGATATTTATTACTAGCAACAGCATCTCAAGCACATTCTTTGTACTCCAAATGTATGTTTTTGTTTGTTTTATGCTAAAATACATAAGATGGAGAAAACTCAATCGTTGATCTATGTTCCATTAGCTGGAAAGAGGGCATCAAAGATTACGGGGAGAAGATAGGAGACTGGGTTGAGAGGGGGAAATAGATCACCGTGATCGAATGGCAGAGAAGACTTGATGGGCAGAATGGCTTAATTCTGCTCCCATGCCTCATGGTCTGATGATCTGATGGAATGCAGAGTTTCAGCCTTTGTAGAGCAAAAAGAGGTTTGGAGCACAAGAGGAATACCAGGGAAATTTTGCAAGACAGTCCCTTTTAAACCTTGGCTTAATTATTTCTGCAATGTGGATGTTGTCGAGGCGCTATGCTGTCTTTGAAGATAAGAACAACCTTCATGGCAACCCTGCTGTGGTCTGACAATGCATCTTGAGCTTGAGGCTAAATGGGAAAGCAAAATGTATCAGCATGCTCATTCACACAAAGTCTCTGCTTACACCAACTGGAATGACCTTCATTGTGTTCCTGTGCATTGCATTTTGTTCTTGGCTCAGTGTTCCAAGGAGCACCATGCTGCCAAAACAGCCGACTCCAACTTTCCTGACAGTAGCATATAGTAACTCCCATCCAGATGGATGAGCAACTGACTTGTGTAAAATAATTCTTTCCAGCCCACTGGCACATACTGTATATTAACATAATCCTGATATTATAAGCACACTATAGGTCAAGGACATACGGCTCTGCATATTAGTTCAACATTTCTTTCAGTCAGAAAACATAGATATGGAAAAATGATCAAAAGTCAAAGTGACGTTGGATTAAAAAAATATAGCTTGTGATATAATTGTCCAAAATTCACATCCACAAAAATGTTTTTGAGTTTATTTATAAGAAAATGAGGAACATGAATGATATTTTGCTGGAACGTCAACTTGAATTTTTGTTTTCTGATTAAATTCTTTCCACTATCTTTTAGCCATGATGTTTTTTGCTTTACTCATTTTGTGGCAACGCAGTGAATTAGTATCATAGAGGATAAACTTGGCATTAATGAACAATAAATAATGTATTTCTTAATCAAAACAAATTAAGGACTGTAAAAGAAATATAGGAATAGCAATGGAGGTGAATTATAGAAAAGTACAGCTCAGGAACAGGCCCTTCAGCCCACGATGCCTGCCTGTACCAAACATGATCACAAGACAAACGAATCTCTGCCTGTATATGTTCAATATCAGTCCGTCTCTCATATCCATGTGTCTATCCAAAAGCCTCTGAAACGCTACTACATCTGCCTCAACCACTACCCTGCAGACGCAGGTGCTTCTGCCACCCACCACGCTCTGTGTAAAACAATGTGTGGCTTTAAACTTTTCCCTTGTCACCTTGAAGAATCAGACCAAACACCGAAAGGAGGTAAACATAGATTAAGAGAGAAAGAATAAAGGAAAAATCATGTAGAAATATATTGAACCATTTAAGAGGTAATAATGTTCCTTTCCTGTGCTGAGGTGGATGATTGGCATTACAATGTTGAACAGCCACAGGCTGCATTGTGCTGGTTTATCATCGACACTTCCATTTCTGTAACTCACTGTTCAGAATATTAAGGACCTCACATCTGCCTGGTCAACTGTGGCTGACCTGCTCTGTGGCTGACTCATCACCATCAGCATGCATTAAAATGAAGGCCAGATGCACAGAAGCACTGATCAAGATATTATGAAGTGCCACCAATGCTTAGAAATTAGTTGAATGCTCATTCAGGGCTGGCACATTCAAGAAGGGACTCTTGCAGGTATTAAATAAAAGTAAATTACAGACCACAATAGTTGAAACATATAAAGTTGCCTTGAACTATTGCCAAGGTCAGCTCTCAAATCTTGAATCAACACAATTCTTAGGATTTGATTGTGCCATCTAATACAATACCATTCACGGTAAATGTGCAAGTATTAACAAAGCTCAGTGCTTCCATTGACATGGTCGGTATCATCTTAATTTGCTCATTTATCATTTTTAAAACCTCCTATAGAGAATGTGAAGTCTTTGTGCTTGTAGATTTTTATGTGTTCTATTAGTTACTTGAACCCGTATTCAGTATTATGAGACAATCTTTATATGTGCACTTCAATAAGCTTTCTAGAAATTGCTTTGAAAATAGGTTGAAGGTGGATTTGATATTGCTAGGATTATTTTGAGGGGAATAAGATGATACATAGAACATGCAACATAAAAACAGAAACAGGCTATTCGGCCTACAATGTCTGCACCAAACATGGTGCCTTCTTCTTCTTCTTCTTGTGAGGCAGCAGAGGTTATGTAACTCCCTCCAGGCGCTGTAGCCAGTTCAATGTGCTGTTGTCGAGGGCCGTGAGGTCTACCCCTCCACCGATGGGGGGGGGGGGAGGACAGCACAGTCGGAAATGGCGTGCTGCGTTGTTTGCTGGTCTGCTCCACACATGTAGGCTGCTGATGAACGCAGCCCCCAGCGATACATGTTGGCGTTGAACCGGCCGACCACTGTACAGAGCCGGTTCAGGGCAACCCACACTTTGCGGGGCAGGTCCGAGCCGGGTGGGGCTGTGGGGTTCGGTGGAACAGTGAATTGCGGAGGTTATGAAGTCTGTTCCCAGCTGGTTCTCCATGCTCCTAGTGTTGAAACCAGAGTCACAGAGGGTCGCTGCATGACGGGAGAACGGGTAACGAGATGACAGGTGTTGAGGTCCCAGTAGCTGTGAGCCCTGGGCGAGGTGGTGCAAAGGATGTTTGGCGTCTGATGGGGCCTTGCACACCAACCTGTGGGTGAAGTACTCTCTGCGAAGCTTGCCGGCTGCGATACCTGCGAGCACCAGCAGAAGATCCGTCGGAGAAGTGCGTAGGCAGCCGGTGATGATCCGCATGGTGTTGTTGCGGATGGCGTCTAGCTTGCTTGTATGAGCGCTGCGTCATCATGCTGGGGCGGCGTATTCAGCGGCGCTGTACACGAGTGCAAAAGCACTGGTTCGGAGAGTAGATGTCCTGGCGCCCCATGACGATCCAGCCAAGCAATGCAGGAGGTTGTTCCGCGCCGAGACTTTAGCACGGAGAGCGTCAAGGTGTTGCTTGTAGGTCAGCTGCCCATCTAGTTTCACCCCGAGGTATGTAAGAACTGGGTTATAGGGTAGGGGTGACCCATTGAGGGTGACGGTTAGCTGGCGTTGAGCTTCCTTGTTGTTCAGGTGAAAGGCCGTTGTGGTGGTTTTTGCCACACTCAGTTTTAGTCTCCAGGTCTTAAGGTAGCCCGCGACAAGTTCCATACCGCCGAGAGCACATCCTCCACGTTTGACCAACTCCTGTCCAAATGCAGTGGGGCCAGGACATCTGCGTATCCATACTGGTGCAGCAGAAAAATAACATGGTGCCAAGATCACCTCATCCCATCTGCCGGCTCATAATCCATGTCTCTTCATTCTCTACATATCCATCCATGTGCCTATTTAAAAAGCCTCTCAAATGCCACTATCATATCTGACTCCTGTCAGTGCATTCCGTGCACCCACCACATTCTGTGTAAAACTTTCCCCCATTATACCTCCCTTAAGTTTTTTCCCTTTCACCTTAAAGCTGTGTCCCCTAGTCAGACATTTCCAGCCTGGGGAAAAAAAAGTTCTGATTGTCTACATGGACAGTGAATCTCTTTGTTGAAGGAACAATGATCACCATTGCAAGATTTAGGAGGAGAGCAAAGATTTAGGAGAGTTCTCTTTTTACAGCCTGTTTCCTTCACTACTTAGTAAAATAAAGATGAATAACTATGTTTGCACATTAATTAGTGGCTCAAAGCAGCAGATAATAAGCAGCAGTTATAAATCAGGCAATATCAAAAGCAATGATAGATGAAAGTTCTATGAAATGTGACTTCCTTCACGTATGTTCTCAGATACATCCATATTATTAAGAAATAGAAACAATTAACTGCAGATGTTGGTTAACAAAAAAACACACACAGTGCTGGAGTAACTCAGCGGGTCAGGCTGCACCTCTGGAGGACATGGATAATGGGTGATGTTTCATGTCGTGATCCTTCTCAGTTACATTTTAGTTTATTGTCACGTGTCAGCAGAAAGACAATACACGATTACAACCAAGCCATTTACAGCACAAAGATACATGATAAAGGAATAACGTTTAGTGCAATGTAAAGCCAGCAAAGTCCGATCAAGGATATCCTGGGGGTCATCAATGAGGTAGATAGTAGTTCATGACTGCACTCTGGTTGTGGTAGGATGATTCAGTTGCTGATAACAGCTGAGACAAAACTGTCCCTGAATCTGGAGGTATACATTTTTACACTTCTATATCTTTTGTCTGATGGGTGAGGGGAGAAGAGGGTGTAGCCAGGGTCCAACTCATACTGTTGGCTGAGGTAGCGTGAGGTATAATTGGTGTCAATGGAAGGGAGGTTGGTTTGCGTGATAGTCAGGCGTGAAACGTCATCTATCTATGTTCTCCAGAGATGCTGCCTGACCCGCTGAGTTACTTCAGAACTTTGTGTCTTTTTTAATCAGAATTATTAAATTTAGCATTAGGTTCTAACTTCAATTCCTGAAAGAATTGACAATAAACTCACTTGAACTTGAACTTGATTACATTTGAAGGCTTAACCCATTTCGGCACCAAGTATCTGAAAATTATGGAAAGCAGAAGGCTGGAAATACCCAGCATGTTAATTCTGTTTCTCTTTCCACGGATCTGCCCGACTCATTTCCAGCATTTTCTGTTTTTTATATTTCATATTTCTTGCATCTGTATTGTCTTTTAGTTTTCAGTGGCAGGGACAGCCCATTTTCTTGGGGTCTGATGGCTTTCTGCTGCTGTTTTTAAGATTGCAGTAGGTAGACCTTCAGGAATTTCCATCATGCTTGAGGACTACAGCGGATATCCAACTCAAATTCCATGCAGACATTCTGCTAGGAACCAACCCTCACCCAGATGAAAGAATGATTCAAACATGGACACCAAGTGCTGGAGTAACTCAGCGGGTCAGGCAGCATCTCTGGAGAACATGGATAGGTGACGCTTCGGGTCCGGACTCTTCCCGTACAAACCAGCATCTGTAGTTCCCATTTGTTACATTTTCTATTGACTTTAGTTCCTTTGTCAAAGTGGAAAAGATTCACACACCCTGCTTAGGATTCCAGATATGTAGATTTTAATACAATTTCACTTTGACTTCAAAGTCAACAGACACTAGTTTCTGGTTCATTCATTAATCAGTAGCACTGTTCTTGTCCTACATCAGATAGTTTTCATAGTATAACAATTTATTTATTTTTCCAAGCTCACATCCATTTACTATCAGAAACAATTCCTGAATAGCTTTGAAAACACATGACATGAACTTAATGTATATTATTATGCCTTTTGCCAGCAAATAGCAGAACTATTGCCAGATACAGCCCAGTCCATTACAAATGGGATGTAAAGAGACTGGGTTGAAACCCAACCCTGTCAAACCTCAGTTTGCATATAGTTGGCATAGTTTGCTTCATTGATAGACAGCAAATGCTGGAGTAACTCAGCGGGACAGGCTGCATCTCTAGAGAAAAGGGATAGGTGACGATCTGAAGATGGTCTCACCTATATCCCTTTTCTCCAGAAATGCCGCCTGGCTCGCTGAGTTACTTCAGCATTTTGTGTCTATCTTCAGTATAAACCAGCATCTGCAGTTCTTTCCTACTACATTGATAGAGTTGGCCGGGGTGGAAGATGGAAACCTTCACGTGGTCTGCCCTGTTTTGACGAATGCAATTAATAGCAATGTTACAAAATTTTGAGATTTTAAAAATCAAGTCTGTAATTTATCCCATCAGATAAAGCATAAAAATAAGTTTAATTTGACACCTAATTCACTTTCATATCTCAAGTATTTAAAAAGTTATGGCCATTTTCATACTCGGAAATGAGCATCTTGTTCCCTATTGATTTTCTATGGACATAACAAAAAAGCTGTGATCGTGAACAGTCAAAAGCCCATAACCTTCTTAAAAATTAAGAGAACTGAATGAAATTTTCAGTTATCATAGATTGAAGCATTCTGAAACAAATATAAAATAATCTTACTTGGATGACCTGAAATTAAAGCATATAATTAGTTAGTTACCTAATTGTAGCTAATTTCAGACTTCAATTACTAGATCTAAACATCTATCCATTTCTTAATAAATGATTAACATTTTTAAATAGCCTAAATGTCCAAATAATATTCACAAATAATTCACAATAAAACATGATTTTTAAATCTCATTTACATTAATTTATAGACCAAATGGAAGGAATTTAGTGCTCAATTGCTGTAAATAAATGCCCATTTAAATCAGCTTTCTAGTGGGTCCCTGTGAACGCGCTGGTTTAGAACGTTCACATTGCGGTAGATTTGTGCCCCAAATGCCGAGAAAAATACTGCGGGATATAATGGGCCCAAAATGAGCTACTCGCAATATTAAACTTTGTATAAAGGGATCTTTAGAAGCCCTTTTTAATGTAAAAATATACAGCCTAACTTCACTTGTTTGCTTTATGAGACCCTGCGGTTGCTGGCGGTCGCGGGTTTAGAGATTGATTTTTAAACTACTATAACTATTATACGAGGCCTTTAAAACTAATAATAGCTTTTGCGACGGGGTCTTCCAGCGATTTTTCGTTAATAATTAACTAGGCTGAACATCTTCGATTTGAACAGCCGAGAGAAAATCGCGTTTTAAACCCGCCCCCTCTAAACGGCGCCAAAATCGCGCACACCCTCAGCGACAGATTTTCAACGACGCTTCAGGTAGGCTTTGCAACATACCTACAATTAACCCGGCGTGCACAATCAAATAGAACAAGTTGTCCTATAGGTTGTGCACGCCATACGCAAGAAGAAGATAGAGTTGGCCCAGCTCTCTAAATGTAACATGCCAACCATATGCAAACTGAGGCCATATAAATTAATTACTGTGATGCACTGACATTCAGTCACAAAATACTGTTTAGTTTAGTTTTTATGCAGCTGGAATTCCATTTCTCTGGAGGATAATGTGATAACAACCATTGTTAAGTAGTATAATTCCTGAAAATAGACAGATCATTTTTGACTGCGAGTTATCTTTGTTCCCCTGACATGATTTCCACATCTCAGTGTACTGGATAACATAATTCCTTTTACTTACTTACTTACTGCCTATTATGCCTAGGGCAGCAACGAAGGTCCTTTACTCAGTAGTGTTGAATTCTTCAGTTGCTGTTTCTGTAACATATTTGTTTTACGAGACAGGGTTGTTAGCCCTGTGCTCAACCTCCAACCTGGAGGACCAGTGGATCGCTCTTCGTCTCACCTCTACCCTTCGACCTGTCAAGCTTGGGAGACCCTAACAGGAGATGAATCTCCCACTGGCATAGCTCTAGGGGTCACTGAGACACACAAGCTCCCTGACCACGACAAAGTTGCAATCCAACGGGGAGATCATTCCTTATGCCTTTAGAATATTATTTGGGAACTTGTACCATGTTGACCTGTTTGTTGGGTATCCCCCAGCATAATCCAAAGACAAAATACCGCAGATGTTGGAAACTTGAAATAAAATCAGAGACTATTAGAAGTACACAATAGTTCTGCTAGCCGCTGTGAAGAAAGAAGCCGGTTTAATGTTTGAAGTTAATGAAAGATCATTGGCAATGCAGAAAGAAGAGTAAAACTTGGGAGGTTTGCAAAGTTTGATAATGCTAAAGTGATTGGGATGGTAATAAAGGGATTGGAATTCTAAATTTTGCCATAGAAGAACTCATAGCAGGGCAGTGGGCATTGGGGCGGTGGGTGAATTTTCAGTCACAACTTAATGTACATCCGAAGATTGTGCACGCGACTCCAAATCTTTAGATTTGTGTACATGTATCTATATTGACAGTTCAATGTAGAATTGACCATACCACTTGCAATGCCATTTTGAAGATGAGATGTTTAAAGCTAGGTCTGGCCCACTGTCATAGATGATGTAAGATATACTATGGAAGAAAACCAAACACGCTATCCCCAGTGTCCAAGCCAATTTTCATCCATCGATCACTGTCACTGAAACATTATCATAAAGGGACATTGTGAAGGCTTCTACACACAAAATGGCTGTAACAATTCAGATATTGTAACAATGATTAGGCTTCAAGAATACTTTATTGCTTGTGAAGTGCTGTGGGTAATCTTGAGGTGGGGAAAAGTACAATGTAGAAAATAGTCTTGACTTCAAAGTTTATTTGTGTGATTCACCATTTTACCATGTTAAAGCTGCGAAATAAAAGCAGGTTGACGTTGTTTTAAACGCTTAATTTCTGGCAAGATAGACTATCACCTATTTAAAAACAAATCAACATCATTTCTTTAAACATTATTTTTGCAGGAATTCTCCTAAAATGTATCTGACTTATGAAAGCACAGCAGATTGCTAATGGGCAGGGAAACATTCATGCTCAGGAATTAGTCCCTGGTGGGTAATGCAAAATGCACTATAAAATAACAGTCTTGAGGAAAGATCTGAGGCAGAGTACAATGTGTTGCTGTTACTATGTGGTTTATTTGCAATTCATCTCCTGTAATGGAGCCCAAAGCAACGTCCAGAATGTTGATTGATTTTACTACAGGCTTATGAATTTTTTCAGTATTACTTTATATAAAAAATACAGATTTCGAACGCACACTCAGATCAATATATCAATTGTTGTAAAGCAGATCAAGATATTTCTGAACTGTTGGTTTAAAGTTCAATTTCTATTCTAATTCAGTAACAGTTTATTGATCCATTTGTTGTTGAAATCTGCCATAAAATGATTTTTAAAAAGCCCTAAGGGAGAAAATGAGATCCTTACTGTATTTGATTTGGGTTGCTGCTTTTGTGTTTTGAATCTGTAGAAACATCACAAAGTCCAGACACAGAAACATATCAGCTGCTGCAAGATGTAAGTTTTATTCTGTTGAGGGTAATTTGCTCCCTTCAAAGAGAATTGACTAATTACATTAATTAGTTGGAGCCAGTTGAGCTCTTTTTGAAGTATTACTGACCGCTGCAGTAATTAACTATCTGGGAACAAAGCACTTTTCCCAAAAGAAACTGACATACTGGAGTTGTATTTTTCTTTAGATAACTTTAAAAATAAGGTCAAGTCAAGTCGAGTTTATTGTCAAATGCGCAAGCGCAGCGAGGTACAGGTACAATGAAAGTCTTGCTTGCAACTGCGTCACAGGCACATGTGTACTCTGGCAACACACATAAACATAAATTATACAAAAATGTTTCCGTAATTTACACGTGGATTCTTCAAGCTATTGAAAAGAAAAAGGCTGTGCAGAAACAAGACATTAGTGTCAAATACAATAAGACTCAAACAAGTCCATGGCATTAGAAGAGGTGGCCCATCATGTTGCATTTCTGAGCTAGGATTAGGGTCGTGCAGGTCGTGCAGGTCTGTTCAAGAACCTGATAGTTTTATGAAAGTGTTTGCTCCAGACCCGATTTTGTGGAATTTTAGGCAATGGAACTTCCTGCCCAACAGTAGCAGAAATTAGAGGACACAGCCTGGATGGTGAGCATCTTTAATGATAGATTGTATCTTCTTAAGGGGGCATCCTCATGTAGATGCTTTTGATGGTGGGGAAGGTACTACATGTGATGGACCGGGCTTAGTCCACCACTCTCTGTAGCCTCTTGCATTCCTGTGTGTTGGAATTGCCATACCAGGCCATGATGCAACCAGTGGGATACTTCCTACAATGCATCTGTCGACATTAGTTACAACATTTTGTGACATGCCGAATCTTTTTACTTTAGCGATACAACATGGAAACAGCCGATTGCGACACACACACACACACACACACACACACACACACACACACACACACACACACACACACACACACACACACACACACAGGACAATTTACAGAAGCCAATTAACCTTTAAACCGGCACGTCTTTGGAATATGGAAGGAGACAGGAGCACCAGAAGAAATCCCACACAGTCACAGGTAGAATGTACAAACTCCGTACAGACAGCACAGTCATGATTGAACCTGGGTCTCTGGTGCTGTGAGGCAGCAACTCTACTGCCCTGCCGCTTGATACTCACTTGAAACTTAAATCAAATGGTGCGCTGTCTTCATGTTTACAACTATGTACTGGACCAAGGACGGGACATCTGAGATGTAAATGCCCATGAATTTGTAGCTACTCACAAGCGAGATTCCCACTCAGGCAGTTGGTCACATTTTCACCATGGTACAAATTGACCAAGAAATGTTTTTTTTTTTACCCTGCTTCAATCACAGGGGAAAAATATGTGATCTTTAATTGCATAAAGTAGTTGAATTTTCAGTCTTTGATGTTATTGCCAGTCGGGGCAAAGGGTTTAAAGCTCCTTCAAAATCAAATAAGATTTTAGAGAAGCAGTAAATCATACGTATGTGTCAACAAGTCTTTTTTTTTTTTTGCCTGAGCAGAATTCTGCAGCTGAAACCAATTCTTCCAAAGAAATAATGATCTTTGTAATATGCTTCAAGGATTTTGGCAGGCAGTCCCTCATGCAAACGTACAGCTCTTTCATTACACCGAATGGGTACTCATACCTAAGAGGAGCAAATTTTCAACAAGCAATATTTAATTAAAAGCCATATTCCATTCATAATTTCCAACAGCATCATACCTCAAGCCAAGATAAAACATTTGAGTTTTATGAGCCAATTGGTGGAAATTATGCATGCAGCCTTTCCACTTCCAGCATTTCCCTACCACACAAAAAGATGGAACATTGAAACTCTAGCTCTGAGTGGCCATAAATTACTGATGGGAAAATAAAATAATCTCTGTCACACTCAGGTAGTTCCAGCTGAATAATTGGACCCCACGGCCTAGAAATTGAGCTGCAGATTTCAAAATGCTCAAAAGGGTTGCAGTACAACTTGATCCCGGTTGCTAGCCACTTTAATTCCCTTTCACATTCCCACGCTGACCTTTCTGTCTTGGGCCTCCTCCATTATCACAGTGAGGCCACATGCAAACTGGAGGAACAGCGCCTCATATTCTGCTTGGCAAGTTTACAACCTAAAGGTGTGAACATTAAGTTTTAGGGATCTACCCACACCCCTTTCCCCACCATCTCTTCCCTATGCTCCACATGGACTTGCAACCATTTCTCCCCTTCCCCTTTCTCTTCCATCGATATGTCTTCCTCTGGCTTCACTATCAGCACCTCTCCTATCCTTACCTCACACCTTTTATCTTTTCATCATAATCATAATCATTTTATTAGCCAAGTATGTTTTGCAACATGCGAGGAATTTGGTTTGCCATACAGTCATGCCAAAAAAGTAACAAGACACACATCTACATAAACATTTGACATAAACATCCACCACAGCGGCTCCTCCACATTTCCCACTGTGATGGAAGGCAATAAAGTATTATCTTCTTTCCTCCTTTGTCCAATCATCCACCTATCAAAATCCCTTTTGCCTGTATCCGACCTATCGCTCACCAGACTTTGTTCTGCCACTCCTCTCTTCCAACTTTCTCGTCCCCAACGGCTAATCAGTCTGCAGTATTGTTCTGACCCAATATGTTGCCTATCCATGTTCTCCAGAGACGCTGCCTGATCCCAGATTTACTCCAGCATTGTGGGTCTTTTTTTGTGACAATGAACATGCTGGCCATGGGTCTGTTGCGCCAAAATTCAGTCATTTGTCAAGTCTTTAGTTTAATTTACTTTAGTTTAATTTAATTTATTGTCACGTGTACAGTGTATGTGTACCGGAGTACAGCGAAAAGTTGTTTTTGTTGCATGCTAACCAGTCAGCGGAAAGACTATTCTTGATTTCAATCGAGCTATCCATAGTGTGCAGATACATGATGAAGGCCATAACGTTTAGTGCAAGATGAAGTCGAGTAAAGTCCCATTAAAGATAGTCCAAGGGTCTCCAATGAGATAAATAGTAGCTCAGGGCTGCTCTCTAGTTGTTGGTAGCATGTTTCAGTGCTAACGCTTGAGGTGTGGTTTGCAAAACTGGAATCTGGGCGGACAGTGTGGGTGGGACGGTGAGGGTGATGTGGGATGAGACAGGTGCAAGGCCTCATTTAGCGAAGGTAACGTTATACATTGTGATGCTGCAAAGGCATAAACAGCTAGAGGCCATGAAAGTTGGATGCATACCTGGCTGAGTGCGTAGGTGGAATCTGTTACCTTCATTAATCAGCTACAGCATTGCTGCCAGAAATGTCCACTGATGGGTGTTTCTTCGAACAATGTGATTTCATTTCATTTAAAATGCTTCAAAACATCTGGAATGACAAGAGCTGGTGGATGCCTGATGTGGATGTTGTGTCCATGCCACAATAATGTGTTGAAACATGAACTGTACAGTAAAAGTTCCAAGGCACTGCTGATTTAAGACTTTAGAGGTACAGTGTGGAAACGGGCCCTTCGCCCATTGAGTCCCTGCTGACCAGCGATCTGCTCCGACACAAGCATTATTCCACACGTTAGGGACACATTAGAATTTTACCAAAGCCAAATAACCTACAAACTTGTATGTATTTGGAGAGTGGGAGGAAACCAGAGCACCCGGAGAAAACGCATGCAGTCACAGGGAGAATATACAAACTCCGTACAGACAGCCCCATAGTCAGGATCAAACCTGGGTCTCTGGTGCTGTAATGGTGCAGAAATTGTCAGAATAGTTAAGCAGTCAGGAAATCACACCCAATTAATGCAACACACTTCAAGAAATAGCATTATGGTGATAATGTTTTCTAGGTATGGACTGGCTTCCTCCATCAAAATTCTTAACGTGAATGTTTTCTACTTAATTCATGTGCTATTTTTATTCATCTATTGGCAAATTTATGCAATGCACTTTGCATGTAGTGTGTGAAATGTTGCAGCACGTAACCTTAACCGGGGAAGAATTGCCCCTTTTAAGCTCCCAATAAGCTTGTAATCCCAGTTTTGTCATTGTGGAAAGAAGACAAACAAAACAATATCTTGAGCAGGTGGAGAGGGAATTGTTAAACTATGGAAGGAGTTGTACTATTTGCTGGGAGCCTGTGTAATAATGTATTTTAAGCTACATCTGTAGAAGATGGAAAAGCACACACTAAATTTTCACTCCGGTGTGCTAATGTATACCTGAAGAAGGCTCTCCTTGGTAATTGATCAGGTTAATGGAGATACATTTAATAGGAAAGTGCTGCACTGCAATTAATGGCATGAAACATGGTGAAAAGCATACAAATGTATTTCCCTTTGTGGCGTTCATAATACTTGTTTAACTATTAATAGTTATTTGTCTGTAAGTTGTTAGCATTTATTTCTCTGATCTGCTCAATGGCACAACTTCACCAACCAACTCAACTCACGAGTCTGAAGAAGGGTCTCGACCCGAAACGTTACCCATTCCTTCTCTCCAGAGATGCTGCTTGTCCCACTGAGTTACTCCAGCATTTTGTGTCCATTAATTCACAAGTCTCTGTTTGATGGTTATTCTGGAGGTGGAGCTGTTTCAAAGGTCAATATAGAAACATAGAAAATAGGTGCAGGTGTAGGCCATTCGGCCCTTCGAGCCTGCACCGCCATTCAACTTGTTCATGGCTGATCGTCCAACTCAGTATCCTGTACCTGCCTTCTCTCCATACCTCCTGATCCCTTTAGCCACAAGGGCCACATCTAAATCCCTCTTAAATATAGCCAATGAACTGGCCTCAACTACCTTCTGTGGCAGAGAGTTCCAGATTTACCACTCTCTGTGTGAAAAATGTTTTTCTCATCTCGGTCCTAAAGGATTTCCCCTTTATCCTTAAACTGTGACCCCTTGTCCTGGTCTTCCCCAACATCGGGAACAATCTTCCTGCATCTAGCCTGTCCAACCCCTTAAGAATTTTGTACGTTTCTATAAGATCCCCCCCCAATCTTCTAAATTCTAGCGAGTACAAGCCGAGTCTATCCAGTCTTTCTTCATATGAAAGTCCTGACATCCCAGGAATCAGTCTGGTGAACCTTCTCTGAACTCCCTCTATGGCAAGAATGTTTTTCCTCAGATTAGGAGACCATAACGATAGAATTACAGCAAAACAACAGCAAAGTAGCAAATAAACACTGGTTAGGAGACCAAAACTGTACACAATACTCCAGGTGTGGTCTCACCAATACCCTGTACAACTGCAGTAGAACCTCCCTGCTCCTATACTCAAATCCTTTTGCTATGAATGCTAACATACCATTCGCTTTCTTCACTGTCTGCTGCACCTGCATGCCTACTTTCAATGACTGGTGTACCATGACATCCAGGTCTCGTTGCATCTCCCCTTTTCCTAATCGGCCACCATTTAGATAATAGTCTACTTTCCTGTTTTTGCCACCAAAGTGGATAACCTCACATTTATCCACATTATACTGCATCTGCCATGCATTTGCCCACTCACCCAGCCTATCCAAGTCACCTTGCAGCCTCCTAGCTTCCTCCTCACAGTTACCACTGCCCCCCAGCTTCGTGTCATCCGCAAACTTGGAGATGTTGCATTCAATTCCCTCATTCAAATCATTAATATATATTGTAAATAGCTGGGGTCCCAGCACTGAGCCTTGCGGTACCCCACTAGTCACTGCCTGCCATTCTGAAAAGGACCCGTTTACTCCTACTCTTTGCGTCCTGTTTGCCAGCCAGTTCTCTATCCACATCAATACTGAACCCCCAATACCGTGTACTTTAAGTTTGTGTACTAATCTCTTATGTGGGACTTTGTCGAAAGCTTTCTGAAAGCCCAGATATAACACATCCACTGGTTCTCCCTTATCCACTCTACTAGTTACATCCTCGAAAAACTCTATAAGATTCGTCAGACGTGATTTACCTTTCGTAAATCCATGCTGACTTTGTCCAACGATTTCACCACTTTCCAAATGTGCTGCTATCCCATCTTTAATAACTGACTCTAGCAGTTTCCCCACTACCGATGTTAGACTAACTGGTCTGTAATTCCCCGCTTTCTCTCTCCCTCCCTTTTTAAAAAGTGGGGTTACATTAGCTACCCTCCAATCCTCAGGAACTACTCCAGAATCTAAAGAGTTTTGAAAAATTATCACTAATGCATCCACTATTTCTGGGGCTACTTCCTTAAGTATTCTGGGATGCAGCCTATTCGGCCCTGGGGATTTATCGGCCTTTAATCCATTCAATTTACCTAACACCACTTACCGGCTAACCTGGATTTCACTCAATTCCTCCATCTCATTTGACCCGCGGTCCCTTGCTATTTCCGGCAGATTATTTATGTCTTCCTTAGTGAAGACGGAACCAAAGTAGTTATTCAATTGGTCTGCCATGTCCTTGTTCCCCATGATCAATTCACCTGTTTCTGACTGCAAGGGACCTACATTTGTTTTAACTAATCTCTTTCTCTTCACATATCTATAAAAACTTTTGCAGTCAGTTTTTATGTTCCCTGTCAGTTTTTTTTCATAATCTATTTTCCCTTTCCTAATTAAGCCCTTTGTCCTCCTCTGCTGGACTCCCAGACCTCTGGTAGGCTGCTTTTTCTGTCTAATTTGTACGCTTCATCTTTTGTTTTGATACTATCCCTGATTTCCCTTGTTATCCACGGATGCACTACCTTCCCTGATTTTTTTTTGTTGCCAAACTGGGATGAACAATTGTTGTAGTTCATCCATGCAGTCTTTAAATGCCTTATTTTGCATATCCACCGCCAACCCTTTAAGAATCAATTGCCAGGATAATTGACTTGGTACAAATTATGGTCACTCTTGCCCAAGGGGCCACGCACAACAAAACTGCTAACTAACCCTTCCTCATTACTCAATACCCAGTCTAGAATAGCCTGCTCTCTCGTTGGTTCCTCTACATGTTGATTTAGATAACTATCCCGCATACATTCCAAGAAATCCTCTTCCTCAGCACTCCTGCCAATTTGATTCACCCAATCTATATGTAGATTGAAGTCACCCATTATAACTGTTTTACCTTTGTTGCACGCATTTCTAATTTCCTGTATGATGCCATCCCCAACTCCACTACTACTGTTAGGTGGCCTGTACACAACACCCACTAGCGTTTTATGCCCCTTAGTGTTTCGCAGCTCTACCCATATCGATTCCACATCCTCCAAGGTAATGTCCTTCCTTTCTATTGCGTTAACCTCCTCTCTAACCAGCAATGCTACCCCACCTCCTTTTCCTTTCTGTCTATCCCTCCTGAATATTGAATATCCCTGGATGTTCAGCTCCCAGCCTTGGTCACCCTGGAGCCATGTCTCTGTGATCCCAACCATATCATAATCGTTAATAGCTATCTGCACATTCAACTCATCCACCTTATTAAGAATGCTCCTTGCATTGAGACACAAAGCCTTCAGGCTTGTTTTTACAACGCTCTTACCCCTTATACAATTATGTTGAAAAGTGGCCCTTTTTGATTTTTGCCCTGGATTTGTCTGCCTGCCACTTTTACTTTTCACCTTGCTACCTATTGCTACCTATTATAGCTGGATCCTCCTCACTTTAGATGTGCAGGTCAAGAAATGTCCATGTGCCGAAGGAACCAGAGGGAGGAGAAGCAAAGGTTTCACACAAGTGGGCACTATGATAAGCTTACCATCATTCATATTCATATATCACTCCTCTACACCATTGCCAGCAGATAGAGACACAAAGTGCTGGAGTACCTCAGCAGTCAGTATATCTGCCTATAATTATTGTAGATCTCCCTCTTTTTCCTGCTTAATGCTGCTTGACTGCTTGCCATTAATGCTATATTACCCAGACACGATCAAAATAGACATTATTTAATCCGATGGAAAGGGTCAGAACTGGACCTAGGTTGAGATTTTTGATTGGAGAAAGGCTAACTTTGATGAGATGCGAAATTATTTAAAAGGAGTGAACTGGGACATTTTGTTTTATGGGAAGGATGTAGAAGAGAAATGGAGGACATTTAAAGGGGACATTTTAAGAGTACAGAATCTTTATGTTCCTGTTCGGTTGAAAGGAAACAGTAAAAAGTGGAAAGAGCCCTGGTTTTTAAGGGAAATTGGACATCTTGTTTGGAAAAAGAGGGAGATCTACAATAATTATAGGCAGCATGAAGTAAATGAGGTGCTTGAGCAGTATAAGGAATGTAAAAAGAATCTTAAGAAAGAAATTAGAAAAGCTAAATGAAGACATGAGGTTGCTTTGGCAAGTAAGGTGAAAGTAAATCCAAAGGGTTTCTACAGCTATATTAATAGCAAAAGGATAATGAGGGATAAAATTGGTCCATTGGAGAATGGACAGCTATCTGCAGAGCCAAAAGAGATGGGGGAGATATTGAACAATTTCTTTTTTTCGGTATTCACCAAGGAGAAGGATATTGAATTATGTGAGGTAAGGGAAACTAGTAGAGTAGCTATGGATACTATGAGTTTCAAAGTAAAAGAAGTACTGACAGTTTTGAAAAATATAAAAGTGGATAAGTCTCCAGGTCCTGACAGGATATTCCCTAGGGCATTGAGGGAAGTTAGTGTAGAAATAGCCGGGGCTATGACAGAAATATTTCAAATGTCATTAGAAACGGGAATAGTCCCCGAGGATTGACGTACTGCGCATGTTGTTCCATTGTTTAAAAAGGGTTCTAAGAGTAAACCTAGCAATTATAGGCCTGTTAGTTTGACTTCAATGGTGGGCAAATTAATGGAAAAGATACTTAGAGATAATATATATAAGCATCTGGATAAACAGGGTCTGATTAGGAACAGTCAGCATGGATTTGTGCCTGGAAGGTCATGTTTGACTAATCTTCTTGAATTTTTTGAAGAGGTTACTAGGGAAATTGACGAGGGTAAAGCAGTGGATGTTGTCTATATGGACTTTAGTAAGGCCTTTGACAAGGTTCCTCATGGAAGGTTGGTTAAGAAGGTTCAACTGTTGGGTATAAATGCAGGAGTAGCAAGATGGATTCAACAGTGGCTGAATGGGAGAAGCCAGAGGGTAATGGTGGATGGTTGTTTGTCGGGTTGGAGGCAGGTGACTAGTGGGGTGCCTCAGGGATCGGTGTTGGGTCCTTTGTTGTTTGTCATGTACATCAATGATCTGGATGAAGGTGTGGTAAATTGGATTAGTAAGTATGCAGATGATACCAAGATAGGGGGTGTTGTGGATAATGAAGAGGATTTCCAAAGTCTACAGAGTGATTTAGGCCATTTGGAAGAATGGGCTGAAAGATGGCAGATGGAGTTTAATGCTGATAAATGTGAGGTGCTACACCTTGGCAGGACAAATCAAAATAGGACGTACATGGTAAATGGTAGGGAATTGAAGAATACAGTTGAACAGAGGGATCTGGGAATAACCGTGCATAGTTCCTTGAAGGTGGAATCTCATATAGATAGGGTGGTAAAGAAAGCTTTTGGTATGCTAGCCTTTATAAATCAGAGCATTGAGTATAGAAGCTGGGATGTAATGTTAAAATTGTACAAGGCATTGGTGAGACCAAATCTGGAGTATGGTGTACAATTTTGGTCGCCCAATTATAGGAGGGATGTCAACAAAATAGAGAGAGTACAGAGGAGATTTACTAGAATGTTGCGTGGGTTTCAACAACTAAGTTACAGAGAAAGGTTGAATAAGTTAGGTCTTTATTCTCTGGAGCGCAGAAGGTTATGGGGGGACATGATAGAGGTCTTTAAAATGATGAGAGGGATAGACAGAGTTGATGTGGATCAGCTTTTCCCTTTGAGAAAAGGGAAGATTCAAACAAGAGGACATGACTTCAGAATTAAGGGACAGAAGTTTAGGGGTAACATGAGGGGGAACTTCTTTACTCAGAGAGTGGTAGCGGTGTGGAATGAGCTTCCAGTGGAAGTGGTGGAGGCAGGTTCGTTGGTATAATTTAAAAATAAATTGGATAGGCATATGGATGAGAAGGGAATGGAGGGTTATGGTATGAGTGCAGGCAGGTGGGACTAAGGGAAAAAAGTTGTTCGGCACGGACTTGTAGGGCTGAGATGGCCTGTTTCCGTGCTGTAATTGTTATATGGTTATATGGTTATATGTCACGTGGCTATGTCACAGCTAAACTGCAGACAATGGTGGAGAAACAAAGAAATGCAAATAATGGTTTATATCAAAGATAGACGCAAAGTGCTGGGGTAACAGCAGGTCAAGCAGCATCGCTGGAGATAAAGGATAGGTGATGTTTCGACCCGAAATGCTACCTCTCCTTTATCTCCAGAGATGCTACTTGACCTGCTGAGGTACTCCGTCACTTTGTGTCTCTATCTGCTGGCAATGGTGTAGAGGAGTGATAAATGAATATGAATGATGGTGAGCTTATCATAGAGTGCCCTTTGCTTCTCCTCCCTCTGGTTCCTTCAGCACATGGACATTTCTTGACCTGCACATCTAAAGTGAGGAGGATCCAGCTGTAGAATGCTTGTAGAATTCATCCTCTAAAATGTCAAACACTGGAAAGGATGCAAAGACGATTTATGAGAATGTTACTGGGTCTGGAGAGTTTGAGTTAAAAGGAGAGGCTGGAGAGGCTGTGTCTATCCTCTTTGCAATGAAGGAGGCTGATGGATGACTTTGCACAAGCAAGCAGAGGAGATTAGATTAATTTGGCGTGGACATTGTGGGCTGAAGGGCCTGTTTGTGTGCTGTACTGTTCTATGTACACAGAGCTTAGTAAAATCAGGAGGGGCATAGATAAAGAGAATAGCCATGGTATTTTCCTCAGGGTAGGGGAGTCTACAAGAGGCTATTAGTTTGAGATGAGAGGAAAGATTTTAAAGGAACCTAAGGGGCAACTTCTTAATTAAGATAGTGGCGCATTTATGGAATGAGCTACCAGAGGAAGTGGTAGAGGTGGATATATAATTACGACATTTGAAAGGGACTTGGGCAATTTTATGGATGGGCATGATGTGGGGGGATATGGGCCAAGCACAGGTAAGTGGGGCTAGCTGGGTTATGCAACTTGCTGGGCATCGGCGAGTTGGACTGAAGGGCCTATTTCTTTGCTTTGCAGCTCTGACTCTTGAACTGTGTGACTATAAATTCTTGCTTGGACTCTCAGAAGACGTTTAAGAATGAGACCCACATACAGATTTTCACAATATAGTACAGATATGTTTGCCGGCAATCTGTCATTTCTATTACAGACTCTAGACTTTCCTGACAGCCCTGTTAAAGTAGCAGAATGAAAAAAAGCACATCTTTGTGGCTGGCAATGATTACCTTCAGCAGAATTCTTATGAAGATTGGAGGTTACTTTGTATTCTGAGAAAAGATTTGGATTTGAATGTTGCCTTTTGGGCTTTTGCCCAACACTTACTCATGTTTCAGGATTAGTTGACATGCTCCATTCAGTCAGACCTCTGAGCGCAGCCAACCTACATCTTTATTCAAGCTGTATTCAGGTGTTATGCACAAGGATAAAATAAAAGGTCATATTTGGAAATGAGCTGTCAGCAAGAATCGTGTATGAAAATTGAGTGCTGCATTTAAATATGAAAGAGTTTGTCCAGTGTTTTATTAACCTTTATTTAATAACCTTAATTTAGAAAGCTCATTTTGAGTGGGCAGTCTAACAGTTGAATATTGAGCAGCAAGAGAGTGAGCGAAGGGAGCGAGGGGAGGGGAAGCCAAGGCACAAAGATTTGAAACGAGCTTTGATTATTTTAATAATAACCTGATCAACACTTATTATCAGTTTCCCTGGTTAAGAAAGAACTGCAGATGCTGGAAAAATCGAAGCTAGACAAACTTCAAACATGCCTACCTTGAAGAAGTTCCTCCAGCATTTTTGTCTACCATCAGTTTCCCTGGCACTGTCAGCCATTTTTAGAGCAAGTTATCACCACCAAGCCTAGGTGGGTAGTGGGGAAAATCCAGAGGGGAAAATGGGGCAAGAGACCAAAGCAAGAAGATGTCTTGTAGAGGAAATCGGAAGAGCCTACGGGAAAGAGGTCAGAAGGGTTGAATGATAATCTGAAAGAAGCTTACAGATGATCCAACAGTTCTGGTCTCCCTTTAACTGTTGGGTATTTTGAGGCCTGGATAAATTAGCCAGCAATGAATAAATTCAATGGCAATTATAATAAGACCAAAAATATCAACTTGACCAATTTGTGTTTCATTGGGTTTCATTAAACCAGAAGTTTAGTTTAGTTTAGAGATACAGCGCGGATACAGGCCCTTCGGCCCACCCTGTCCGCACTGACCAGCGATCCCCGCACATTAACACAAGCCTACTCACACTAGGGCCAATTTACACTTATATCAAGTATACAAATGCAAACCAATTAACCTACAAATCTGTATGTCTTTGGAGTGTGGGATAAAACCGAAGATCTCGTGGGAAAACCCACACGGTCACAGGAAGAACGTACAAACTCTGTACAGACAGCACCCGTAGTCAGGATCGAACCCGGGTCTCTGGCGCTGCAAGCGCTGTAGGGCAGCAACTCTACCGCTGCGCCACTGTGCTGCCGTGTATTGATTAAAAAAATGTTTAACTGTCTTCGCCGAACTCCATCTCTTTTTGGGACTTACATTTTTTTTTGTGTAAATGAGCCACATGTTGAAAATGTAAAGCCAATAGTTCACTTGTTATTAGCTCTTTCTATGAATCTCCCCACCTATTATTGCTGAATTGACTGATTTATTTGGATTATCTGTTGTGAATATTAAGAGAAAGCTTCTCGTTTTACTAACTGGCCTATTAATAAATGAAGTTTAAAAATGTCAGCGGTTTAGTCCACCACCTTTTAATGATTAGGTATAATGAAAATGAAAGAAAAATTACATTTTACAGTATGTCCATTCTGAGAAACAAAATGGAACATAGAACAGTACAACACAGGAACAGGCCCAATACACAACATATCCATGTTGAACATGATGTCAAGCTAAGCTAATCTCATTCTGCCTGCACATGATTCATATCCGTCCACACCTTGCCACTAAATGCTTCTTAAATTCCTTGATCATCGCTGTCACCACCATCTGGCAGCGTGTTCCAGGCACCCAACACTGTTTGTGTAAAACAAACTGCCCTGTACATCTCCTTTAAACTTTTCCTCTCATTTTAAAACTACGCCCTCTTGTCTTTGACATTTCCACCCTGGGGAAAAGGTTCTGACTGTCTATGCTCGAAGAAATCAGATGTCGGGATAAAAATCTCATTCAATTCATCTTGGATCAATCTGAACCGAAACACTGATGCAAATTAAATACGTTAGCCATGTTACCACCAACCAACAGGTTACCACCAACCAATACGTTACCACCAACAGTTGCTTTCTGTAAAATGGTGTAGGGTTTTGGTTTGGAACTGTTCCCATCTTATGAAAGTGTTTTCAACGCACTGAAAGTTTAGAGACATATTCATGATCTCATGTGAAAAACAGGAATTCTTACACACATTTCCACTTGGAATCAAGGGGCATCATACTGAAGATTGCGGAAAAATATGGATGAATGGGACGTCGGTCTGGTCACCAAAATGAAGGGTCTTTCTTTCCTTCGGAATTGCCGACAAGAAGAGGGAAAGCAGCAGGGCTTCAATTGTGTTCTCCTCATGATTTCTCAGGATTACTGTGCAGAAGGTCCAAATGGAATGCAAATGGAATACAGCGTAGCAAAGTGTGGAGACATGCACTTTGGTAGTACGACTAAAAGCGTGGATTATTTTCTAAATGGGGAGCGGATTCAGAAATCGGAGGTGTTGGTGCTCCCATCTATTTGAGTGCCAGGATGACTGATCAGTGAAGGGCAAAGGGTACATGATCTCACCCATCCTACAGAGCTTTGGTTCTCTCCAATATTGACCGATCAATCTGTTATAGTAATATGCAATGCCCAATGCTTAGTTCAGAGATACAGCATGGAAACAGCCCATTCGGCCCACTGAATCTACAACAACCATCAATCACACTTATTACATCTCCTCTTCCACATCCTACACACTAGAGGCTTTTTACAGAGGCCAATTAACCTACAAAACCTGCACGTCTTTGGGACATGGGAGGAAACCGTAGGAAACCTACATGGTCACAAGGAGAATGCGGAAACTCCACACAGACGGCACCCAAAGTCATGATCAAATCCAGATCTTTGGCGCTGTGAGGCAGCAGCTCTACCAGCTGTGCCATTGTGCATCAATGCTTTTGAATACATAGCCAGTAGTCTCTTGTTTTTATTGCTGAAATGCCATTTGTATTTCCAACAGCTTAAATCATGGGACAAGGAAGAAATTAAAGCTTGGAAATTAAACATGAATGATTACACCATTTTGTTCCCCCAGTTATCTTTTGAAGGATCACTCTTTAAATAATGTAAAGTTTGTGACTGCAGGAGTATGGTCCTGGATTAGATACAATATACAAACCCGCTACTGAATCATAACTGTTTGAGCAAAGTTAGTGACTATTTCAGCTGTTCGTTTATGAATCAGAGGAAGCCTAACACTCGTTTTACCAACTCTAGCAGCATTTCCCTTCCTTTCCTAATGCTGAATATATATTTTCTCAGAAGCCCTCTTGAAAGCTGTGATTATATGGGCTTAAAAACTAATTGGGCATTTTAATAGCAGCTTTTCGGAGAATTCGCAGAGAGCAAATCAATGCAACGAGGTGGGATTTTATCGGTTCATTTCAATATTCAATCTGCCAGGATTAATTTTAGTTTGTCCATATGTGTGTTTTAACCAAGCAAGATAACAACCTTTACAGTTTGGAAATGAGCCAAACATGACAGTGGTGCAGGGGTAGGGTTGCTGCCTTACAGTGCCAGAGTACCCGGGTTCGAGCCTGACTTTGAATGCTGTCTGTACGGTGTTTGTATGTTCTTCGTGTGATCATGTGGGTTTTTCTGGGTGCTCACACATGCCAAAGACGTACAGGTTTGTAGGTTAATTGGAATCGGTAAAATTGCAAATTGTCCCTAGTGTGTAGGATAGTGCCATTGTATGGGGTGATTGCTGGTCGGCGTAGTCTCAATGGGCCAAATGGCCTGTTTCCCTGTGTATCTCTTGAGCCTAAAGTCGAAAGTCTAAAGGCTTTTGAAAGTGATTCTGTACTTGTATTGAGGCCAATGACGGATGAGGAAAATGCCAGTGCAATTTCATAGCTCTCCAATCTAACCATGTGAAGACATGGCAAACAGATTTCTGAACCTGGTATGAGGACAGGGCAGTGGACAAGTGTTCAGCCATTTGGTGACAATGTTCTTTGTTACTATTATTCTCCATCTATTATCTTTTTTGGTTTTACATTTTTTGCTTGTTTCAACTTTCATTACAATCAATCAATCAAATCAATCAAAACTTTATTGTCATTTAGAAATACATCAATATATGCAATTCTAAACAAAATTCTGTTGCATTTAGCTCCCCGTGCAACACAAAAATTAAACAGAAGAATAAAATGGATAAAGAGACAAAATGGATAAAAAGATAAAATAGATAATGGTTGGCGGCCCATTACATGGCATTCAAGAGTCTGATGGCTCGTGGGAAGAAGCTGTTGCAAAACCTTGACGTTCTGCTCCTTATGCTACGATATCTTTTGCCCGAGGGCAGCAGAGTGAACGGTTCATGATGGAGATGTGTGGGGTCCTTTATAATACTGCTGGCCTTAGACAAGCAACATTTGCTCGCAATGTCCCCGATTGAGGAGAGAGGTCCCAATGATTTTTTCAGCCATCCTCACCACTCTCTGCACAGACTTCCAGTCGGAGGCTTTACAAATATCTTAATTGTAATAATAGTGAACTGTGTTTCTGATGAGATTCTAATGTACATGTGCTTCATAGTTACACGATTCCTGCTCTCCACACTCCTCCCTGCAGTTATAAACAGAGAGATTTACTTGAATGACTGAAGCCTCTGCCAAGATGCCAGACGTCCAGCTTAAGGGTTGATATTTCTAACTCTTTGGGCATGTAGTTTGAAAACGAAGAACAGGACTATTTTTGTGCTGCAGTTGTTCAGTATTTACTACATTCTTCCTGAGTTGATTAACATCTTGGGCAACATAGCCTGGAAATTGAAGCTTATCTTTTGTGTGGTAACAAGTGTTGTCGTGTAGAGTTTAATCCAGGTGGATGACCCACAACATATCTGAAAGTCAGTGAAATAGCAGGTGAAACAAAAAGTGAGATTGTTTGCCATCATATGTCACTGCAAAATGTTTACCTGAGCACTTCCAGAGGGTAGGCACCTGCAAAACACACCTTCCCACATTGACCTCTCTGTCCTGGGCCTCCTCCATTGACAGAGTGAGGCCCAGTGAAAATTGGAGGAACAGCACATATTTTGCTTGGGTAGCTTACAACCCAACGGTATGAACATTAATTTCTCTAATTTAAGTAACTTCATCTCATACTCCTTTCTCCATCCCCTCTCTCCTTCCCCCCTTCCTCCTCCCTAGTCATTTTTTATCAGTTCCATACATTGTTTCTCTTGATATCACACTTACCTTAGACAACAATGGACCTACCAGGCCTGAGGTCATTTGTGGCTGGCCTTGTTTGGTCCTGGTCTTTTTTCACCTCCAGTTCTTCACCCCCTCCTTCATCCCCTACTTTCAGTCTAAAGAAGCGGCCCGGCCATTCTTTTCTTCCAGAGATGCTGCCTGCCCTGCTGAGTTACTCCAGCACTTTTTATGTCTATCTTTGGTATAAACCATCATTTACTGTTCTTTGTTTCTTTGTCATTGACTGCCATGGAACATTCAAATCAAGTTAGGTCATTTAATGCCACATGTACAAGTATGGTGAGATAGAGGCACAATAAAAACCTTGCTTGCGGCAGCATTACAGACGCATAGACTAAGACGAAACTCAAGACATAAATTATATAAGACAGTGTCATTTGATGATAGATGCCACATTCATGAGGCACTGCCTCAAGTAGATGCTGTTAGTGGTGGGTAGGGCTGACTCCACCACTTTGCGCAACCTCTTGTGTTCCTGCGCATTGGAATTGCCATACCAGGCCTTGTTGCAACCAGCAGGATACTTTCTGCATCTGTGGAATTTTTAAGCATATTTTGAAGCTTGTGAGGTCGGCCTCAGAGACTGAGATCACAGGCTTGCCAGGAGCTGTAGGGGCTTGTGGAGGTGCATCATTGTTTTCCTCTTTCAAAGTCTGCATGACCTGCATAGAGCTCTTCCAGAAGTGATGCGTGGCTGCCACTTATGCTGCATGGTTTTGCCTTGAAGGAGATGAAAGCATGCAAGCCGTGCCACAGCTTGACTGAATTTTCTCTGAACTAAATGCATGTGGAGTAACACAAATGAAATGAGTGTGTGTACAGGCTGTACATACAAAGTGGAGGCAGTGTGAAAGTCCAGGGTTCTTTTTGAACATGGTGTGGCTTGGGACATTTTATACTTATGAACACTTCGAGGTATTGGTACAGCAAGGCTAAAATTGAAGATTCTGTTGTGAAAATTTTGACTGGTCCAAGTCTTTCCATGTGCAGTATGAATTTATATTTTACATATATACCATCTGAAAGATAGTGATGAAAACACAAAAGTAAAAATACGTAGACATTCTTTTCAAAACCTAGCGTTAATCTGTGCTGCACATCTTGACGATTCTATAGCTATGACATACTGCATCCTCAGAAGGATGCCTAGATAATCACACATTTTGCACACACAAGTGCTCGGGAATAATGCTTGGGCTCATTTAGAAAAAATGGTGAATCATGGGGGCTTCAGTCCAAGCTGTTATAAGACATTACCGATGAGCTATTGCAGTTGATGAACATGTGAGAATCAGTGTTTATTTGCTACTTTGCTGTTGTTTTGCTGTAATTCTATCGTTATGGTCTCCTAATCTGAGGAAAGACATTCTTGCCATAGAGGGAGTACAGAGAAGGTTCACCAGACTGATTCCTGGGATGTCAGGACTTTCATATGAAGAAAGACTGGATAGACTCGGCTTGTACTCGCTAGAATTTAGAAGATTGAGGGGGGATCTTATAGAAACTTACAAAATTCTTAAGGGGTTGGACAGGCTAGATGCAGGAAGATTGTTCCCAATGTTGGGGAAGTCCAGAACAAGGGGTCACAGTTTAAGGATAAGGGGGAAATCTTTTAGGACCGAGATGAGAAAAACATTTTTCACACAGCAGAGTGGTGAATCTCTGGAATTCTCTGCCACAGAAGGTAGTTGAGGCCAGTTCATTGGCTATATTTAAGAGGGAGTTAGATGTGGCCCTTGTGGCTAAAGGGATCAGGGGGTATGGAAAGAAGGCAGGTACAGGATACTGAGTTGGATGATCAGCCATCAGAATGGCGGTGCAGGCTCGAAGGGCCGAATGGCCTACTCCTGCACCTATTTTCTATGTTTCTATGTTTCTATGTTATTTCAATTATTGTTTATTCTCTTCATTGTATAGTGTTTGAGTGTTCCTCCTCCATCATTGATCCAAATCCTCCAAACTCACTCCTATATGTCATTACAACTCACAGATGATACACTCCAAACGTCAGCCATTTCACCAACTGGTCAGATACTACCAACACAAAGGGTTTTCTTTTGAATATAATTGGTATGATTTCATGTCCTTTCCTGCTGGCTGAAGGAGCATCATGTTTCTTCCCATCTAGTTTCTGACCTGACACAACCTTTATTTTCCAGTCATCCACAGCCCGGATAAACTCCAGGGAACTCAAAACTATATTTGGCGTACAGGATTACATCATGCTACAGATACAGATACAGAGACCCTTCGGCTCACCGAGTCCACACCAACCAGCGATCCCCGCATATTAACACTATCTGACACACACAAGGGACAATTTACATTTGTACCAAGCCAAATATCCTACAAACCTGTACGTCTTTGGAGTGTGGGAGGAAGCCGAAGAGCTCGGAGAAAACCCACGCGGTCATGAGGAGAAGTACAAACTCCGTAAAGACAACACCCATAGTCAGGACAGAACTCTGGTCTCTGGCTGACACGTTAACAATTTTTTCCAAACATACTTCCAGTGCTGTTTTGATATATATGTTCAAATGATTGGTGCTTATGACATCGCAAAGTTATTTTGACAGTGTGCTGGAATTAAATTAATTCATATAGTTTGAAGGCTAGAGACCTGAGTTCGATCCTGACTATGGGTGCTGTTTTTATCGAGTTTGTACATTCTCCCTGTGACTACGAGGGTTTTCTCTGGGTGCTCTGGCTTCCTCCTTTGATCCAAAGGTGTGCAGGTTTGTAGATTTATTGGCTTCTGTGAATTGTCCTTAGTATGTAGGATGAGAAATTGGAATAACATAGAAATAGTGATTATTGGTCCAGAGGGCCTGTTTCCACGCTATATCTTTAAACTCTAAACCTCAACTGGTTGTAGTTTTTAATATCAGACTAGGCCAGATATTGGCAATCTGTACAATTTGTTTTCAATTTGTTAGGAACTTAATGCCAGCCACGTCATAGCAGATTTAGATATGAGGAGCTTTCCTTGAGACTTTCAGCAGGTCAGGCATCTGTCGAGAGAGAAACATGTTAATATTTGAGCTTGATAACCTCTGATGAAATGTTACTCACCTGAAATATTAACTCTGAATCTCTCTCCACAGATGCTGTTTGAGCGGCCAAATGTTTCCAGTGTTTTCTAATTCTATTCCGTATTCCTATCAACCAAAGTATTTTGAGTTTGATTTAGAGCATGCATGCATATGGTTGATATTGAAATACTTTTTACGATATCGATTCAATTCAGCATTGGATGAGTTTCAACTTCAAATCAATGAAATCAAATGATCTGTGGGGAAAGATCTCATCAAACTCAAGTGTTCAAAATGTGTTAATGATTTTGCAAGGGCTCAGAAGTCTTAGGCAGAGATGCTTTGTGATAAGAGCAACCAAAAACAAATCATAATATGACCCAAAACATTTGAATAAAGTTATGGCATGAGGTGACTTTTTTTTTAGTTTGGAGATACAGCACGGAAACAGGCCCTTTGGCCCACCGAGTCTGCACCAACTATCGATCCCCATACACTAACACTATCCTACACACACTTGGGACAATTTTACATTTATACATTTTTACCAAGCCAATTCACTTACAACCCTGTACGTCTTTGGAGTGTGGGAGGAAACCGAAGATCTCGGAGAAAACCCACGCAGGTCACGGGGAGAACGTACAAACTCCATACAGACAGCACGTGTAGACAGGATTGAACCCGGGTCTCTGGCACTGTGAGGAAGCAACTTTACCACTGCACCTCCATGCCGACTTTTATTTCCTAAAACAATGATAAGGAAGTGCTCTCCATTGCAAAAAAATAAAAAAACAATTCTGATAATAAGTGGCCGTGAGTGCATTTGCTTTTTGTGATGTTATTCATGAAAAATCAATGTATGTATAACAGTTAATATCTTTTTTTTGCTGAAATGAGTGAACAGTGGAGAATATTTCAACAAATACTTTCTTTGAAGACAAGTAGTAATTAGCTTTCTCTATATATGTAGTTGAAATTAAGTTCAAGGTAATTATCTTGAATTTAAATGCTTTATTTTAACTTTTATTCTGAAACAATGCCATTAGGTATGGATGAATTACTGGCTGTCTTTCAACAAGCACTAATATTGTTGGGATTGTTCAGAACCCTTCTGCAGTACAATGATTTTTGGTTAAATGGAATATCTGTCAGAATTATCTTTAATACAATTCCCCTAGCAGTCTCTATGGTGGTATCTGCTTAGACTTCTTGAAGAACTCTATCAGCTCATTGTTTTAATGGCTTGGTGAATGATCACTTGTAGATTCATCTTCTGGTTAATCCAAGCAAGGAGGGAAGGGTTTGAAACTATTCAAGCAGAACGGTGTGATACTTTGTAGAACTGAAGTTATTTGTCTTATGTGGGGATTATTAGAAAAAATGTTTCTCACAATTTACAACTTCAGTGAAGCATTTGCAGTGGGGTTGCCAACTTCCTCACTCCCAAAAATGGGACAAAGGGTCAAAATAAGGGACAAATTCCTGACGGCAATTCGTTGACTGACTCGGCCATGGCTGGGTGAATGATGAGTTGGCCCAGGTGCTGGACTGCACACAAAGCCCAGCCGGCAGGCCAGCTGAGGAGTTTTGGCCCGCGCAAAGTCCCGCACCCCATCCAACTCATGAACCGATGATCAGCCATGAGAAGGAGGGGTGGTGGTGTCGGTGGTAAGCGAGGGTCCGAAGGTCAGACAACTGGCCGGGCTGCCGACCGACCGACGGGGCCACGGGCGAGGTGCTGCTGCTGCACTCCATGGGCTGCACTACGTCAGGCCGGGTGAGGAGGGGCAGGACTCGCCGCTCCGACCCGACAGTCCCTCGACCCTAGTAGTAGCAGTCAAATACGTGACAAGGGCGGTCGCTTATGGAACAAACCAATTTAGCCCAATATACAGGATGTCCCGGCTAATACGGGACAGTTGGCAACCCTCATTTTCAGACTCTATTTGGATGGTCGCATTTATCTTTGTTCACCTTTTCGATAGCCTGAACCTCGTCACGATTACTATATTATCTTTAAAAGTCAATAGATTCAAGTACTCTTAAACTATAGCAATTATAGTCTTTGGTGTTTTAAATCTCAGGTCAATCTCCATAAGTATAATTCAGAGTTTTATCCAAAATAAGCTTGGATTTGAGCAAAGTCTGATGATTCAATGAGCCTGTGACTGACTGGGAATTAATTCCTTTTTCTCCTTGAAACCGAAGTATAATTCCCAAGACATTCCAGGATTATAGATCTTCTGCCTTATGTGAGTACTGAAGTACTTCCAGTCAAATCAAAAAAACATTAAAAATAAAATCACTCTTCAAGCGAGTCACTTACCCAAGCCAGGCTCAGTTAAGTAGGTCAGAGATACCTATAGCTAACTATTAAGTAAAAACGTGGGGAACCTCTTTATTTCCAATATTAATTAAATATATTAAGGAAGAAGCATTACATGAGAAGAAATTCCTGAGGTGGATATTATATCAGCTAACTAGATATAGTTAAGGCCAGAAATATGGGATTAATATTTCTTATTTGTTTCTTTTGAACTCAATATTCCAGTGCTCTTCTGGTGTGCCTCCATAAACATAAACTCATCCAAAATAGCAGCTGCCCCTGTTTGAACTCACCTCCAGTGTCGCATATTGTATGGTATGGTATGGTACTTTATTTCTCACGTACCGAGACACAGTGAAATTCATTTTTGTATGCAGTTCAGTACAAGTATCACTATACATGAGCACATGGATATTAGATATCACATTAGATAAGTGTCTCAGATACAGTACAAGTGTATAGCAGTAGTACACTGAGACAGTATACAGGGTAGCCAGTTTGGCACCATTTTCATGTCTCAGTTGTTGTAAGTGCAGGGATCTTGATCAGATCATGAAGGCCCATTGTCTAGGTGGCGTTGCAGGGTTAGAAACATAGAAACATAGAAAATAGGTGCAGGAGGAGGCCATTCGGCCCTTCGAGCCAGCACCGCCATTCATTGTGATCATGGCTGATCGTCCCCCATCAATAACCCGTGCCTGCCTTCTCCCCATATCCCTTGACTCCACTAGCCCCTAGAGCTCTATCTAACTCTCTCTTAAATCCATCCAGTGACTTGGCCTCCACTGCCCTCTGTGGCAGGGAATTCCATAAATTCACAACTCTCTGGGTGAAAACGTTTTTTCTCACCTCAGTCTTAAATGACCTCCCCTTTATTCTAAGACTGCGGCCCCTGGTTCTGGACTCGCCCAACATTGGGAACATTTTTCCTGCATCTAGCTTGTCCAGTCCTTTTATAATTTTATATGTTTCTATAAGATGCCCGCTCATCCTTCTAAACTCCAGTGAATACAAGCCTAGTCTTTTCAATCTTCCCTCATATGACAGTCCCGCCATCCCAGGGATCAATCTTGTGAACCTGCCTCAATCACAAGGATGTCCTTCCTCAAATTAGGAGACCAAAACTGTACACAATACTCCAGATGTGGCCTCGCCAGAGCCCTATACAACTGCAGAAGAACCTCTTTACTCTATACTGAAATCCTCTTGTTATGAAGGCCAACATTCCATTAGCTTTGGCCTGGCCAAGCATAGCCGTTGGTGTCCCCAGCTGCTCCACCACTGTAGGCCGCGTCCTGTCCATGTGCTTGACCTCTTGGCCTCATATTGCTGTGCTGATGATATTGGATGGTCCGAGAATATTATATTCCTTTTTTCCCCCTGTGCATTGTCCCTCTGCATCTCACCAGCTGTGACGCCACCTTCAAGGAACTACGTATCTGCACTCCTAGATCCCTTTGCTTCACAACACTCCCCAAAGCTCTGTCTTTCACTGTGTCGGTCCTGCCCTTGTTAGACTTCCCAAAATGCAACACCTCGCACATATGTGTATTAAACTCCATTAATCATTCCTCAGCCCAGCTGCCCAGCTGATCAAGTTGATCATTGTCTTGTAATATTGATGATATGTATTTTGGGTATTCCAGTCTGGTAAAAAGCTGCAAAAATTATTTTGAACTATTGCCAGTAATAGCCATTTCATAGAACATAGAACAGTACAGCACAGGAACAGGCCCTTCGGCCCACAATGTCTGTGCCGAACATGATCTCACATCCATCTGCCTCCATGTCCTGCATGTCCATATGCGGATCTAAAAGCCTCTTAAACATCACTATCATATCTGCATCCTGCATAAGTCAATTATTCTTCTAATGAGGAACCAATGCATTAGCTTTTCTCATTGATTCATGCAATGGATGTGGACCCTGTTGCCATGCTAGTTATTATGGGCTGCTCTGCCCAAGACAGCAAGAAATTGTAGAGAGTTGTAGATGTAGCACAGTCTGTTACGTATTGCCTGGAACAATAACTACAACACGAGAAAGTAAGGTAACAGTAGTTAATTGGATGGTGTTTATTACTATGTTCCCAGCCGGCAGCGATGCGCATAAGATGCAGGCGCTTATGTGGGAGTTACCGTTCGGAATGGTACATAGTCCATCACAGTCCAGATTCCTTTCAAATTGACTCCATCTACACTTTACAATGTCTTGGTTAAGCAGCTACCCTAATGAAAGACTTAGCCTACCCCAGTCATTCCTTCTTCTCTCAGCTCCCATCAAGCAGAGGGTACAGAAGCTTGAAAGTGCACTAAACCAGATCCAGGAACAGTTTCTCGCCCTCTGTTATGAAGCTTCACAAGTTCACAAATTCACAAGTTCACGAATTAGGAGTCGAATTAGGCCTTGGCCCATCGAGTCCCCTCCGCCATTCAACGATGGCTGATCTCTGCCTCCTAATCCCATTTTCCTGCCTTCTCCCCATAACCCATGACACCCATTCTAATCAAGAATTTGTCTATCTCTGCCTTAAAAATATCCACTGACTTGGCCTCCACAGCCCTCTGTGGCAATGAGTTCCACAGACTAACTACCCTCTGACAAAAAGAGGTTCCCTCTCACCGCCATTTAATTCTGAGGCTATGACCTCTGGTCCTAGACTCTCCCACCAGTGGAAACATCCTTTCCACATGCACTCGATCTATGCCCTTCATTATTCTGTAAGTTTCAATGAGGTCCCCTTCTAAATTCCAGTGAGTATAGGCACAATGCTGTCAAATGCTCATCATATGCTAACCCACTCATTCCTGGAATTATTCTTGTAGCCAGCACATCCTTCGTCAGATATGGGGCCCAAATTTGCCCCCAGCAAATTGCCTTAAAGTAATTTATTTATTTAAAAACATTTCAAAACTTATTTAAGTAATAAATATATACAATACAGGGACCATGCAAAACAAAAAATCATCCTCAAAGCCTTATAAGCTTCTGAACAGTCCTTCCATTAGATAGGGTATGGTCCAATTCACCTCTACCCCACTGCGGACATTGGACTTTGTCGATGGAACTGGTTGCCGAAATGCTGAGAACAATATTCTTCCCCTTTGCTCTGCCTCTTGCACTTGAGTTTGACTTGATTGTGTAGTATTGTCTGACCTGATGTGGATAACATGCAAAACAATGCTTTTCATTGTACCTCGGTACACCTGGCAATAATAAATCTAAACCTATACCTGAAATGAGGAAATAGTTAAAAGTCAACTGCATTAGTGAATTGCAGTGAGATTTAGGCCAAACCAGGCAAAATTGCAGATTTCTTGCACTGAAAGATATTCATAAACTAGATGGGACTTTACAATAATTTGGTACTTATATAGTTAACATTACTAACTGAGTCAAATTTTAAAAGGAATGCAAATACTTTTAATGACCTGAATTTTAATTCTCAAGCTGCCAGTGGCAGCACTATGCAATCATGCCTATTTCTTTATGTTCTGCCATCCCTCCTTGATATTCTCTGCAGATCCGCACTGTGCCTTTTTCTTGTGAAATCAGTTCAGCTTCACCATGTTTGATAAATGTGGGAGAAACGTTCTCACATTTTGAGCAAGTTCTAAAAAATGTTAGATCCCGATCACATTGGCTGTTGGCTCCTCTAAACCCGCGTAAAATTTTGGCAGGATCTACAAATGGAACTTGGCCCCTACCAGCATGCTGAATAAAAGTAGTACCTCTGCACATTTGTTATCTCGTTATTTTGCACTATTTCATGCTTACTGTTCCTTCGAAGCAAGGCATCTAAATGTTTATTATAATCTAGAATTACTTCCAGCTTTTCTTAAAAATCTGCAGCAACAAAATGATCAGGCTTTCTACCAACTCACACATCTTCCTTTGCAAACTTTCTGCCACATAACTCAACCCGAAAATCATCCATTTATAGAGCTACCTTCCAAAGCATTTAAATATGATGGCCTTTCAAGTTCACCTGCCAAAACTCAGATTGAATATTTAGAATTATAAAATTATAGCATTAAAATTGTGTGTTGTTATTTCTTATGCTGTTGGCAGTTGCTAATGCTCTCTTTTAATAACTTTATTCAGGTTTTAGTTTCATTTTGTTTAGTCCACTGCAGAAACGGGTCTTTCAGCCCACCGAGTCCGTGTTGACCAATGATCCCTGCACTTTAACACTATCCTACACACAAGGGACAATTTACAGTTTACGGAAGTCAAATTAACCTACAAATCTCTCCACCTTTGGAGTGTGAGAGGAAACCGGAGCACCCGGGGAAAACCCATGCAGTCACGGGGAGAGCATATAAACTATGTGCAGACAGCACCTTGAGTCAGGATTGAACCTGGGACTCTGGCGCTGTACGGCAGAAACTCTACCGCAGCGCCACCGTGCGGTTTCTGAGATCTGACCACATATTCAGTTATACACAAATTTTAGATATTACAACCATTGAACTAATCCAATGATTGTTGCTACTGTAACTGGCATATCCTGACTGATCATTTAGGACCATTTATGTTTCTTTCAGTTTGCACTGTAAAACCACTTGAACCCTTTGATGATGTGTTTCATCCATTTTAGTTATTTTAAGTTGTCCATCTCCTGCATGAAAGAACATTTCTGAGGATAGTTTTGCATTAGAAACAATATGTTACAGGCTTATAGTCTCTCTAAACACATTTAACATGATCTAAGCTTGCACCATGTACTTGATAACACTCATGTTTTTCTGACCAGCAGTGGCCTTATGGTGAAGCTGAGAGTCCAGGTTGCATTTTAGTTTAAAAGATACAGCATGGAAACAGGCCTTTCGGCCCACTGAGTCCATGCTGACCATCAAACACCTGTTCACATTAGTTCCATGTTATCCCACTTTCTTGATCACACCCCCCACACATTTGGGCTAATTAACCTACAAACATGTATGTCTCTGGGATGTAGGAGGAAACTGGAGCTCCTGAAGGAAACCCATGCGGTCACAAGGAGAATGTTCTTATAACTTATAATTGCAGATACAAGTGATTCCACCTTTGCAAGATTTAAAAATCTTTTGATGCTTCTTTGCAGTAGTGAGGCAGAAATAGATTACATTGCGATCCTGTATGTATTCAAAATCTTGGGAAATTAATTCACTCAAATTTAAATGTAACAAACTCATCATCTGAACACCGTGCAGATCTCACTGACAATAAAAATGATTGTTCCTCATCAGTTGTATTGGGTGTTAGTTTATGCAAAAAATGTTTCTTTGCCACTTGATTTATTTGCAAAATCATTACTGTTTATGCATTTGTTTCACATTTTGGCAAAATCAGTTAACAATCCTCATCTGTAGAACTTGTTTCTGCTACTAGTTCCTTCACCCCTTGTGTCCTTTCTGTTTCTTTAACCTGAGCCAGCAACCTTTTTCTTTACCTTCAGAGATTTTCTTGAGGTTGTGCTCTGCATTCACAATCTGCCCTGTTGCCTCACTAATTACTTTCAAGTTGACCCCACTAACTTTTTTTGCCCCATGACAAATCTCATCCGTTGCCTCTAAGGTCAGCTTGGTTTCTTCAAGCAATCTTTCATATACACATGAGCCTGCAATTCCAAACACAAGTCGAGCTCTAAGTATTCCTTTCAGCATAATTCTCTGAAACTTGCAACCTTTGGTGATTTTTCTGTATTGATCATACTATTCACCAGCCTCTCGTCTTCAACTGTTAAATTATAACTCCCGGAGGGAATGCTTTTTCACAGTTGGCAATATTCAGAATCTTTCTTCAACAGGATTGCATTAATGCTCCATCATTTTAAATGATTAAACTTCATGCATTTGCCTCTTCTGATGACTACCCCTCACCAGCAGTTCCCTTTGATCCCCTCCGCAAACAGTCTCACCTCCTCCCGCCATTGTTACTCTCAGCGTTTGGCTGCAGGGATCGCATCTGTGAGGCGAACACCGGCAGATTTGAGTATTTGCAACTCATAGAAATTGTTGCACTGAACTGGAAGAGCATTGTGATATAAAAGGAAACTCAGTAATGCAATCCTGCGAACTTCATAATTAGAAGTTTTGATACTTGGGTTTCACGTGTTAGGAGAATTGAAGGAGATTGATGAAGGTAGGGTGGTGGATTTTGTCTGCATGGACTTCAGTAAGACTTTTGATAAAGTCCCTCATGGTAGGTTGATCCAGAAGATTAAGATGACTTGGTTGTATGGATTGAGAACTGACTTATTCATAGAAAACAGAGGGTTGTGGTTAAAGGAAGATATTCTGGCTGGATGTCCATGATCTGTGGAGTTTCGCAGGGATCAGTGCCGGTACCTCGGCTGTTTGTGACCCGACACGTCACCTATTCCTTCGCTCCATAGATGCTGCCTCACCTGCTGAGTTTCCCCAGCATTTTTGTCTACCTTGGATGTATATGTCGATGGGTTGGTGAGTAAGTTTGCTGATGACATGAAAACAGGAGGAGTTGCAGACAGTGAGGAAGGCTGTCAGAGGATACTGCGGGATGTAGATCAACTGGAGAAATTGGTGGAGAAATGGCAGATTAAGTTTAATCCGAACAAGTATGAACCTACTTTGGTAGGTTGAATGTAACGGGAAGGTATACAGTTAATGGCAGGACCCTTAAAAAGCATTGTTGTGCAGAGGGACAGAGGGTCCTTGGAGTCCAAGTTCATAGTTCACTGAAGGTGGCAGCAAAAATGAAGAGGGTGGTAAAGAAAGTGTTGTGGTATGCTTGCCTTCATTGCTTGGAACAATGAGTATAAAAATCAGGATGTCCTGATGCAGTTCTTTGGTCATAAGAGAGAATGCTATTTATTTATTGTAGTCGAGCCGCTGCCGTTAGGTTTGAACGAAATATCATTTCTACAGTTTTTTACATTACAAAACAATCCAAGACCCACACTTAACACAGTTTAAATAAACATCCATCACAGTGAGTCTCCAACATCTCCTCACTGTGATGGAAGGCAAAGTCTTTATCTCGTCACTTTGTTCCTTCTCCCGTGGTCCAGCAGTCCAACTGCAGTGTTGAGGCGAACTGGGGCTCCGATGTTAAAGCCCCCGGCGGACGATGGTAAGTCCTGAGGCCGTTTAAGCCACGCCGGGCGATGTTAGTCCCCGGCTCCATGTCCTTAAACCCGCGATTCCAGCGGGAGAAGTCGCCGTTGCGGAGCTCGGAAAAGCGGTCTCCCACCAGGGACTTGGAGCTCCCGATGTTCCCGTCCACCGGGTCTGCGGCCGGTGCCTCCGAACTCCAAAGTCGGGTCGCAGCCGCGCGCCACCACAGCTCTTCCTGCTCCGAAGTTGGCCAGCTCCGCGATGTCAGTTCCGCAGGCTCTGCAACTGGAGCCCCCAGGTTAGTCCCGGCCGGAGGTCGCCGCCGGCTCCACGATGTTAGGCCCAACGACATCCGAGACCCGACAGGGAATAGTCGGGTCCCCGCACAGGGAAGAGATTAACGGTTTCCCCCACAGCCCCCCCACCACACCCCACATATACACAGCTAAAAAATAATAATAAAAACTAACTCAAGACATACATTTAACAAGACAAAAATAAAAAAAGACAGACGACTGTAGTCGAGCCGTTGCCGTTAGGCGCCGCCACTCCCGGCATGGCCCGGCACTCCTTGGCCATGCTGCATTTGGAGTATTGCATGCAGTTCTGGGTCCCCCTATTACAAGAAGGATGTGGATGCTTTGAGTGGGTGCATAAGAGGTTTACTAGAATGCTACCTGAACTAGAGGGTATTAGCTACAGGGAGAGTTGACGAGACTTGGGTTGTTTTTTTCTGTAACAGAGAGGAGACGATAGAAGCATTTTAAATTATGAGAGGCATAGATAGGGTAGACAGTCAGAAACCCTTTCCTAGTGTAGAAATGTCCAAGACTAGAGGACATATTTATAAGGTAAGAGGAATACATTTTAATGGAGTTGTGCTGGGCATGTTTTTACACAGAGAATGGTGGGGGTCTGAAATACACTGACAGTGGTGGTGGAGGCAGATACAATAGCGGCATTTAAAAAGCTTTTAGATGGCCACATGGAAGTGCAGGAAATAGAGGGATATGGATAACGTACAGCCAGAAGAGAATTTAGTTTGTTGTGGTATTTGGCCCAAACATAGTGGTCCGAAAGGTCCTGTTCCTATGCTGTACTGTTCTATGTTCTATGAATGATGCAGATTTAATGCCAGTTAAATGTAATAAACGGATGTCCAGGTGCAGATATTCATAGGTCTAAGATTACTCTTCATGTCTGTGTCTTTGAGATGATCACTGTGTCAAAGATCGATTCTTTAAAAAGCTGATAGCAACAAATGTTAAAGATAAACCATGGCAATCTTTAATTGATTCGTCAGACGGGACTAGCAAGATCTACAATGAGCACAAACGTTGCTCAGTGCTTCTCAGGCTCATCTCACAGAACATAAGAAGGTTAGCACAATTTTTCTTATCAGTAAAACACTCCTACCAAGTCTGAATATGGCATGACTGAAAGATTTTATAGCCTTTCAGAATATAGGAAAAGCTGGGTCCAAATCAAGCTCAGCCAATAAGTTATTACTTATCTCTGGAGCATCAGCTATTTTTAACAATCTTGGATTCTTTATGGCCTTGTAAGAGCACATGTTATTTTTCAAGCTTCCATCTTAATGTCTTTATTAAAACGACAACCTGTCCTCCATATTGTGTTCCATATAATTTGCAAAGTCATTCAGACTTGGCACCGAGCCATTCTTTTGTTCTGCTTTTGTAGAAGAATGACTCCATTTTAGATTTGACTATTCACTCTTTCAACTATTCATCTCAGATTCATCTCAGAATCTGATGGTTTAGCATGTGCTTAGTGGATGCTCATTTTTGTGTTCCCTATGAACACATTAGGGCCGATTTCCTCCGCTCTCGATAGGTTCACTGAGGCAATACTCACTCTTGTTTGAAATTCACCAGGATCCCATTTCCACCCTCCTTTTAAACACACAGGGATCTCTTCACCGTGCTTCCCTCCAACTAACCGAGTTTGCAGGAAAATTCAAGGTATCACTGTGTAACAAATCAAATGTGTTGGATTATTAATTGGAATAAGACCCAGTAGTCCCGAAAATATGCCACACTGCGCCACCAACATGCATTGATTAACAATAGATTGCATTTTCTGATGCTCCCATCATTTCTTGCAGCTGCGATGCACCACGGTGGAAAGATCATCTTGAAGTTGCAGTTATAGTATCCATCGTCAGCTGTCACTAATCAACAACAGGGATGCTGTTGACTGTACACAGTAATCATTTTAAAGAGGCAGCTGCCTAAACTTAATGTGCTGCTGTCATCGCAATGAACAGTCACCAGTTCCGATACCATCGTCTAATTTTAGGTATCATCCAATAATTTTAAGAACTATCATCGGATTCTAATTTTAAATCCAAATGTTCATCATTCAGTTTTAAACAGGAGTTGTCAAGTAATTCAGCACAGAAGCAGGCCTACTGTGTCCATGCCTTCAGGCACTTATTTACAGTAATCTTATTTTATTAGTGCACACTCCCCAAAGTTTCTTGCAGGTTCTACCACTTACGGAAAAGACTGCAAAAAGTTGTAAACACTGCTCAGTCCATCATCGGCTCTGACCTCCCTACGAGGGGATCTATCACAGTCGCTGCCTCAAAAAGGCTGCCAGCATCATCAAGGACCCACACCATCCTGGCCACACATTCATCTCTCCACTGCCATCAGGTAGAAGGTACAGGAGCCTGAAATCTGCAACATCCAGGTTCATGAACAGCTTCTTCCCCACAGCCATCAGACTATTAAACACAACTTCAAACAAATTCTGAACTATAACAGCCTATTGCACTTTATCTGTTTATTTATGTGTGTATATATATATTCTATGGTATATGAGCTGTATTTATGCCTACAATAATCTGTTGTGTTGCAGCAAGCAAGAATTTCATTGTCCTACCTGGGACACATGACAATAAACTCTCTTGACTTGACTTGACCTATAAGCTAGAATAACCTGTGTTGGTCAAATAACCTTCTGACTTGCACATCTTTAGGATGTAGGAGGAAACGTGCACTCTGTGAAAAGCAAGTGGTCAAGAGTGTTTTCTTGTCATATATCCCAATGTAACAATCCAATACTTACTTACAGCAGCAAAAAATAATATATAAACAAAGTACTCTGTAAAAAATTCACCAAACAAAAATTCAGTATATAATATATACACATGCATATATATATATAGATATATGTACACACACACATAGGGTGATTTCACGAAAGGTCACTGGATCATAGATCCTCACCCACGTGGATGCAAAATTTAACTGGGGTACAAACGTCACTTCCAGTACATGTTATTGATGCTGGAGACGCGTACTTTCACACCCGTTAAAAACCGCGAAAACGGCCCGTTTTTGAGCTGTAAATAACTGTGCCAGTCGGGGTGACCGTGAGACACAGTTATCTTACTTTAGAGTCCAGAAGATAAAGAAAAACTAAGGTAAAGACAAGAGGGAGCTGAAGGGGAAACAACAGCAGAAGTGGTTAGCAAACATTGGCCGTGGAGATATAAAGATAGAAAATATCGGGAATTATCGCGTTTGCTCACTGCATTTCATCAAAAGTAAGGCATTATGTTTTATCTTTATTAATTTGTTATATAAAAAGTTTTAAAAGTGAAAAATCCATCATTAAAATTGCAAAATCTACCATGGTTCTCAGGTGGGTTTTAACATGCAAAAAGAAAACGCTTCTGAAGCTACATTTACCATTTAAATAATCGTAAACCATAAATGCGTTTTGAAATGAATTTTACTCAGATGCAAGCTAAGGAATGGGATAATTGTCAGCTGTTAATTGGACAAATCAGGACATTTTATTATTATTATCCAATTAACAGCTGACAATTATCCCATTCCTTAGCTTGCATCTGAGTAAAATTCATTTCAAAACGCATTTATGGTTTACGATTATTTAAATGGTAAATGTAGCTTCAGATGATGGCTATCGAGGAAGAAGTGTTGCTACCAATTCGTACAGACTGTGGTCTGTTGATGAAGAAGTCAAGGATCCAGTTGCAAGGGATGCACAGAGACCCAGTTCCGTCAACTTGATAACAGGTTACAGGTAACAGGGAGATGGTGTAAACTCTGCACAGACAGCAGCAGAGGGTTGAACCAGGTTTACCATCATTGTAAGGCAATAGTTCTACCAGCTGCACTGCTGGGCTCCAGGAGGTTTACTTTGATTTCCATCTGGTTAGTTTTTGACTGTTTTCAAGAGTTTATTCACCGTTAACATGTTAGCATAATCAGCTGCATGACGAATATTTATTGATCACTTGAGGCTTGTGGCTTACAATTAATCAAGAACTTGCAGCATTTCTGGGAACTCTCGATTATTTCAAATATCTTCATTAAATAGTAAATAAGAGCTTCAAGCAAACTTCAAACGTCAAATGGTGGAAGTTTGTTTCTCGGACTGGAGGCCTGTGACTAGTGTTTAAGAAGGAACTGCAGATGCTTAAAAAAAAAAGGGTCTCTTCCATAAGGCTCGCACCAGAGTCTCTTCCATACCCCGTAACACTGCTCTTTCTCCCCATCCCCCCACTCGTAATAAGGGCAGAGTCCCCCTAGTCCTCACCTTTCACCCCACTAGCCGTCACACACAACAAATAGTCCTCCGTCATTTTCGCCACCTCCAACGTGACCCCTCCACTCGCCACATCTTCCCATCTCCCCCCGTCTGCTTTCCGCAAAGACCGCTCCCTCCGTAACTCCCTTGGCAATTCTTCCCTTCCCTCCCGTACCACTCCCTCCCCGGGCACTTTCCCTTGCAACCGCAAGAGATGTTACACTTGTCACTTTACCTCCCCCCTCGACTCCATTCAAGGACCCAAGCAGTCGTTCCAGGTGCGACAGAGATTCACCTGAATCTCCTCCAACCTCATCTATTGCATCCGCTGCTCTAGATGTCAGCTGATCTACATCGGTGAGACCAAGCGTAGGCTTGGCGATCGTTTCGCCGAACACCTCCGCTCGGTCCGCATTAACCAACCTGATCTCCCGGTGGCTCAGCACTTCAACTCCCCCTCCCATTCTGAATCCGACCTCTCTGTCCTGGGTCTCCTCCATGGCCAGAGTGAGCACCACCGGAAATTGGAGGAGGAGCACCTCAAGAATAAGACGGTACATGAGCAGTGGTGTACGTTTAAGGATCTACTGTATAACCTTCAAGAAAAATTTATTCCTATGAAGAAAAAAAGGGGTAAGGGTAAGAGTCAGCCATGGCTCAGTAAAACTATAAAGGATAGTATTCGGCTGAAGGCAAGGGCATATAAGGTAGCCAGAGATAGTGGGAGGGTAGAGGATTGGGAAGCATTTAAAGGTCAGCAAAGAATAACTAAGAGATTAATTAAGACGGGGAAAATAGACTATGAAAGGAATTTAGCGAACAACATAAAAACTAATAGTAAGAGTTTTTATAGCTATATAAGAAGAAAAAGGGTGGCTAAGGTGAACGTTGGTCCATTGGAGGGTGAGACTGGAGAGTTGTTGGTGGGGAACATGGAAATGGCAAAGGCATTAAACGAGTATTTTGTATCAGTCTTCACTATAGAAGACACAAAAAATATTCCAACGCTGGATAAACAGGGGGCGGTAGGAATGGAGGAGCTAAATACTATTAAGATCACCAAGGAGGTGGTATTAGGGAAATTAATGAGACTGAAGGAGGATAAATCCCCTGGGCCTGATGGATTACATCCAAGGGTCTTGAGGAAGATAGCGGTGGGGATTGTGGATGCATTGGTGATAATTTTCCAAAACTCCCTGGAGGCAGGAACGGTCCCAGTGGATTGGAAAATGGCCAATGTAACACCTATATTTAAAAAAGGAAGTAGACAGAAGGCGGGTAACTATAGACCGGTTAGTCTAACATCGGTGGTGGGTAAAATGTTAGAGACAATTATTAAAGAAACACTAACGGGGCACTTGGATAAACATGACTTCATCGGACAGAACCAGCATGGTTTTGTGAAGGGGAAATCCTGTTTAACGAATCTGCTCGAATTCTTTGAGGAAGTAACAACCCGGGTGGATAAAGGGGAACCGGTGGATGTGGTATACTTGGACTTCCAAAAGGCTTTTGACAAGGTGCCACATAAGAGACTATTGCTAAAAATAAAAAATTATGGGATTGGGGGTAATATATTAGCATGGGTAGAGGATTGGCTGACAAATAGGAAGCAGAGAGTGGGGATAAATGGTTCATACTCGGGATGGCAACCGGTAACTAGCGGGGTTCCGCAAGGGTCGGTGCTGGGACCCCAGTTGTTCACAATTTATATAAATGATTTGGAGGAGGGAACCAAGTGTAATATATCAAAATTTGCGGACGATACAAAAATGGGAGGAAAAGTTGGGGATGAGGAGGATAGGAAGAGTCTGCAAATGGATATAGATAAGCTAGGTGAGTGGGCAACAACTTGGCAGATGAAATTTAATACTAATAAATGTGAAGTCATTCACTTTGGGAAAAAAAATGATAGGGCAAGTTATTTTCTAAATGAGGAGGAGCTGCGTTGTAATGCAACGCAAAGGGATCTAGGGGTATTAGTACATGAATCACTAAAGGTCAGTATGCAGGTGCAGCAAGCAATCAGGAAGGCCAATGGAGTTTTGGCCTTTATTGCTAGGGGGATTGAGTATAAAAACACGGAGGTCTTGCTGCAGCTGTACACAGTATTAGTGAGACCACATTTGGAATACTGTGTACAGTTCTGGGGTCCATACTTAAGGAAGGATGTACAAGCCCTGGAGGCAGTGCAGCGAAGGTTTACAAGATTAATTCCTGCAATGAGGGGATTGACATATGAGGAAAGGTTAAGTAAGCTGGAGCTCTACTCTTTGGAGTTTAGGAGAATGAGAGGCGATCTCATTGAAACATATAAGATCGTGAGGGGCCTTGATCGGGTGGATGCACCGAGGATGTTCCCAATGATCGGGGAAACTAGAACTAGGGGACATAGTTGCAGAATAAGGGGGGGCTCTTTTAAAACTGAGATGAGGAAGAACTTCTTCACCAAGAGGGTGGTTAATTTATGGAATTCACTGCCCCAGGGAGCAGTGGAAGCAGAAACGTTAAATATATTTAAGTCTAGAATAGATGGTTTTTTAGCTGCCGAGGGGATAAGGGGCTACGGGGAGAGGGCAGGGATATGGACCTAGGTATGGTTAGTATAGTAAGACCTGAGTGATCTCCTGGACAAGTGTCGATCGCCTGGATTGGGGTCGGAGAGGAATTTCCCGGATTTTTTTCCCCGAATTGGACCTGGGTTTTTATCCGTTTTTTTGCCTCCCCCAGGAGATCACGCGGTTCTTGGGGTGGAGAGGGGTGATAGCGGTATGAAGGGGAGGGTAGTGTCTTGTGTTCTGTGTCTTGTGTCTACTGTTTGTGGGTAAGTGTGTCTGTTTAGTGTTCAGCCATGAGCGAATGGCGGTGCGGGCTCGACGGACCTGGTGGTCTACTCTCGCACCTACTTTCTATGTTTCTATGTTTCTATTCCGCTTGGGCAGTCTGCACCCTTGCTGCAGAAACATCGAATTCTCTAATTTCCGGTAGCTCTTGCTGTCTCCTCCCCTTCTCAGCTCTCCCTCAGCCCTCAGGCTCCTCCTCTTCCTTTTTCCTTTCTTCTACCTATTTGTCGTCCATATTAATGATTTGGATGAGAACATACATGGCAAGTTTGCAGATGATACAAAAGTGGGTGGTTTTGCATATAGTTAAAATGGTAGTGAAAAATTGCAGCAGGATCTTGATCGATAAGCCAGGTGGCCTGAGGAATGGTCAATAGAATTTAATAAAAAGAAATGTGAGGTGTTGCATTTTGGGAAGTCTAACGTGGGCAGGACCTACACAGCGGTAGGAGTGCAGGTGCATTGTTCCTTGTATGTAGAGTCGCAGGTGGATAGGGTGGTCAAAATGGCATTTGGTACATTGGCCTTCATCAGTCAGAGTAATACGTATAGAAGTTGGTAGATCATGTTGCTGTTGTATAAGACGTTGGTGAGGCTGCATTTAGAGTATTGTGTTCAATTCTGGGCACCATGTTACATGAAAGATGTTATCAAGCTGGAAAGGGTACAGAGAAGATTTACGAGGATGTTGCCAGAACTAGAGGGTCTGAGCTGCAGGGAGAGGTTGAGTAGGCTGGGACTCCATTCCTTGGAGCACAGGAGGATGAGGGGTGATCTTACAGAGCTGTCTAAAATTATGAGAGGAATAGATCGGGCAGTTGCACAGAGTCTTTTGCCCAGAGGAGGTACTGTAAATCAAGGACCAGAGGTCATAGGTTTAAGGTGAAGGGGAAAAGATTTAATAGGAATCTGAGGGGTAACTTTTTCACACAAAGGGTGGTGGGTGAATTGAACAAGCTGCCAGAGGAGGGAGTTACGATATGATACAATACGATAAAACTTTATTCATTCCTGGAGGGAAATTGGTCTGCCAAAAGTCCCAACACACAACAAGGTACATGAAAACTTGAAATTAAAAATGAAAACAAAAAGAAAAAGACAAGCGACTGTTGTCTGGCTGCCGTGTGCACAGCACCTTCACCGGAACAAACAAACAAACAAACACAGACTTATCCCCTGGGGAGAGGATTCTAAACTAGAGAGCCCCCCCACCCCCTCCACCCCCACCCCCTACACCGGATCGCTCCTTTGTTCTCCCACCGTCCCACATGGCGGTCCCTCCACGCCGGGTCTGCATTGTCTTCGTCACCCCCACCCCCACGCTCATCGACTGTTGATCGCAGGTCAATTACGAGTCCCCTCCGCCGCCTAAACTCCCGTTAATGCCGAGGCCCCACCGCCGCCGAGACTCCCATCACCGCCGCCGAGGCTCACATCGCTGCCACCGAGGCTGTCCTCGCCATCATCGCTCCTTCGGCCCAGACTTGCCACGCCATCCGATTTCTCGTGTGAGTCGAGCCTACCGACAGCGGTGCGGTTGTTCAGCGGGTGGACTGGGCCCGCGCGATTCCCCGGGGCACCCCGGGAGTTGGGGCAGGGACCACCCCAATGTTTAAGAAACAGTTAAACAGGTACATGGACAGGACAGGTTTGGCAAGATATAGGCCAAATGCAGGCAGGTGGGACTAGTGTAGCTGGGACATGCTGGCCGGTGTGGGCACGTTGAGCCAAATGGCCTGTTTCTATGCTGTATGACTATGACTCTATGACATAGACTGAAAACAAAAATACTGGAATTACTCAGCAGGTCAGGCAGCATGTGTGGTGAATGACTTTGCATCAGACCTTTCATTGATCTGTTAAGTTTCTCTCTAAACAAATGCTGGCTGAATCATTTAGTAATTGCAGCATTAAAAAAAGTTGTATTCTGTTTCAAATAATGAAACTTCATTCCATGGTCTCCCATCAACAAAGTGATGGTAGCAGCAGCAGAGATTGGCACCTTAGGTTAGCCTTTCATTGAGGGGTGCCATGCTGAAGAAATCAATGTAAGAAATCAGCCTTGTTTATGATTGTAATGGTGCAAGCTGGTTTCAAGGATTCGGATCAATAATGGAGAAAGAACAAAACGCTGGAGTAGCCTGCAGTAACACAGCGGGTCAGGCAGCATCTCTGTAGTAGGTACACAAAAATGCTGGAGAAACTCAGCGGGTGCAGCAGCATCTATGGAGCGAAGGAAATAGGCAACGTTATGGGCCGAAACCTTTCTTCAGGCTGAAAGTGAGGGGAGGGGGGGGGGGGGGGGGGGTGTTGTAGGGAACGGATAAACTGCTATCGGTGGGGACTCCTTCCCACAGAAAAAGGCACGGAAGTGGAGGTGAGGGAAGAAAACCTCAACGTCAGGGTGAACCCGGAACTCGTTATGGTGGGGGCGGATGAAGAAAGAACATTTCAACCAAATAAAATAAAAAATGAAACATTTATTAAAACAACAAAACAACCAAATATTGAGTTTCACACCTTTCTACCGTCCGTACGGGACTCTATTAACTGTGCTAGAGTAACTCAAGGGTCCTGGCACCGTTCCTGATCTCCATCTGAGAAGAGGCTCAGTGACCTCACTCATGGAAAAAAGGAACTGCAGGTGCTGGTTTACAAATAAAGACACAAAATGCTGGAGTAGCTCAACTGGTCAGGCAGCAGATGCAACTAAATTTAAAGTAGCTCTTTCTTCCCAATAACCCTTTCTGGCTTAAGTCCTCCCTCCACCACCTCCAGTTTAAATTCCATTTGGAATATTTTGGAGGACCAAGAAACTAAGAAGAACAAGAACAGCATCTCTGGAAAACATGGATGGGTGACGTTTCAGGTCGTAACCCTTCTTCAGATTGCTTCTTCAATCTGAAGAAGTGCTCACTCGTAGCATGCATTTACATACTCAGTACACCTGTACTTCTTCCATAATCTACAAACAACAGCCAGCTCGGGCGGCATGGTGGCGCAGCGGTAGAGTTGCTGCTTACAGCGCTTGCAGAGCCGGAGATCCGGGTTCGATCCTGACTACGGTTGCTGTCTGAATGGAGTTTGTACGTTCTCCCTGTGACCGTGTAGGTTTTCTTCGAGTTCTTCTGTTTCCTCCCACACTCCAAAGACGTACAGGTTTATAGGTTAATTGGCTTGGTAAAAGTGTAAATTAGTGTGTGTAAGATTGTGTTAATGTGCAGGGATCGCTGGTTGGTGCAGACTTGGTTGGCCGAACGGCCTATTTCCATGCTGCATCTCTAAACTAAACTAAACTAAATTAAAACTATTACTTTCAAGGATGAAGCTTGGAGTTCAGCAAAGATGGTCGGAAAGGTCCTGGTGAGCAAAGATGGTCGGAAAGGTCCTGGTGTTTGAAAATACAGAAATACAAAATACAGATACGAGGGCAGGAAGAAGAGAGAAGAAGTTCCATGGAAAAGTGGAAGCAACATTCAGAACTTAAATGGCTGCAATGCAAACAGACGAAGATTTATACAAGTTTAAAAAACAAACAAATTTAGAAATGTTTGCAAGATTTAGGGAAAGCAGGTGAGGCAAAAAAACACAAATATATCTGACAAAGGTGTTATTTGGAACAAGGATATAAAGAAGGAGAATTATTACTGTAAAAGTTGTGAGACAAGAGACTGCAGATGCTGGAGCCTAATGGGCCTGTCCCACTTAGGCTATTTTTTAGGCGTCTAGGCTGTCGCCACAAGGTGACCGGGGTGTTGCCTGTATGGTTGTGAGTGGTCTCCTCAGTCGCCCAAAGAGTCGTAGAGTCTTTCTGGTCGCCGCTGGATTTTCAAGATGTTCAAAATTTGGCGGCGACAGTCAGCGACAGTGGGTTTGACGCCAATGAGCGTAGCTTGACTTCTCCTGATGTAGGTGCTGTCGTAGGTTGTTGCCAGGGTGACGTAGGTTGTCGCCAGTGCTGACTTCGGTGAATTCCATTGGCGACTACCTACGTCAACTGGCGACAGGTACTGGTGACTGAATTGTCTTCAGTTGTCGCCGATAGGGTCGTAGCTTGCCACGGGTGGACGTAGGTTGACTTTGGTTGTCGTAGGTTGTCGCCTGTGTGATCGTAGGTTGTCGTAGGTGTGGTCATAGGTGGACATCCTAATGGGTCGCCGGTTGTCGGTAGCTTGCCATACCTTGACGTCGATTAGGTGGTAGGTTGTTGTAGACATTGCCTTAGACGGGTCCAGTCGCCGTTTTCAGCAACCTGCTACGACTATGACAGTCGCCGGCAGTTGCCTAAAAAATCGCCTAAGTGGGATAGGCACTTGGTCTGCATCCCAGAGTACTCAAGGAGGTGGCCATAGAACTCGTGGATGCATTGGTGATCATTTTCCAATGTTCTCTCGACTGGATTGGTTCCTGTGGACTGGAGGGTAGCCAATGTAACTCCACTTTTTAAGAAAGGAGGGAGAGAGAAAACGGGGAATTATAAACCAGTTAGCCTCATATCAGTAGTGGTGAAGATGCTTGATTCGATTGTTAAAGATGTTATAGCAGAGCATTTGGAAAGCAGTGACAGGATATGTCGAAGTCAGCATGGATTTATGAGGAGGAAACCATGCTTGACTAATCTTCTGGAACTTTTTGAAGATGTAACAAGTAGAATGGATAAGGGAGAGCCAGTGATGTATCTGGACTTTCAAAAACCCTTTGACAAGGTCCCACACAAGAGATTACTGTGCAAAATCTCTATAACACGGATAGAGAACGCCATCATCACAAGAATATAGACTATTGACTGACGTCTATTACAAACCCACTGATTCCCACAGCTATCTCGACTACACTGCTTCCCACCCTGCTTCCTGTAAATATTCTATCCCCTACTCCCAATTCCTCCGTCTATGCCGCATCTGCGCCCAAAATGAGGTGTTCCATACTAGAACATCCAAGATGTCCTCATTGTTTAGGGAACGGGGGTTCCCCTCACCCATCATAGATGAGGCCCTCACTCGTGTCTCCTAGGTATCCCGCAGCTCGGCCCTTGCACCCCCTCCCCCTGGTCGCAACAGAGACAGAGTCCCCCTAGTCCATACCTTCCACCCATCAGCCGTCGCAACCGCAGAAGTTGCAACACTTGTCGCTATACCTCCTCCCTCGACTCTGTCTAGGGACCCTGACAGTCCTTTCAGGTTAGGCAGAGGTTCACTTGCACCTTCTCCAACCTCATCTACTGTATCCGTTGTCCAAGATGTGAACTCTTATACATCGGCGAGATCAAACGCAGACTGGGCGATCGTTTCACGGAACACCTTCGCTCAGCCGCGTGAACCAACCTGATCTCCCAGTTGCTGAACACTTTAATTCTCCTTCCCAGTCCTATACAGACCTTTCTGTCCTCGGTCTCCTACATTGTGAGGCTAAACACAAATTGGAAGAACAGCATCTCGTATTTCGCTTAGGCAGCTTGCAGCCCAGTGGTATGAATTTTGATTTCTCTCACTTTGGGTAGCCCCGGCATTCTCTCTCTCTCTATCCCTCCTCCACCAAGTCGCACTAGCTTCTCATTTTCAACCTACAAACAGCTTACAAAGGCATGTTTCCTTTATCATCCTTACTTTTTTGCGTATCTTTCATTCATTGTTCTTTATTTCTCCAAATCACCGTCCATATCTCTCATTTCCCTTATCCCTAACCAGTCTGAAGATGGGTCTCGACCCGAGATGTCACCTATTCCTTCTCTCCAGAGATGCTGCCTGTCCCGCTGAGTTACTCCAGCTATTTGTGTCTATCTTCGGTTTAAACCAGCATCTGCAGTTCCTTCTTACACATTATAATTCGTAACCTGTTCTGTATTTCCAGGCAACATTGTTTTTTTTTGACATAATGTATAATTCTATAAAATATCCTGGAAATACTGGAAAATAATGGAATCAGTACAATGACATTCATGAATTAAACACCTTTGATGTTTACCATTAATCATAAACAGTTTTATTGATGAGGATGTACATCATTGATTACAATGTCATACTTGCCCTTACAACTTCATTCGTGCAAAACCTAGAAACAAAAATGATAGTAAACTGTATGAGGCGAGTTACTTTCTGAAGCCATAATCAGCATGGAAACAGACCGTTCAGCCCAACGTTCCCATGTCGACTAAGCTGCCTCATCTACATTAGTCCTTCCTGCCCGTGTTTGGCCTATATCCATGTAAACCTTTCCTGTTCATGTATATGTCCGAATGTCTTTTAACAGTTGTTATAGTATCTGTCTCAACTACCTCCTCTGGCAGCTCATTCCATATACAAACCACCTTTCGTGTGAAAAAGGTTCCCCTAAAATTCCTATTAAATCTTTTCCCTCTCACCTGAAACCAATGTCCTCTGGTTCTTGATTCCCCCACTCTGAGTAAAAGACATCTGCCTTATCTATTCCCCTCATGATCTTATACACCTCTGTAAGATAACCCCTCATCCTCTTGTGTTCCAAGCGAATAAAATAGAAAAACTGTGGCAATTAATTGGCTTTATATTCTTAATTGAAAGAAAAAATACTGTTGTAATTTTAACATGGGAGTCTGCTAAATAGCAACTGGACTCCGCTATTAGGAAACAAATGGGAAGATGTGGTCAATGCCAGTATAATGCGCAGCCAGGCCATGTTAGCCATTCTAAACAGTCACTGGAAATGAGCTGCCAGCACAGAGGAAGGCAGAAATCTGTACAAGTAATGAAGGCTGATGAACTGATTGGCAAAGAACAGCACCTTTTTTATTTGGTTTGGAATTTGATATCTCAGAAATCAAGATTTGCAAAATATAATCCTTATGTATATCTTGTTGTATAATAGACTAAAAGTACTGCTGATACAAAGGAGGTTAGAGCCTTTCATCTTTATAACATGGGTTGTGTATCTATTTTGTCAAAGTAAGATAATTAGTCTTGATATCCCTCATGATCTGAGCATTTATTAAAACGCCACGTACAAAATATATTGATAATATTGAGTTCTAATTTTTATTTATTTATTTTTTTTATTTTTTGTTTATTTGTTCCAAACAAGTAAAGACATAAATAGGAATAAATAACAACAACAAAATCGAAATAGTCAAACAATTAGACATTCCAGGCAATATTTACAAAGCAATGAAAAGCATAAAGCAAAATTTAAATGTCCAACAATTTTTCTTTACAAGCTCGAAAAGGAGTGAGAAGAAGAATAACTTATTTAATCTCACCCCTTCTCCCTAAACCCTTCTTCCATATTTAATAATTAATTAATTATTAATAATAATACCCCAGACTATTTTTAGAGATGCATACAAACATATATATACATACAACTGATATCCACTTACAAGTAATATGTATGGAGTAACCAAAAAACATAAATAAATAATAAACAAAATAATAAACAAACACCAACCCCTGTTTGTCAACCATCCCCTTGATCCCTGTACCTTGTGAAAAAAAGTTTTTTGTATGTCATTTTGAACTGGTTCATGTTTGGACATTGCTTTAACTCCACATTCAAAGTGTTCCACAATTCTACTTCACAGACCGAAATACAAAATGTTTTTCTGGTCATGCGGACTCTTTGTACCTTAAAATTAAATATTCTTCTTAAATTATAACCCCCCACTCGCTCATTGAATAATTTTTGTATATTTCCAGGTAAGTTTTTATTTTTGGCCCTAAACATTATCAGTGCTGTTTTAACTGCAACCAAATCTGCTAATTTTAATAATTTTGACTGTAAGAATAATGGATCAGTGTGATCCAGATACCTGACATTGTGAATAATACGTAGTGCTCTTTTTTGCAGAATAGTTAATGAATGTAGCGAGCTTTTATAGTTATTGCCCCAGACTTCTGCACAGTAAATTAAACAATGTTGGCAGCAATGAGAGAACATCAATTAAAGAAAGGATTGGGAAAAGAGAGTGGTGTTTAATGGGGTTGTTTTTCAAAAACAGTAAGCCACGGTCAATCATGGAAAAGCAGATGTGTCCAAAATCTTCATCTGCCCAAACTAAACACATAAGTCCTAGGAGCAGAATAAGGCCATTTGGCTCATCAAGTCTACTCTGCCAATCAATCATGGCTGATTTATCTTTCCCTTTCATCCCCATTCTCCTGTCTTCATCTCATAACCCCTGACACCCATACTAATGAAAAATCTTTCAATCTCTGCCTTAAAAATATTCATTGAATTGACCTCTACAGCCGTCTGTGGCAATGAATTTCACAGATTCGCCACCCTCTGCCTAGAGAAATTCCTTCTCATCTCCTTTCTAAAGGCACATCCTTCTACTCTGAGGCTATGGCCTCTGGTCCCATATTCTCCCACTAGTGGAGACATCCTATCCACATTCACTCTATCCAGGTCTTTCACTATTTGGTAAGTTTCAATGATGTCCCCCTCAACCTTCTAAACACTAGCAAGTACAGGCCCAGTGCCTTCAAATGCTCATCATATATTAACCCAATCATTCCTTGGATCACAAAATGCTTGAGTAACTCATCTCTGGAGATGCTGCCTGACCCGCTGAGTTACTCCAGCATTTTGTGTCTACCTTCAATTTAAACCAGCATAGAAACATAGAAAATAGGTGCAGGAGTAGGCCATTCGGCCCTTCGAGCCTGCACTGCCATTCAATATGATCATGGCTGATCATCCAACTCAGTATCCTGTACCTGCCTTCTCTCCATACCACCTGATACCTTTAGCCACAAGGGCCACATCTAACTCCCTCTTAAATATAGCCAATGAACTGGCCTCAACTACCTTCTGTGGCAGAGAATTCCAGAGATTCACCACTCTCTGTGTGAAAAATGTTTTTCTCATCTTCGGTCCTAAAAGATTTCCCCCTTATCCTTAAACTGTGACCCCTTGTTCTGGACTTCCCCAACCGGGAACAATATTCCTGCATCTAGCCTGTCCAACCCCTTAAGAATTTTGTAAGTTTCTATAAGATCCCCCCTCAATCTTCTAAATTCTAGCGAGTACAAGCCGAGTCTATCCCGTCTTTCTTCATATGAAAGTCCTGACATCCCAGGAATCAGTCTGGTGAGCCTTCTATGTACTCCCTCTATGGCAAGAATGTCTTTCCTCAGATTAGGAGACCAAAACTGTACACAATACTCCAGGTGTCGTCTCACCAAGACCCTGTACAACTGCAGTAGAACCTCCCTGCTCCTATACTCAAATCCTTTTGCTATGAATGCTAACATACCATTCGCTTTCTTCACTGCCTGCTGCATCTGCTGTTCTTTCCTACACATTCCTGGGATCATTCCTGTAAACCTTCTCTGAACCCTCTCTAATGCCAGCACATCCTTCCTCAGATATGGAGCCCAAAACTGCTCACAATACTCCAAATGCGACCTGTCTACGCCCTATAGAGCCTCAGCATTACATCCCCATTTTTGTATTGTAGCCATCAAAATAAATGCTGGCATTGCATTCACCTTCCGCTTCAACTTGCAAATTACCATTTTGGGAATCCTGCACCAGCATTCCCAAGTCCCTTTGCACCTCCAATTTCTGAATTCTCTCCCTTTTTAGAAAATAGTCTACGGCTTTATCCCTACTCCAAAAGTGCATGATTCCACACTTTCCTATGCTGCATTCCATCTGCCATTTCTCAGCCCACTCACCCAACCTGTCCAAGTCCTTCTTCAGAATCCCTGCTTTATCCACACCATCTGCCCTTCCACCTTTCTTCATATCATCTGGCCTAGTTTGCATCAGGATGATTTCAGAGCAATCTAAGCACGTTAATGTCACACTTTTCAAAATGCCTTGAGCCGGTGATTTTTAATGGGATCTATTAGCAAAAAATAGCCTCAAAGATCGTCTATTGCAGGAACATTTGGAACCTCGTTAAGCCATTTCTGCCTCTCACAATCTTCCTTTCCCACCTGTGCGACAGAATGGTGGATCAGTGGAGCTGCTTCCTTCCGGAGCCAGAGACCCGGGTTCAATCCTGACTATGGGTGCTGTCTGTACGGAGTTTGTACATTCTCCCTGGGACCACAAGGGTTTTGCCCGGGAGATCCGGTTTCTTCCCACACTCCAAAGAAGTGCAGGTTTGTAGGTTAATTGGCTTCTGTAAATTGAACCTCGTGTAGGATAGAACTAATGTATGACTGATTGTGTGTCAGTGTGGACTGCGGAGCTGAAGGGCCTGTTTCTATGCTGTATCTCTACACTAAACTAAACTAAACTAAACTAAACTAAACTAAACTAAACTAAACTAAACTAAACTAAACTAAACTAAACTAAACTAAACTAAACTAAACTAAACTGAGACTAAACGCAAATTGGAGGAATAGCATCTCATATTTCGCTTGGGCAGCTTACAGCCCAGTGGTATGAATATTGATTTCTCTAACCTCAGGTAGCCCCGGCATTCTCTCTCTCTCTCTATTCCTCCCCCACCCAAGTCGCACAAGCTTCTCATTTTCACCCTACAAACAGCTTTATCCTCATTACTTTATCCTCGTTTCCTTTATCCTCGTTACTTTTTTCGACATCTCTCATTTCATTTCTCTCCACATCACCGTCTATAATCTCTCATTTCCTTATCCCTAACCAGTCTGAAGAAGGGTCTCGACCCGAAACGTCACCCGTTCCTTCTCTCCAGAGATGCTGCCTATCCCACTGAGTTACGCTAGCTTTGTGTGTCTACCTTAACCTAAACTAAAACCTGTCCTGGACCCTCTGAAGTAATATTATGGGCCAAGCAGATGAGAGGTTTTAATGGACTTCTCAGCATTTTCCCTCGCTGGTACTTAATTTTTAGCACTGCAAACTAAAGTGTAACTGTTCTCTTGTAGTTTACCAACCTTCTACAATAGCCCATCTTACAATTAATACAAGAGGATGGACACAAGATACTGAAGTAACTCAGTGGGACAGGCAGCATCTCTGGAGAGAAGGAATGGGTGGCGTTTCAGGTCGCGACCCTTCTTCAGACTAGAGTCATCGGTAAAGGGAAATGCGAGATATAGACGGTGATGTAGAGAGATATAGAAGAAATTAATACAACCTGGCTGTAACCTGCTAGTAGCTGTCACATCATCAACACTGGATGGAGCACCCAGCTTATTGTGATGTGTTAATTTGTTCCTTATCTGCAGCTTGTTAAATTAGGTCACGGTTATAGAGTATTAATGAAAAATTCTGTTAGCTGGCAGCACACATGTTGCCAGACCCTTTTCTTGAGTGAGTTGGGATGACATTAGAGGAGGATCTCTGGCCCATCAGTAATGCATGGATGATATATAAATGCTGTTTCTGAATCATTAATTGTCATTGTTTGGACTACCAGCTGATGGATAAACATTGGTAAATCACAGGAATTAAAGAAAGCAAATGTAAGATTGTAACAGTGGGCGGCACAGTAGTAGAGTTGCTGCCTTGTAGGTCTAGAGACTTAACTACGGGTGTTGTCTGTACAGAGTTTGTATGTTCTCCCTGTGACCTGCCTGGGTTTTCTCCGGGTTCTCCAGTTTCATCCCACATTCTACAGACGTACAGGTTTGTTGGTTAATTGGCTTCGGAAAAAATTATAAAACTTTCCCTAGTGTGTAGGAAAGTGTCAGTGTACGGGGTGCGTTTGTGGAACAATATGCATCAATGGGAACATTTACTACACTAATATTAATGTACTACTAGTATAGTGTATTACTAGTAGTTTCCTACTATTATGCTGTGTAGTAGTTTAGTTTAATTTAGAGAAACAGTGCAGAAACTGGCCCTTCGACCCACTGAGTCCGTGCCGGCTAGCGATCCCCGCACACTAACACTACCCGACGACACACATTAGGTACCATTATACCAAGGCAATTAGCCTACAAACCTGGACATCTTTGGAGTGTGAGGGAAAACCGGAGATCCAGGAGAAAACCCACACAGGCCACAGGGAGAACGTACAAACTCTGTACAGACAGCACCCATGATCAGGATGGAACCCGGGTCACTGGTGGTCTAAGGCAGAAACACTATGGCGTAGCTGCCACGCCGCCCTAGTAGTGAACTACCAGTACATGACTTCACTAATGGGTTGCTTTGTGAAGAAATGTTGGGCGGGTCCCATTTAACAGCAGTCACACATTTAAGTATGAGATGAGCAGTCTTTAAATGTTTTTATCTCACAATTTGATGAGGAAGGAAGGCGGAAAGTTACTCCAAGTACAGTGGATGAGAATACAGGATTGAGGTTACAATCAGGTCACACATGATGGATGAGAATGACATTGCATGCTTGTGCAACTGAATGGCTCACCACTGTTTCTAATTCATATGTCCATGGGTGGCGTTCTGAAAAATAATTCTTCAAGTTGAAAGACCCAAGAGTTAGGGGTTGCAAAGGGTACAGGGAGATAATGTGTATAACAACATAGGCAGACGGAATTTGTTTAATTTCAAGCTTTTCAGATTTCAAAATTGTCAAAGGCAGCAAATATAGTTAGAGAGTCAAGAGCCAAAAAAATAATATATTATCCTCAAGGGTGGAAAATGTTAAATTTGCATTATTTTAGTAATTAAAGTTGAATTAAATGGATCTTTTAAAATCAATGATAAGATGTCGTGTAGACATAGACCCGCAGCGATGTTGATTTACCAAGACTGATAAAATATTAAAAATGATTTCAAATATATTGTGGTGTTGAACACATAAAACCACAAATCATTATTCCCTGCATTTTAAATCAGGGAAATATTGATGACTTGCCATTATTTACGAAAAGCTGAAGAGAAATTATGTTGACCATAAATTCTCTATTTATGTCTTCATATGAAGACACAACCAGAAATTAACAGTATCTGGTTGTATATAGTTGAGCTAAAACATTTTTCTTCTCAACAGCCTTCTAATTTAGTTTCAAAGTCAGGCATTCCCCTGAACAAATTGAGCACCACTGGTGGAGCTCAAGGTGTCATCTTGGTAAAGGAGTCATGTTGAAGATTGTTAAGTGGTTGATTGCCACTTAATTTTCCTGCTGAACTCCTTCAGGTGGCTGTATGACATTTTGATGGAGAGTACTTGACATAACACCCTCTCTCAACAGTGATCGGCTGATTAGGAGCTGCAGAGAATTCTGTGCACTACTTAAAGGAACATCGCACTGCTGGTCCACTTGTTGCAAAAGGTTTAAAGAGGACTCTCGGATTACGCTGGAGCACATGTGAGCTACTTTGTTAAGACTTGTTAAAAAGTGAGTGGTCATTTAATGTCTTGAAGAAAGAACATGTTTGGTTATGATATTCTAGCCTGTAGATTCCCATTGGCCTAAAGGAAGAATGGGAGGAGACATGTAGCTAAGTGGAATGGGTCTGGCTTCTGTCAGAGAAGTGGATATGAGTGGTGGAAGGATGGGGGAACCTTTCCCTTCTAATGGGCAATTGGTATCTCTGTTCCTCTGGAAATCTTCTTTGGGAGTTTCTAGCACCATGTCCATGAATATGTGCACTCTCTCTTGCAATTCCAGAGGTAAGGTTTTTGATTTTTTTTTAAAGTTTAGTTAGCCTTCAGTAATATCTCTGTGCATCCTTGCTAGCTCCTAATTTTGCATCAACTTGCTGAAACGTGACTTTTTAAAAAATTCCTGGAAGTTATTAAAAGCAAAATAGGAGAGGGGAGGCAGGGTGGAGGCAGGTGGGATATATATATAATTGAGAGTTGAGTGCTGCACGGTAGCTCGCAACAACATGGCGAAGAACCTGTACACCATTTAACGTGGTCCCTGAGCCACATTGAAACCTGTCTCCAATTATTCCGTGCACTCTGCTTTCAATGTGGATATGTGGAACCCGTACATCATTTTTCCATTAAAATTGCATCTGATTAGTATTTGAGTGCTGTTCCTGCAGTTGCTTGACGAGGCACCTCGGGCAAGTTCAAATTGTGATATCCATCAATTAGGATCAGAATTGTTTGCTAAATCTGGAATTATATGCTGCTGTCTCTTATTAGCAGAGCCCCTACCAAGCACCTGTTTTCAACTTTGCAGCAAAGTAATTCCTTGGGAGTTATCCAAGAACTTTGGCTGCATGTAGAGATTGTCACTTGATATATATTTCACCTGTACAATGTGATCATGCAGAACTACTCAATCATATTTTTGTTACTAGATTAAAACTGGTGCAGGAAGGAATCATTAAAATCAAATCTGGGTGCTGTTGGCAAAAATAACAATGTTGATAAAACTGCTTAGTCTTTGCTGTTTTTAGAAAACAAAGAAAATCAACTTGGCAATTTTAGTATTCTCTGAGTGTGCTATTTTATTGTATGTGGTCTGATTTGTTTAATAATGTTTTGTTCATTTTTCTGTTTGGGTATATGCATGATATTCTGGTTCAGATTGCCATTATTGAAACATCCAGTTTTGCTCTGCATGAGAGAACTTGCTCTGTAGTTGTCTGTTGAAATCTGCTCCAAAGATGCTCATAGATTCTGTACCTACAAGACTAAAGTTTTCGGCTGTTGAATCTATCCCATTTGAAAAAAACGAAGATGGGTGACAGATTTTCTCAAAATGACTCAAACATTGAATGTGCAACTTTTTTGAAAATCTAGGCTGCATAAATTTGTCATTTTATTGCTGAATTTCATATATAACTAAAATGAGATAATCTTAGAAAATGTATGCCGCAGCATTTACAGCCCATTTAGGGGTAAACTATGATGGTGCCCATTTAGGGCAACAAATTTGCGTTGGTAATTTATGTTCCCTGCGAGTTTAATTTATTGTCACGTACACTGAGGTACAGTGAATAGCTTTTGTTTCATGCTATCCAGTCAGTGAGAAGACTATACACGATTCCAATCAAGCTGTCCATGGTGTACACTATAAAGGGAATAACATTTGGTGCAAGGTAAAGTCCGATTAAAGGTAGACTGATGGTCTCTAATGAGGTAGTTAGTAGGTCAGGACTGCTCTCTAGTTGGCGATAGGATAGTTCAGTTGGTTTATAGCAGGCGGGAAGAAACTGTGCCCGAATCTGAAGGTGTGCGTTTTCACGCTTTTGTACCTCTTGCCTGATGGGAGGGGGAGAAGTGTGAGTGTCTGGGGTGAGACTTGTCCCTGATTATGCTGGTGGCCTTGTCGAGGCAGCGTGACGGTGGAGTCGATGGAAGGGATGTTTGTTTGCGTGATGGTCTGGGTTACATCCACAACTCTCTCTGCAGTTTCTTCCTGTCATGGATGGAGCTGTTCCCAAACCATGCTGTGATGCATCCCAATAAAATGCGTTCAACGGCTCATCTGGAGGATTTGCTGAGTTGTTGGGGAAATGCCAAACTTTCTTCCTCATTTCAACTTTTCTTGCTTGTGCAAGCTATTCTCCTGGTCTACACTCTGAGGTAGCAAGTTCAACTAAGTAAAGAAATGTCCCCTGGTTTTCCAACTGCGACCATATTTAAATCATATTTCCTAGTCTTGGGCTCACCTGCATTTTTACTAGATGTGTCCTATCAAGAGCAGAAAGCTAATTAACTTGGACATGAAGGAGATGCGTGAGGAATAATCACTATTTTCCTTCCACGAAATGGGATAATTTGGTTCAGAACGTGTGATTTATGTTGGGTTCTGCTTTTGTTTTGTGAAGACATGCATGATGCACTTTGGTCAGTAACAAATCGATTGTAACCTATGATGGTGAATGAGGAATTGTGATGGAGGTTACTGACATAACACATGCCTTTTGTGCAGAGCCTTGACTGAAGGCGATTGCCTACGATGCAGTGTTTTTCCATTCTCCTTTTGTTCTCTTGCTTTCTCTCTTACCTGATACACACTGTCATATCCAATCCTTAGCATGCACTGTTGTGCTCAACAGTGAGGCTTTAAGGGAAGATGCAAGATAGAATCAGGATCTCTGAAGTGATGACAGACACAAAGTAACTCAGCATCTCTGGAGTCAGGCAGCATCTCTGGAGAAAAGGAATAGGTGACATTTCGGGTTGACACCCTTCTTTAGACTGGAAGTCAAGGGAGAGGAAAACTCGAGGTATGAAAAGGTACAAAGAACAAATGAATGAAAGGTATGAAAAGAGCAAATCAAAGACAGCACGATGATCAAGGGAAGGTGGAGCCCACAATGGTCCATTGTTGGCTGTGGAGAAGGTGATAAGGAGTGGATACAAAGAGTGAAATGAAACAGGGCGGCAGTGAAACTAGTATGATGACTAGGGTTAGGGTGGGGGGCGGTAGGGAGAGGGGGAGGAAGAGAGAGAGATTCATACCAAATGATTGTAACCTGACCAAGTGAAATATGAGGCGCTGTTCCTTAAATTTGCATTTGATCTCCCTCTGACAATGGGGGAGGCCCAGGACAGAAAGGTCAGTATGGGAAGGAAGTTAGTGTTTGGGAACTGGGAGATCACACAGGCCAAGGTGGCATTAGTGTAGGTGCTCATGCGATATTTAGCTTAAAATCTGGAAACTAAGAACTGCCGATGCTGCTTACTATACAAAAGGTCAGGCAGCACCTCTGGAGAACATTGATTAGTGATATTTCAGATTGAGACCCATCAATGTTCTCCAGCATTTTTTCGGGTGGGATTTAATGAAAATGCATAATTCCTTTTACAGAAGTTTGCAGGAGATAATTTTGAAATCCACCAACTTTTTCCAAACTATTTTTATCATCAGTCGATGATGTGATTCACAGCCAGTGAATTAGCTTGAAATGTAGTCATTTACTTGATGAAATTTTGACACTAACGATTCAATTGATAGTTTGGAAAAACTGAGTACTCGGCAGATGGCAAAACGAATTCATATCGGCATGTTCCCAAAGCCTTACAAAAGGCAGCTACCTGCGTACTGAAAACTATGACTGACTTACAGTATCCAGAAATGTTCCAAAAGGGACGGCGAATTTGGTCTCGGCCTAAAGATTTATCAATTGGATTTGATCCCTTTGCCCGATCTTATTGAATAATGGAACCAAAAACTGATGGGGATAGATGTAGACAATAGACAATAGGAGTAGGCCATTCGGCCCTTCGAGCAAGTACCGCCATTCAATGTGATCATGGCTGATCATCCCTAATCAGTACCCCGTATTGATGATATATGAGCCTTCTCCCCATATCCCCTGACTCGGCCCTATCTAGCTCTCTTGAAAGTATCCAGAGAACCGGCCTCCACCGCCCTCTGAGGCAGAGAATTCCACACTCACAACTCTCTGTGAGAAAAAGTGTTTCCTTATCTCTGTTCTAATTGACTTACCCCTTATTCTTAAACTGTGGCCCCTGGTTCTGGGCTCCCCCAACATGGGGAATATAGCCAGAAGGCCTCTTCTACCAATGTAAGACTGCTGACCATTTTATTGGCAATTACGTTATTATCATTGCTAGTAGAATCTCAACAAGTCCTTTGCTCATGGCAGCAACGTAAATGTCACATATGTTCGCTGTTTTGTTTTAGAAAGATTATCATAATTTACTGCTCCAGTTCACTTTTCTGCAGATGATTTAGCTTCAGTTCAGCCAGCTAGCTATAAAAACACGATCCTGAAGGGCAATCAGGACTTGTATCTTGCATTCTTTTCACAGATCTGAAAAAGTGCCAGGAATCCAATATTGTATTCCCGTCACTGATCTGAAGGGCACCCAAAAATTGTATCATGTATTCGTGTCACACAACTGAAGGACGGTGTGGACTTGAACCTTGCATTCCCAATGCAGATCTGCAGGATGGTCATTAATCATATCCTGCATTCCCCTGACAGAATGATTGAAGATTAGGGGTTGCTTCCTACACTCGCATCAAAAAGCCCAAAGAGTAATTGGGAAATAAATCCAGTGTTCACATCACAAGAGTGAGGTGGAGATATGGTGGAAAAATTTAACTCTTGATGACAGGGAGGTAGAGGTGTAGTGAGTGGTAGGGGCGGAGGGGGTCTAAATGGATCTGATGCTTCCAAAGCTGGGTGCCACAGACTGCTGTGGAGGCCAAGTCAATGAATATTTTTTAAGTCGGAGATTGATAGATTCTTGATTAGGTGTCAAGATCAGTTTATTGTTGCATGTACCTATTAAGGTTCAGTGAAATTTGAGTTGCCAGAAAGCCATACTAAGTGAAAAGCAACAAGACACACAGCCGCATAAAATAAAGTTAACATAAACATCCGCCACAGTGGCTCCCCCACATTCCTCACTGTGATGGAAGGTAATAAAGTCCAATCTTCTCCCACTTTATTCTCCCGCGGTCGGGGCTATCGAACCATCCGCAGTCGGGGCGATCATAGCTCCCGCAGCTGACGATCCGAAGCCCTCGCCTTGGGGAGATCGAAACTCCTTTGTCGGGACGGTTGAAACTCTCCGCGGCTTGGCGCTCCCGAGTCGGTCTCTAACCAGGGACTCCGGGCTCCACGATGTTAAAGTCCACAGGCCCGCAGTTGGAGCTCTCCAAAGTCGATCCCTGGCAAAGGGATTGCAAGCTCCACGATGGTAAGTCTGCGCTGTGCCCGCGGTTGAAGCGCCAGGGCGATCGCCAGGAAAGGCCTGTAACTTCACGATCTTAGGCCGCAGTGGGGACAGAGATCCGTTACGGAAAAAAATTGCATCTCCGTCGAGGTTAGAGATTAGTACAGGGGTTATGGGGAGAAAGCAGGAGAATGGGGCTGAGAGGGAAAGGTAGATCAGCCGTGATTGAATGGTGTAGACTTGATGGGCCAATTCTACTCCTATCATTTATGAACATGAAAATTCAGAACTTTTTCTTATATATTTGTCTGATTATCTTTAGCAAGGTTCTTGCAGTTGAAGAGAGCATGGAATATGAGGGAATGCAAAGAACTGGCAATATCCTTTCAACCATTTTGCCTTGTGCAGCTGTGCAGGAGAATGCTGTCATGATGACATACAAAGCTATTGGTAACTGGGAGAAATGGTGTTCACAGAATTCTATTATCAGTCAATCACGTTGCATGAAGCATTCACTCGTGGATGTGAAGTCTGCAGCAAGTGAAAAATGATCAAGTGAATCATGCAGCCTTTTTACCTCATCAGCTGGAATGTGTGTCTTTAATCTTCCTACGGGCCTCTCTGCTGTCAACTAGGATGTGCAGTGGGATGATGATGACGATGGTTCCTCGCCAGAGGAGTTTGCTCACGAAGTGAATGCGTCATCTCCCAACGCAGGCGCAGCGAGTATGGTAAGTGAGATTGTCGTATTGTCATTCAGGAATTGTGCAATGTAATGGGGCAGCCACAAAAAGTGAAGGGGGAGGCATCAGTGGAAAGTCCATGCTGGGCGTTGCTCGATTGTCCGGGTACTGCTGAGGTGGATGCAGATGCTCCACCTATTGTGCCAAGAAATGAATGGGGAAAGTTTGGGAACAAACGCAAAGAATATTAGATGGTGGAAACTATCTGCGCCACAGTCGAGGGATACGGTGAAGGACCTGTAAGAAACGTGAATAGCCTGATGTTTGCAACAATGTCTACATCCATGGATAAAATAACCACCTGTAGAGAACGTTCAGCATCTGGAAAAAGTGGATGCAGTCTTTCAGTAAGACTTTGGATATCTTAAATACTATGGAGAACAAGAGACATTTGTTCAGCAGCTAATGGTAGCAGTGTAGTGTGAGAGGGCCAGGGAGAGCTGATGCAGAGCTGAGAGAATGTGGAAATAAAGTCACTTCCACCGTGGTTGCTTATTCCCTACTTAGCTGGTGCCCAACATGTTGCCTGAACATGCCTGCTCAGATGCTGTCAGAGCAATAATCTGAACAGTTTATTGCCACCCCTTAAGGAATTTTAGGATTTCTGCCATATGGAATATGCAGGACACAATAGGGGACAATCATTGCAGAAGATCGCTTCAGTGTTTATCTTCTGCAAGTCTTCAGCTCTAAACATTATTGGAATACGTATCCTCTCAAAGGAGCAATTAATGCTTGTGGGCCAAAATTACAGGCCTCCTTTAATAACATAGTAAAAAAAATCCAATAGATATTATAGCATTAAATTATTTTATTTTGGCCTGAACTTCCTGGTCTGGTCCAAACTGGTTGTTGCCTTCACAGAGCCATTGGGGAAATGTGGTGTTCTTGCTCTGCAAGATATGTTCTTTTTAATTTTAAAATAGACTTTATTCGGGTAGTAAATGTATAAAATACATGAACCGTGCAAAAATAATTCATCCGACATTTTCGGAGGCTATACAAATTATTCAATACAGTCTACATACATTGCTCAAATTTCACAAATGTATCCCCCCACCCTTGCCACTCATGTGGCCCACTGGCATGGAATCCCTTCCTTTATTTTGAGGTGCATCTACACCACACCCTGCCCACCCATGTCCAGCAGCGGAAGGACCCTAGACTGTGGTCCTCCCCCACCGAGCCTTGGTGTTGGCTGCACCGAACTTCAGTGCGTCCCTCAGCACGTACTCCTGCAGTCTGCAGCGGGCCAGTTGGCAACATTTCCTGATGGACATCTCGCTCTGCTGGGTGGTGAGCAACACTCGGGCAGACCAAAGAGCGTCTTTCACCGAGTTGATGATCCTCCAGCAGCACTTGATGTCGGTCTCTGAATGCGTCCCTGCGAACAGTCCGTAAATCACAGAGTCCTCTGTGACGGAGCTGTTCGGGATAAATCGTTCCAGGGACCCCTTCATACCTCTCCAGACTCTTTTTGCAAATCCACACTCTGCAAAGAGGTGGGCAACCATCTCCTCTCCATAGCAACCGTCCCGGGGGCAGCGTGCGCTGGTAGTGAGGTTCCGACAGTGCAGGAAGGATCTAACTGAGAGGGCTCCCCTCACCGCCAGCCAAGCCAGGTCTTGGTGCTTGTTGGTCAGTTCTGGCGATGAGGCATTTTGCCAGACAAGCTGGGCAGTCTGCTCTGGGAACCACGCCACCGGATCCATCGAGTCCTTTCCCTGCAGTGCCTGCAGGACATTCCGTGCTGACCACTGCCCGATGGACTTGTGGTCAAAGGTGTTGGTCCGGAAGAACCTTTCCACAGATGACAGATGGGGCGGCAATGTCCAGCTGACTGGCACATTGCATGGCATCTGCGCCAGGCCCATCCTTCGCAATACCGGGGACAGGTAGAACCTCAGCAGGTAGTGACACTTAGTGCCCACGTGCCTTGGCTCTACACTCCGCCTGATGCAGCCACACACAAAGGTGGCCATCAGGATGAGGGCGACGTTGGGCACGCTTTTACCCCCGTTGTCTGCCGACTTGTACATTGTGACCCGTCGCACCCGGTCCATCCTCGACCCCCAGATGAACTGGAAGACGGCCCGGGTGATCCCCGTGGCGTAGGAGGGAGGGACAGGCCACACTTTTGCCAAGTACAGCAGCCCCGAGAGCACCTCACACCTGATGACCAAATTTTTCCCGGTAATGGAGAGGGAGCGTTGCCTCCACAGCTCCAGCTTCTTCCCCACCTTGGCTATCCGCTCCAGCCAATTCTTGTTACTCGCCTCAGCCCCCCCGAACCAGATCCCCAGCACCTTCAAGAAGTCAGGCTTGATGGTGAAGGGGATGGAAGATCGGTCGGGCCAGTTGCCAAAGAGCATGGCCTCGCTCTTCCTGCGGTTCACCCTGGCTCCCGTGGCCGACTCAAACTGGTCGCAGATGCTGATCAATCTGCGGACCGACCTTGGATCCGAGCAGAAGACGGCGACATCGTCCATGTACAGGGAGGTCTTTACTTGAATGCCTCCACTGCCTGGCAATGTCACTCGTCTTATGCTCGCATCCTTCCTGATGGACTCGGCAAAAGGTTCAATACAGCAGACAAACAAGACAGGAGAGAGAGAGAGGGCAACCCTGCCTGACTCCAGACCTTACAGGGAAACTGTCTGATTCTCACCCATTGATTTGGACTGCACTACGGATATTGGTGTAGAGCAGTTTGATCCAATTTCGGATTCCCTCCCCAAATCCCATTTTGGAGAGCACGTCCTGTCGAAGGCCTTCTCCTGGTCCAAGCTGACTAGGCAGGCATCCACCCGTCTGTCCTGCACGTAGGCGATGGTATCTCTCAGCAGCGCTAGGCTGTCTGAGATTTTCCTGCCAGGTACAGCACAGGTTTGGTCCGGGTGGATCATCCGTCCCAGAGCAGACTTGACCCGGTTGGCGATGGCCTTAGACAGGATCTTGTAATCTACATTCAACAATGTTATGGGTCTCCAATTCTTTATATCCTTCCTCTCCCCCTTCTGCTTGTAGATTAGGGTGATGCTGCCCTTCCTCATGGAGTCTGACATGCTGCCGGCTAGAAGCATGTCGTTGTACACTTCCAGCAGGTCCGGGCCCACCCAGTCCCACAGAGCCGAATACAACTCGGCCAGTAAGCCATCGCTTCCGGGAGTTTTACTCGAGTCAAAGGAGCGGATGGAGCCAGTCAGCTCCACCTAATGTGGTGTACCTTTTGGTATGTCCAGTCCTGCTTCTTCTTCTTCTTCTTCTTCTTTGGAGTTTTACGGCAGCCGGCATCCACAATGTTGCATTGCTGCCACCTTCTGGCTTCACTCCACAGTCCTCATGTCTTTACATTATATCCTTTTTATAAGGCCAGAGGCCCTCAAGAAATTAAACAACACCTTTACTCCTTTTCCTTCCCCTCCATACTCTAGAATGTTCTTTTCTGATATATCTGTCATTCCAATTTTCTTCATTTCACTGATCAAAACTCTTCTTTCTGTTTCATATCTTCTACATTCAACTAGAGCATGCTGAACTGTTTCCGGCTGATGGCATTCCTCACACAGCCCAGTAGGGTGTTTTCCCAACATTTTTAATGTGCTGTTCAGGTGAGTGTGTCCTATCCTCAATCTTGCTAATACTACCTGTTCTCTCCTGTTCCCCCCTCTTCTTGCTGTAATGCCCACTCTATTTTGCAGCGAATAGAGGTGTCTCCCCTTTGTCTCCTGTTCCCAGTATTGTTGCCATTCCTGATTTATTTTCTTCCACACAATGTGTTTTCCTTCAGATTTGGATAATTGTAAGTTTACCTCTATGTTCTCTTTTTTAACGGCCTCTTTTGCTAATTTATCCACTTTTTCATTTCCTAGCACACCAATGTGTGCTGGGACCCACAACAAAGTCACGTCACTGCCCTTCCTTGTTACTTGGCTTAATAGTAGTAGAATTTCATACACTAGGTCAGGCCGCCTATGGGATGCACCAGACCCAATACTCTGGATTGCAGACAATGAGTCGCTACATATTAATACTTTGCATGGTTGCACCTGTTCTATCCACCGAACTGCCATCAAAATAGCATACAGTTCCACTGGCAGTCGAACCATCTGCTGATCTATCTGCAATACTGGCTCTTCGTCCGGTATGTGTGACTTCCTCCATCATAATCTGAACCACACAGTACTTCCTCAAATTCGTTTTGAATACACTGATAATTCAGTTTAAATCAATTCATTAATACAAGAAGGTTTTCATTACAAATAATAAAATTGTAAATAATTTATTCTAAACATATGAAATCCACCTTTCTGATGGTATAGACAATTACCAAAAAAATTGTTATATGCCATCAATGAATACTAAAATGAATGAATAGATTTCAAAATGCTCAATAACTGTCAGTCTTTGAAATAACATAACTTCCTAAGCAAGCAGGATGTGCGGAAGTGAAGCTGAATTTCAGGAGATGCCGTTCAACTCTGAGAGGGGAGCAATTGCATTCCAATATAGAAATTGGCACATTTCAGACAGATAGCATGGGGAAAAACAGCACTGTGATTGAATTTCTAGGTTGCTTCCATTAATTAATTCCCTTGTGCATGTTTAAAAAAAGCATTTGACATTTATTGCTGTTCTTGCATGATAAAATACAAAATCTGTTTTTTTCAGTCCTTATTTCTTGTACATCTGTTTTTCACTTTTGTTTGCAGTTTTGTCATTCTCTGACATTTTTCTTTTTTTACCTTGCCTGACCACATCATTCATTCCAGAGTCTTTCATCTTGTACTTTGGTCTGTCCCCAGTTATTTTGATACCTAGCCCCCCACGGGATGGAATGTTGGCGGAGGAAAAAGGATCCCATTCTTTATTTGGTATGCAAACACATCCTGCTTTTGGTGCAATTGGATTGCTTGCAAAAATTTTTTTTTGAAATGGTCAAAAGTATATCTGAAGATACGTGTTGTGGTGGTGTATTGGCTAAATTGTGTGTGTGTGTGTGTGTGTGATTCAATGGGTGCTGTGTAAAAAGCTCACAGTTTCGGCATCTCTACTGATCTAAAGGGTGCCAGACCTAGCCGGCTACACAAACTGTTTTGGAGATGGGGTGCGGCGAAACTTGGAGAAAGAGGAACTATCTTCTATGTGTGGGCACCACCCAAGTGATTATGAATGAATAAGTTTATGAATAGGTTTTTTGTCCAAGTATTCACAAACAAGGAATTTGCCTTGGTGCTCTGCCCGCAAGTGACAACATGACATACAGTGACAGTTAGGAATGACACATAAAACGTTAAACATTAATAATAAAACATTATTGATTAAACATGTGAATTAAATAAAATACCAGAGCAAAAGGAGGCTACAGGTTTTTGGTTTATTGAGCAGAGCTACTACTCGTGGAAAAAACTGTTTTTATGTCTGGCTGTGGCAGCTTTGACAGTCCGAAGTCGCCTTCCAGTGGGAAGTGATTCATAGAGTTTGTGGCCAGGGTGAGAGGGGTCAGAAATGATCTTGCCCGCTCGCTTCCTGGCCCTTGCAGTGTACAGTTCATCAATTGAGGTACGGTTGCAGCCAATAACCTTCTCAGCTGATCGGACGATTCGCTGTAGCCTCCGGATGTCGTGCTTGGTGGCTGAGCCAAACCAGACCATGATGGAGAAGGTGACGACAGACTCTACGATGGCCATATAGAATTGGACCATGGTTGCCTGTGGCAGATTGTGCTTCCTCAGCTGCCACAGGAAGTACATCGACTGTTGTGCCTTTTTGAGTGGAGTCGATGATAGCCCCCCCATTTAAGGTCCTTGATGGAGATGATGGTTCCAAGGAACTTAAAAGACTCCACAGATGTGACTGTGGTGTTGTTGATGTGAGTGGGGTGAGGGGAGGGGGAGCTCTCCTAAAGTCTACTATCAATTCCACCGTCTTAAGAGCATTGAGCCGTTGGGCTGGCAGCTCGGTCACTCAGGCCTGGTGGGCTGGCAGCTCGGTCACTCGGGCCTGGTGGGCTGGCAGCTCAGTCACTCAGGGCTGGTGGGTTGGCAGCTCAGTCACTCGGGCCTGGTGGGCTGGCAGTTACATAGAAACATAGAAAACAGGTGCAGGAGGGGCCATTCGACCCTTCAAGCCAGCACCGCCATTCATTGTGATCATGGTTGACCATCCCCAATAAATAACCCGTGCCTGCCTTCTCCCCAGTTCACTCGGGGCTATTCCTTGAAATTCCATTTCAAGCAGAGTGCAGGCCACCTGACTCAATTTCACAGCATTTCAGGCAGTGTGCAGGCCACCAAATTGTCAAACAACGCATTGCATTGTCATTAAGGGCTAACAAATCATTTATTGCAAGTGCATTGCAAACTCACAGTTCAGTTGATTCACAGCTTAGAATCACAGTTGTGGACTCTCCCTCGCGATCTTCCAGAGTGACTGACTCGCGTCCAGGCATCCGGGTATTTTATAGTCCTGACCCCCGGAAGGGGCATTACCTTAATCGTTCTGATTGGCAGGCGAGATGACCAATCAGCTGATCTTAAGATTTTTTAAACACTCAATGTTTTTATTTTTCATCGATCGGAAAAATCCTTGAACTGCCTCAGCGGAGGAGGACTGAGTAAGTTGGCCAAAAATCATAGCGATATATGGTAGCGTTTTTTCTAAAATCAATATACAGCGCAGACAGGAAGTGGTCAAGATGAGACTTTTAGTTATATAGATAGATGTTGGAGAAATTATGGTTTGCAGCACAGAGGGGATGGGTAATTGGGTGTGAAGTGGTGATTGTAGAGGGGTGGGTGGGAGAGGGTCCAGTCTTTCAGACTGGAGTCTTGCTTTAAGTAGTTGTGAAGTGGTGAATGGGGAGAAGTGGATGTAGAAGGGTCCAATCTTTGCAGACTGGGGTCTGGCTGTGTTGGTTGGGGAGGGGGGATACCAGGGTTACGTTTCTGCTTGTCAAACCTGCAGTAGAACTCATTCAGGTAGTTGGTCAGCTGACGATTGTCCAAAGAGCGGGGGCCTTTCCTCTTGTAGCTGGTGATTTCTTGCAAGCCCTTCCAAACTGAAGAAGAGTCACTAGCTGGGAAATTGCTCCTCAACTTCTCAGAGTACCTTTTCTTGGCAGCTCTGATTGTTCTTCTCAGCTTGTACTTTGCCTGCATGTAGAGCTCCTTCTTTACACTGTCTGAGTTCTGCAGTAAACCACAACTTGTCGTTGTTGAACCAGGTCCAGGTCCTAGTTGGAATGCAACTGTCCTCACAAAAGCTGACATATGATGATACAATTTGTTTCTGTCTCAGGGAGTCTGTGCCACTGCAAGATGCAGGATGACCAGTGGGGTTGAGAGTGCAGTGCATAGCACTCGTGTGGATGGTACAAAAGATCTGCAATCAGGGAACCACTGTGACAAGGTTTCAAATATCCTGAGCATTGAAAGCTGATGCTGACAGATGCTATGCACAAGACATCGATGTCAAAGTGGATACCCTTCCATTATGTTACAATCTCGCTGACAAACTCTGTGTAATGCACAGCTGGTTGTCTTGTGTGCTAAGTGAATGTTGCAAATTTTTGTTTTCGTTTCAGAGATACAGCACGGCACCATGCCGTTTGGCCCACCGATTCAACGCTGAATTTATGGAATTCCCTGCCACAGAGGGCAGTGGAGGCCAAGTCACTGGATGGATTTAAGAAAGAGTTAGATAGATCTCTAGGGGCTAGTGGAGTCAAGGGATATGGGGAGAAGGCAGGCATTGGTTATTGATGGGGGACGATTAGCCATGATCACAATGAACGGCGGCATTGGCTCGAAGGGCCGAATGGCCTCCTCCTTCACCTATTTTCTATGTTTCTATGACCTGCGATCCCCGCACATTAACACTACCCTACATATACGAGGGACAATTTTTACATTTAAACCAAGCCAATTAACCTTTAAACCTGTACATCCTAGGAGGGTGGGAGGAAACCGGAGCACCCAGAGAAAACCCACACTCATCTTGGGGTGAACATACAAACTCCAAACAGACATCACCTTTAGTCGGGATCAAACCCGGGTCTCTGGTGCTGTAAGGTAGCAGCTCTAATGCTACACCACCATGCTGCCCAATGTTTTTAGGAAGGGTAGAAATGGGCAGTGTATGGTGATGTTGCTGGATTCATGACTGAAGTCGATACATTCAGATGTGCACATAAATTGTGTGCGCATGTACCTGATCCAATTTCCAGTGGACAGGATTTTACCTGAAAATAATTGCTTGTATGACCAAGCCAGATTAAATTGCTTTTTGTGTGATTTTCAATTTTTGGGGGAAAAAGGTGTTAATAAATTCAATTTCTAGGCAAGTGTTTCTTCCTTTGACGACTGAATTTTTCATGATTTGACAGTTTTTGCATCACAGTTTCAGGTGAATGTGCCAAATTGATGCCGTTGACCTTGAAAGTACAAAACTGGCAAGCTTTCTACTTGACAATTATGTATTTTGGCATAATGTAGATTTTGACTGAAGCAAACATGAGCATATTACAAAAGGGTCCTAAAATTATAGATGTACCTTGTACTTCTCTCATTAAGTAGTGATTATTGGTCATAGTCAAAGTCTTTAATTGCTGTACAACAGTTGTCAGTAGGGAGAATTGGCTCCTGAGATGTATTTGGCCCGTTGGATTACAAGCCAGAACAAGTTAGTGATAATATAAAGCACAGGCACAGCTGATTCAGCATTTTTCATGGTCGATCAAATGGAGATGGATTATTTGAAAGTATTTGCAGAAATGAGAATAACAAACCTTTACAGCATGTACAGCCTTCCGGCCACCGAATCCACACCGATCAGCGTTCATCTGTACAGTAGTTCAATCCTACACACTTGGGATAAATTGCAGAAGCCAATTAATCTACAAACCTTCACATCTTTGGAATGTGGAAAAAACTGAAGCACACAGACAACCTGCAAACTCAGCACAGACAGCATCAGTAGTCAGGATTGAACCCGGGTCTCTGGCACTGCAAGGTAGCAACTCTACCGCTGCACCACCGTGCCGCCCCTAATGAGTAAAGATCGAGACAACTTTACTTGTTTTTCTCTGTAGATAAGAAGACTGAGAGAAATATAATGGAGGCTTCTGAAATAATGAAAGTTATTTAAAAAACAAACTAGTCTTTTTAATGTAATGGTGAACTCCAAATATCAAGGTACAAATTCCAAGTCCACGGGCCTAAGGCAAGGTTGGAGAACATGGTAATTGTACCCCCACAGGATAGTGAATGGAACAGTCTGCCAAAACCTATTTAACCCCAAGTCAATACCTGGTCTTGAAAATGAACTGGATCGTGACATGTTTAGTGCGCGAATGGACCATTACCATCAAATCTGCTTTCTTTGCATGAAGTTGAATATGTGTAGGAGTGGATGGAGGAATAAGGTGCATGGAGGAGGCTTTAGACTTGACCTTCGTGCAGAACTGTCCACATTTACATGAGCTGAAGTTAATGGGAAGAAAATAAGTTGGAGGGCCTATGATAATGTGATGCTGCCTGTTTTCTGTTCCTCTGGAGTTTAAAATCGCCCCATGAAATTTTGAGTGGGTGAGGGATCCTAGGTTAAAAACTGTGCATGAAGAAAATGGCTTGGCAACCATTATTAATCGCTAATCAATAAGAACTTATTCATTTCCATATAGCATCTGTGAAGGGAATGGAAAAGCGATGTTTCAGATTGGGATGGGGGCAGAACAAAGCTTGGCAAGTAATAGGTGGATCCAGGTGGAGACAAAGACTCCCTCTAACTTAGCGATTTGCTCTTTTCTGTTATCTTTCCGTCTCCTTTTCACCTCTAGCCTTTATCACTATCTCCACCCATCTGCTAATCAAACCCCCCTGTAATCAACTATCACTTGCCAGGCTTTGTCCCATCTCAACTATTTTCCAACTTTTCCCACCCCACCCTCCAAGCGATAATTGGTCTGAAAAGGATTCTTGAATCAAAACATTATCTGTCCATGCCCTTCCCAGATGCTGCCTAACCCGCAGAGTTCCTCCAGCACTTCTGTGTTCTGCAGAGTACGGGACAATTTTTCTTCCCAATGCTCAAAGTTCATCCACTTTCTCACCTTCTCCCCCTCTTTCCAAGCAACCCCCCTCCCCCTACTCTTCCAGAACCATCCCTCTGCCCAATATTCCATGGCTTACATCCTTCTCGGGTCTGAATCAGTTCAGACCTGTCCCACTTCAATTCCTATTTCATCTTGCGGATGATGTTTCTCACCTGCTAACCCTCCCAGACCATCTCCTTTGTTGAGCATTGGCATCCGCCTGTGATATGCATGGGCACAGTGTAATGTATGAAGATAATAAATTCATCTGCGTTGAAGACTACACTGCTTCCTAGATTAGAATCTCTGGGAACGATTGAAATGTCAAACATTTAGTTGGGCAACCTGAGAGAGAAATCAGAGGGATTTTGTACCGTATTTAATTTTCTTGTTACCTGCATATATTTTAAAAATAATAGTCATGGAATAAAAGATTGGACTGGCAGTCAAAAGTCATTTGTTTGATACACAAAGATTTTGTTGGCTTTCTATATGACTGGGAGGGTTATGGTCAATTGGATATCTAGAGACTTTTGGCAGATGGTTGCTGGTAGGAATTTTCATCATGAATCTCTAACTGATAGTTTATTTCCTTCCAATGCAATAATAGCATTCCAAGAAATTAGATTTTGATCTGCCGTTATTCTGTTTTTAATCAAATTGAGTGCAGTTATGATTTCCCAGTTGACAACTCTGTGATTGCGGGTATTATTTTTAGTATGAATGTGTAAGATTGCAAGTCAAAACGTATCCTATCTGACATTCCAGCAAGAACTAGTATTGAGTTCATAGTTAATTTACACCCTATTCAGCCCAAGACATGGAATCCAATGGGGAGGTTGCCAACCACAATTAGTCTCTAACAGTTGCTAAAAGGCTTGTCCCACTTGTCGATTTTTTTCGGCGACTGCTGGCATAATTGACTGACGTATCAGGCATGACCCGGCGGTGACGCGGCGTGATGACGTATGACGCGCGATGTTTTTTCAAGTGTCTCAATTTTTTTTTGACGTCGCTGGATTTTGAAATGTTCAAAATCTTTTGGTGACACTGATATGACTCCGGCAGTCGCCGAAAAAATCGCCAAGTGGGTCAGGCCCTTAACTCTGTCCAGGCCAAGGTTTAAGGTTGGCATCATCCACTATCCCACAATCTTTCTCCCGATAAGCATAGGCTAGTATTTTTATTGTTGTTAGTTTTGCGATACAGCGTGCAAACAGGCCCTTTGGCCCACCGAAACTGTGCTGACCAATGATCACTCATTCGCCCTACTTCTATCCGACAGACCAGGGATAATTTACAGAAGCCAATTAACCTACAAACCTGCACGTCTTATGGAATGTAGGAGGAACCTGGAACACCCGGAGAAAACCCACGTGGTCACAGGGAGAATATACAAACTCCATACAGTCAGCACCCATAAACAGAATTGAACCCTGGTTGTGTAAGGCAGAAACTCTTCGTCTGTGCCATTTTGCCATACTCTACTTTGGCATAATCACATTCATGCAATTTTTGTATTACAAGTTGTTGAAGCAATTACTTTAAGATCCAATGGATAAAATTTATTTTGGTTGGTCATCAGCACTAAACATTTGCTGGAATGTCGGTTGTTGACGTCCTTCCCCAATATCCAACCCCAACCAAGGTTGGAAGTATGGTGCACTGGTTTAATACTTGGAGAAGTATAGATTAATGAAGGACAGCCAACATGGGGAGACATTCCAAATGACCAGCTTGATGGAAAACTTAGAAGAGGTAACAAAGTAAATAGATGAAGGCATGTGGCTGATGTAGTCTATGTGAATTTGTACATAAGTGATAGTTGATACATTTTGGGAGGTCTAATAATATGAAATGTTTAATGAATGGTAGGACCCAAAGACATAGAGATGATTAGAAGGACCTTATTGTACACGGATCTGACAGCCTTGACCTTTTTCCAAGGGTGGAAATGTCAAAGACTAGAGGGCATAGCTTCAAGCTGGGAGGAGCAATGTTTAAAGGAGATGTGCTGGATCAGAAATGACAGTTGTGTTTAAAAGGCTTTTGGACAGGCACATGGAGATTTAGGGATTGGAAGGATATGGGTAATATGCAGGCAAATGAAGTTAGTTTATCTTAGCAATGTGTTTGGCCCAGGCACTGGACCATTCCTTTGCTGTCCTGTTCTAGGTTCTATGATCTCTGGTGTTAGCATAGAGATGTGAAAAAGGCATATGGGGATATTTGCCTTCATTAGATGGGATGGAGAAGATTAAGAGCAGGTTGCTATGGCACTTTGCAACTTAGAGCTTGGGTGCTCGCCACCAACGTAACCAAATGCTCTGCTTCACATCAGCACCATTTAACTCTTCAGTCAACACCTTTAATTATCTCCCCTTTTGCTTTCTCTTACAAATGGTATGATTTTTCAAGCAAAGTTGATCCTGAATTATGATGCAGAGAATTCTGTGCAAAGTCATGGCCTGACCTGATGGTGTTGAATTCTGGATTCTCTGGATACGAATTATAAGCTGGCATTAATGTCAGCATCTTACGTTGGCACATTGTGTTGATGTGACAAAAAGCATAAAATAGTTTTGCCTCACTAAATAATTGCAGCTTTGCCCCTGCATTTACAAATAGAGTATAAGAATACTAACGAATCAGAATCAGAATGCTTTATTGTCATTGCATGTGTCACATACAACGAGATTACTGTGTCTCTCCATTTAAAAGAACTTCAAACATTCACATACTCATACTTTTTACACTCCCTCCCTCCCCAAACCCACCCATGGATTCACATTTACATAAATTAACACTGTCTCCCACCCCCCCTCCTTCCCCATAACCCGCTCCCAAGACAGAGTTCAGTTCCAAGATTGCTGATGGGTAAAAGCTGTTCTTGATTCTGGCAGTGCGTGACTTTAGCGACCTGTACCTTTTTCCTGAGGGCAGCAGTGTGAAAAGGTGGTGACAAGAATGTGTAATGTCTTTCACGATATTACAGGTCCTGCTGCGGCATCTGGAGTGGTAAATGTCCTCCAGAGGGGGCAGGGGGGGGGGGGGGGAGGGGGTGCAAAGCAGGAGCAGATTTCTTTCCACCCTGTCGTACGTAAAGCATGTCATGTACAGGTTCCTGTCTGTTGACTTCCTCCGTAGTAAAAAATGAAGGGACCACATTTAGATTGCCGAGTCCTTCCACTAACTCCTGTTGCACATTTTTTTCGGAGAAGATGAATTGGCATGCGGCAAGTGAATATTCTCAGCTATGAATTTTAAAGCACAATGGTAGTTCTGCATCCATATGCATGGATTATCTGAAAGTAGAATGCTTTGTCTATAGAAAATCTGTGGGAATAGTGGGAGGTGACTAACAGTATTGTAATTGTTGGCAATGTGTTTGAGCATTCATAGTCAGTCCTTCTGTCTTAACCTTTTTTAGATTTTCTCCTTGAATAATGGCTTGCTTGTTCCGAACTACAATCATTATATTCCTTTTGTTGCCGTGCAGTAAGGGAAATCAATTTTGAGTCAAGTACGCTGAACTGTCATAGCAGTTTTTATTATTAGAAGTGTGGTTTATTTAATTGCTGTTATTGGCTGCCCACTTCATGTCAACATTCATTAACTAGACAGTAATAAACAAAAGTGTATTTACAATTTTCAATTTCTACATTATCAAGTTTGTCATCTTGTTATTTGAATTTCCAAAGGGATTCACTAAATATGACCTTTCATTTAAATTGTCATGCGATGCTTTTCCATCTATCTGTTCCTCTCTGTTTCTGCTTTGCTCAGTCAAGAGCATCTCATGGGACTTTTCACATCTTACTACTAGGAGCTTTTGATATGGAAATAATAATAATAATAATATCTTTTATTGTCATTGCACGTCAGTGCAACGAGATTTAGTATGCAGCTCCAACCGATGAAAAAGAAAAGTAAAATAAATAAATAAGCTGTGTGTCGTGACCATCTGAGGGAGACAGTCCAAGGGGTGGTGGGGGGCACTCAGCAGGGCCGGTTCAGAGCCGCTATAGCTCTTGGAATAAAGTTGTTTCTGAGTCTGGAGGTACGGGCGTAGAAGGCCTTGTAACGTCTGCCGGAGGGAAGTAGTTCAAACAGTCCGTTACAGGGGTGTGATGAGTCTTTATGGATGCTGACGGCCTTCCTGAGGCACCGTGTGTGGTAGATGCCCTCCAAAGCTGGTAGCTCTGTCCCAATAATCCTCTGCGCTCTGTGGACGATGCGCTGAAGAGCTCTCCTCTCCGCCTCCGTGCAGCTGAGATACCACACAGAGATGCCATACGTTAATATGCTCTCTGTGGTGCAGCGGTAGAACGTTGTCAGCAGCTGTTGGGGCAGACCAGTCTTTTTTAATGTCCTCAGGAAGAACAATCGTTGCTGTGCCTTCTTGACCAGCGCAGCGGTGTTGGTGGACCATGTGAGGTCCTCAGAAATGTGAGTGCCCAGAAACTTAAAGCTGGACACTCTCTCCACACTTTCCCCGTAAATGGAGATTGGGGCGTATTCTCCATTATGGGACCTCCTGAAGTCAATAATCAGCTCCTTGGTCTTGGAGGTGTTTAGTGACAAGTTGTTACGTGTGCACCAGTCCTCCAGGTTCTGCTCCTCCGCCCTGTATTTTGTTTCATCACCGTTGGTGATCAGCCCAATCACTGTTGTGTCGTCTGCAAACTTCACGATGGTGTTGGTGTCGAATGCAGGAACACAGTCGCGAGTGAAGAGGGAGTAGAGCATGGGGCTTAGTACACAGCCCTGTGGTGTGCCGGTGCTCAGGGTGATAGTGGAGGACAGGTGCGGGCCCAGTCTCACTGCCTGCGGTCGCTCCGTTAGAAAGTTCAGGATCCAATCGCATATCGGCGAGCTGAGGCCTAGCTGGTGGAGTTTGGTGGTGAGCTTGGTGGGGATGACCGTATTGAATGCAGAGCTATAGTCAATGAAGAGCATCCTCACGTACGTGCCCTGTCTGTCCAGGTGAGTCAGGACAGTGTGAAGAGCCAGAGAGATGGCATCCTCTGTTGATCTATTTGCCCTGTATGCAAATTGATGAGAGTCCAGTGAGGCAGGGATGCTGGATTTGATATGAGAGAGGACCAGCCTTTCGAAGCACTTCATTGGGATTGGAGTTAGGGCAACCGGGCGGTAGTCGTTCAGGTTGGTGACTTTAGACTTTTTCGGCACCTGCACTATGGTGGCTGTTTTCAGGCACTTGGGGACCGTTGCCAGAGATAGAGATAGATTGAAGATTCTCGTGAATACCTCCGCCAGCTGTACAGCACAGTCCTTTAGTACCCTTCCCTGGACTCCATCCGGGCCTGCAGCCTTGCGTGGATTGATCCTACGCAGAGCGCACTGTACCTCCTGAGTGCTCAGTGTTAAGGCCTGTCCCTCCGCCATGGCCGGGGTTATTCCACTTTGCCAGTTTCAAACCGGGCAAAGAAGGTGTTCAGTTCGTTGGCCAGTGTGATATCACCGTGGGGGCAGGCGGGGCTGCTCTTGTAGTCAGTGATGTCCCTGACACCCTGCCACATGCTTCTGGTGTCCGCGGTATTGAAGTGGTCTTCTACCCTTTGCCTGTGGATGTCTTTGGCCTTTTTTATGCCTTTGTTCAGGTTCGACCTGGCCGCACTGTAAGCAGAAGTGTCCCTGGATTTAAAGGCGTTGTTGCGTGCCCTTAGTAGATCCTGAACCTCCTTGTTCATCCAGGGTTTCCGGTTTGGGAACATCTTTATTTGCTTGTCCACTGTGACAGTCTCCACAGAGCAGTTGATGTAGGAGAGCACAGTGGATGTGTACTCCTCCAAGTCTACCTCTGTACCACTGGTAGCCTGTTGTGCAAACAGGTCCCAGTCGATGCGATCAAAGCAGTCCTGGAGCAGTCCTGGCGTCCTTGGGCCATATTTTGACCGTCCTTATTGCAGGTTTGGTCTTGCGGATGAGGGGTTTGTATGCAGGCAGTAGAAACAGTGAGAGGTGATCGGATTGCCCCAGGGATGGGCAGGGGTGAACTCTGTAAGCGTCCTTGATGTTGGTGTACACTTTATCCAGCGTGTTTGAGCCCCTGGTAGGGCACTGCACATGCTGGTGGAATTTGCGGAGTGTGGCTCGTAGGTCGACTTGATTAAAGTCCCCTGCAACAATGAAGGCACCGTCGGGGTGAGCATCCTGCTGCTTACTGATGGCTGAGTGCAGCTGTGCTAGTGCTAGGTTAGCATTAGCCTGTGGTGGGATGTATATGGCCATGATGATAACCACAGTAAACTCCCGAGGCAGGTAAAACGGCCTACATTTAAGCAGTAGGTATTCCAGGTCTGGGGAACAGGAGCTCTCTACTGCAGTGTGGTTTGTGCACCAGTCATTGTTGATGTAGATGCAGAGCCTGCCACCCTTGCTCTTACCGGAGTCCTTTGTTCTATCAGCACGATGCAATGTTGCTTTATATACACCCTCTCTATTTGGCACAAAGTGTATGATTCACTAATGCACCTGTGTAAAGTGTGTCACGTGTGGAGTAGCTCTGACAGCATTCAAACTCTGAACATATTATTTATTCCAATTAAGAATGTTTTAATGAGTACAGCAGCATTTTGAAATTGCCTTGAAATTGATTTTCAGTTTTTGATATGTATAGCTTAAGCCCCTGTCCCACTTTCCAGAGTTACAAACTCTCCCGAGTTTTCCCCTCGATTCAAACTCGGGAAATGTCGGGAAATGTCCGTAGATGTTTCGTAGCGGCACGTAATGCCAGCCATAGGAACTCAGGGCATCAGGTAAGTCGGGACGTTTTTTCAACATGTTAAAAATGTCTCAGAGTAAAAATAAAAATAGCCCCCAGTACCTACGAATGGCTATTACCGTAATTATCCGAGCTCAAATCAAAGGGAAAACTCGGGAGAGTTCGTGAGTAACTTAGGAAAGTGGGACAGGGTCTTTACCATCGTGCATCTGAGACACCCAAGGCAGATTACAAATAAGGCTGTACATTCCTGTGACACTTGTTACCATTATTTTCATAGGCCTAATTTTATAGTCATGCTGATTTGCATTTAACATAAACCACTATTTGCACCTTTTACAATATACAATACTTATTCATTGTCATTTGCACCTCAATGAGCCTCAAATGAAACTCTGTTTCTACAGCCATACAAACAAAACTATTTCTACAAGACACACAAACAATTCAATTCACACAAACATCCATCACAGTGAATCTCCTCCTCACTGTGATGGAAGGCAAAGTCTTTTCTCTCCTCTGTGTTCCATTTTTCTCCCGATGTTAAAGCCCCAGGCGGGCGATGGTAAGTCCCACGGCCGTTAAGGCCGCGCCAGGCGATGTACGGCCCCGCTCCATGTCTTAATGTCTCAACGGGGAGCCCCCGGCGGGTGTTGGAATGTCCCGTGACCGTTAAAGCTGCGCCGGGAGATGTACGGCCCCGCTCCGGGTCGTTCCAACTCCGCGACACAGGCGGGAGAAGTTGCATTGCGGGAGCTCTGAAAAGCGGTCTCCCACCAGGCATCTGCGAGCTCCCGATGTTCCTGTCCACTGGGCCTGCAGCTGGAGCCTCCGAGCTCCAGAGTCGGGCCGCAGCAGCGCGCCACCACAGCTCCGAAGCCGGCCAGCTCCACGATGGTGAGTCCGCAGGCTCCGCGACCAGGTCACTCCAGTTGGAGGCCGCTCCGCGGTACTAGGCCCCAACGACAACAGAGACCCGGCAGGAAAAAGGTCGGTTCTCCCGGGCAGGGAAGAGTGCAACCGGGCGAAGAAATTATACTTGCACTGTTACAGATGTTTATTGTCATATGCACCAGGATGCAATGGAATGGCTTTCTCAGTGGCAATAATAAACAAAACTAAATACTTGACAATACTGCCAGCCACCCTGATGCAACGCACCATGACGATGGACTGGATGGAAGAAGTGATGAGCCTGTAACAGACTGGGCTGTCTTCACCACTTTCTGCAGGTCCGTCGATCACGAGTAGTGCAATAGATATACCAGGCTTAGATGCATCTTGTCAAATACTTTCCCTAATGCATCCATAGAAGTTCACAAGAACCTTTATAGACGTGTGGAATCTTCTGAGATGCCTAAGAAAGCAAATACATTGATGTACTTTATTGATGTCTCTAATGCATCACTGTTAGGTTACTGGCGATGTGGATACCCAGGAACTTGAAACTGATATTAATTTCACTGAAATGTAATTTGCAGTTAATTATGGTTCAAGTAATTGTTTGGAATGGAACTCTGTGGGCTGGAAAAGCAGCTAACGATGCCGAATATTTAGCATCTGAAAGGCGTATGCTGGAGTGACTTTGAACTTGAGCACTGCAGTAGGAGTGACAATTAACCAGATCACCACAAGCAGGCATGATATTTAACTGGAGCACTGCAGGTCCGGCATCTTTCGACAGCTGATCTTGCTCCTGGGATGAAAACTGCAGGAAGGTGTGACGTTTAACCAGATCACTATACGAGAGTCACATTTAACAGCGAATTATGGTTTTAATAGCATGATGATGCATTATGTAGGGAATGCGAACTTTGTTCCATCTAGCCTGCCTCTCTGAACCTCTCATACCTGATGCTCCCTAATCTGCATTTGTGTGCATCAAGGGAACTAGTTGCCAAAACTGACTCTGATGGACTACACAATGCTGGATGTTCCCGTCATCGTCAAAGTCTGCTCCCTGAAAGCACTTTAACATTCTTTGAACCATGCCTCTGACTATCTCCAAAACCTGCACGCATTTAATAATAATTAAACAATTTGAAATGAACTATGCTTTTAACAATTTAAAATAAAACATTCTGAGCACTAGAAAACAATTAATACTATTGATTATACTTGAGTTAAAAAAATTAAATACTTAAGTTAATATGTCTTGGAGTTTTAATTTACCATTGGCATGAATTGGGTTGTTGAACCTTCACCAGCTTTGACCTGGTGCGGGGACAGTTTACTCACTGGGACAAGACGTTGGTATTCTGTGACTCTGAATTCATGAGAAATCCAAGGTTGCTTTGCAGATGCAATGTCATGCTGCTGACTGCACGTGAAGTCTGCCGTTGTAGTCAACTCTCATTCATCAGCAAACTAATGGTAACTGGCAGGTACACAAAAATGCTGGAGATACTCAGCGGGAGCAGCAGCATCTACGGAGCGAAGGAAATAGGCAACTTTTCGGGCCGAAACCCTTCTTCAGACCGATGGTAACTGGCCATAGACAATCTACCTGCTGCTCAGTTTAGGTTCACCAGGATGAGTTGATTCTGGACCTTCTCCAAATAGGTTCAAAGTTGCGCTCTAGACATGAGATCAGAATGATTGTCATTGACGTCAAAGTAGCATTTGATCAAGTGCAGCATTTCGGTGTCCCGGAAAAATTCAAGTCTATGGCATCAAAGGGAAACACTACTTTGGTTGGAGCCGTACCTCAAAGATACCTCTCAACTCTGCATGTACATCCCACCCCTACCAACCTTGCCATCGAGAAGATGGAATCTACCAGCACCTAAAAATGCAATGGTTGATTAGGGACAATCAGCATGACTTAATGCTTGGTGAAATCATGTCTCACTAGTTTGATTTGAGTTTTTCTAAGGAGTGACACAGGATTGACTCAGGCAATGCAGTAGGTGTTGTTGACATGGATCTTAGCAGGACTTTTGACAAGATTCCGCATGGTAGGTTAGTCTGGAAGGTTAGATTATTTGGGAGCCAACATGAGCCTGCCAATTGGATGCAAAATTGGCTTGGTGATAGGGCTCAGATTGTGGTAGTTTATAGACAATACCATTCGGTGGGCAGAATCACAAGCAATGATGTGATGGAATAGAAAGGAGATTGAGAACTTTGTGACATGGTGCCAGGACAATAACCTCTCCCTCCATGTCAGCAAACCAAGGAGTTTGTTATTAACTTCAACAAGCATGGTGGAATGCATGCTGAATTGGCATCAATGGTGTGGATGTGGAAATGGTTGAGTGCTTCAAGCTCCTTGGCATTAATATTACTGACGATCTGTCATGGACCAACCACATTGATGTGACAGCCAAGGTGGTACAGCAATGATTCTACTTCCTGAGGAGATTGAAGAAATTTGACTTTTCTCCAATGACTCTTGCAAACTTCAACAGATGCACCATAGAAAGCAAATTGTTTGGTGTGGGGACAACTCTGCTGTAGACTGCAAAAAATTGCGGAGAGTTGTAGATGAAGCCCAGTCCATCACACAGACCAGACTTCCATCCATTGGCGCCATCTACACATAACGCTGCCTTGTAAGAGTAACCAACATAATAATTTTAAAAAACTTGTTCCAAACCAGTCATCCCTTCTCCCTGCTTCCGTCCGGCAGATGGTACAGAAGCCTGAAAACACGCACCACCGTACATGGGAACATCTGCTTCCCCACTGTTTTCTGGCTTCTGGAACTTCCATAAGCTAAGGTACTGTTTGGTTCACCTTTACCCGATTGAGAGCATTGGACTTTATCTATAGAACTGATAGATAATACTGATAACTATATTCTGCACTTTGTATCTTCCCCTTTGCTATATCTTTTGTAGTTTAGTTTGACACTAGTATGTTTGTCTAGTATTATCTGAGTGGATTGGCTCCCATGCAAAACAATGGACAATAGGTGCATGAGTAGGCCTTTCGGCCCTTCAAGCCAACACCGTCATTCAATGTGATCATGGCTGATCATCCACAATCAGTACCCGTTCCTGCTTTCTCCCCATATTCCCTGACTTCAAGAGCCCTATCTAGCTCAAAGCATTTTGTTGTGCTTTTGTTCAGTACATATGACAACAATAATAAATAACTTAAACATAGTGGAGGGTTTGTTATTTATACTGGAGGCCTGTGACCAGTGGCGTGCCACAGGGATTGTTCCCGATCTTGGGGAGTCCAGAACCAGGGCCACAGTTTATGAATAAAGAGCAAGCCATTTAGAACGAAGACGAGGAAACACTTTTTCTCACAGAGAGTGGTGAGTCTGTGGAATTCTCTGCCTCAGAGGGCAGTGGAGGCAGGTTCTCTGGATGCTTTCAAGAGAAAGCTAGATAGAGCTCTTAAAAATAGCGGAGTCAGGGGATATGGGGAGAAGGCAGGAATGGGGTACTGATTGGGGATGATCAGCCATGATCACATTGAATGGTGGTGCTGGCTCGAAGGGCCAAATGGCCTACTCCTGCACCTATTGTCTATTGATTGGTGCTGGATCCACTGTTGTTTGTCACCCACATCAACATTTTGGATGAGAATTGGCATAGTTGGGGTTGACACCCAAATTGGTGGTATAGTGGAAAATAAGGAAGGTTATCTGAGGTTTGATGGCATCTAAACAAACTGAGCAGTTAAGTCAAGGAATAGCAGATGGAATTTATTTAAGGGTGAGTTGTTGCATTTTGATAAGTAAACCAGGGCAGGACATACCCAGTAAATGGTAGAAACATGGGGAGTGTTGTAGAACAGAGACCTAGTGATACAGGTACAGTTCTCCCTAAAAATGGTGACACTGATAAACAGGGTGATGAACAAGCAATTGGTACACTGGCTTTTGTCGGTCAGGGCATTGAGTACACAAGTTGGATGTAAAGAAAAAATTTCCCCAGGGTGGGGCAGTCTACAAGCAGAATATTAAGGTGAGAGGGGAAAGATCTAAAGAGAAACTGTGGGGCAGCATTGGGTATATGGAATGAGCTGACAGAGATAGGTGGGTACAATAACAATGTTTAAAAGAAATGTTGGCTAGTACTGAATGTGATAAAGGTTTTGAACGATGCAAGCCAAACACAAGCAAATGGGATTAGCTCCAGTAAACATAGTCAGTATGAATGACCTGGGCTGCAGGACCTGTTTCTGTTTTGTATTACATGGCCCCAGGTGCATGGGAACACCACTCGGTAAGTTCCTCTCCATGCACAAAGGGACACCAGTACCTGCAGGCTTCCCTCCATGTTTCTCACTCTGTCCTGATGTGGAAAAATATCATTCATCCTTCATCAGCAACAAATCTAACTCCTTGAACACTCTTGACTCTCTACCCAGCAGTGTTATGTGAACACTTTGACCAGATGAACCACTGTGGTTCAGAAATGTATTCGACCACCAGCTTCCCATGGGCAATGGATGCTGTCCTTGACACTGGTACCCAGATCCTGACAATTATTTAAATAGTCCATATGACGGTGTCTGTGAAGTACCTTGGAATATCCATTACGTCCATCCTCCCGATCAAATACGAGCCATGTACAGTAGGTAGTGATCACTTGAGCAGGGTAGGTAAGAGTAAAACTTCCAAGAAAATATTTAATAGAATAGCACAAAGGAAATGGCTAATAGAGAAGTTATAGATAGAATAACAATTAACATATAAAAGAAGCCCACACACCACTGTAGAACAAAATATTTCTAAAATCTTTGAATCAAAGTTTTGAGAAGCTTTGGCCTGAATAAATTCTTTGATCAAAGACTTAACATTTCAATATCATGTCTGTAGAGTTGCACGGAATCTTTTTAATTCCATTTCATTCAAGGTATGGAAATGCTTCCAAAGCTCTGGAATGAATATTGCTATATATATGTTATGAAATGTATTTATCATGCCTTATGTACTAGTGTCAGCAGTTCATAACTGCAGGGACAAAAAGTGCAGAACTTGTAATGGCAAAGGAAGCTGGCAATTGTGGGAGTAGGGGGTACCTTTGGGATGTCTAATATGTATATGGATTGTTCCATGTGCACTAAAACTTTAATCAAGGACACCCCGGCCCACAGAGCCTGCGGCAACCAGCGATCCCCAGATGCTAACGCCGTCCTACATGCACTAGGGACAATTGCAATTATACCAAGCCAATTAGCCTACAACCCTGTATGACTTTGGAGTGTGGGAAGAAACCGGAGATCCTGGAGAAGACCCATGCAGGTCACTGGGAGAAACTACAAACTCTGTACAGATAAGCACCCGCTGGCAGTTGACTCGCGGCTATTCCTTGAAATTCCATTTAAAGCAGGGTGCAAGGCCACCAAACTCAAATGCAGTTTCATACCATTTCATGCAGGGTGCAAGGCCACCACATTCAAATGCAGTTTCATACCATTTCAAGCAGGGTGAAACCACCATAAAACCACACAAAACACCACATAAACACCACACTCACAGTTCAGTAGGCATTCCGTGTGTTCAGTTGATTCACAGCTCACAGCACTGAGTACTCGCATACACAGAGGAAACGAAAAAACATTGCTCAATCGGTTTCCATTCAGTTCTTATTTTTACACTGAATGGAAACCGATTGAGCAACGTTTTTTCGTTTCCTCTGTGTATGCGAGTACTCAGTGAAATGATATTAAAGAAATACTGATACTGAGAGTCATGACCTCTCTCTCTCCCATCTTGCAGAGACTGAGCCACACCCACACTTCCGGGTTTTATAATCCTTCCCCCTCCCATCAGAAGGGGCATGGCCTTCATGGCGTGATTGACAGGAGAGAGATTCTCAACATTTTTTAAACACTAATAACACTTTTATTTTTAATTGATGGGAAGAATCCTCTGCACCTGATGAGCGGAGGGAGACCGAGTAAGATGGCCAAACAGCAAGTTGTCAAGTTTAGACTTAATAATTTGCCATTGCAAACCAACCACCACCAACCATTTGCTGGGCTTTACTGCAAACCAGCCACCACCACCAACCATTTGCTGGGCTTTTTCAAACCAACCAAATTTTCATTTTCAAACCAAATTAAAAGCACTCAAGGTCAGTAAAACCACACTCGCAGTTTAGTTGACATGTGTTCAGTGTTATTCACAGCTCAGACTGCGAGACGTGACCCTCTCGCTCCCCCATCTTGCAGAGACTGACTGACGCACTCAACACTTCCAGGTTTTATAGTCCCCCAGGAAGGGGTGTGGCCTTCAGGAGAGAGAATCTCAACATTTATAAACACTAATATCTCTTTTATTTTTAATCGCTGGGAAAAATCCTCTTGTCCTTCACAGCGGAGGGGGACTCTGAGTAAGATGGCCAAAAATCACAGCCGTAAATCACAGCGTTTTTTCTAAAATCAATATACAGAACAACAGGAAGTGGTCAAGATCAGACTTTTACTAATATAGATGTGGGGAAATTTGCTTCCGAGCCAGATCAGAGTTACTTTAATTTTGAATGTTCTGATAGAGGCTGCACTATTTTTTTAGCAAATTAGCTTTGATGTTGTAATTTCATCCTTCTGTTTATTGTTAACAAGTTTCAAATAAACACTTTAATGGCTCCTTCCAAAAAGGGAAGGAATTAGTTTGATAAGGTAGCACTTTATCCATTTTCTTTTGGTTTATTTTTCTTCCTACAAAATGCTCTGCTTGCCTCTCCAAATCCTCTCTTCATTCACAAGGAAATGTTCTAAACTTGTCATGCAGAGATGGTGTGAAAGCTCACTGAGGGAGGACTGCAAATGAGTTGAACATTTTCTTCCTGTATTGCACTTGAAATGGCAAAGGAAGCTGGCAACCACGGGAGTTTGATGTACCTTGTGCGATGGCCAATATTAATCTCTATAGATATTTCCATGTGCAGCAAAACCTTTGATAATCAAGGGCTCCCAGGACTTTGGTGCTGTAGTTGGAGATTTTCTGGAGAAATGGATGAAATTCCTTTTTAATACACTGATACATTTTTCAAATATTTTTTGAAGTCTTTGAGTTACAGCATAGAAACAAGACTTGCAGCCCACCAAGTACAACATTCATGCCAGTTCTACATTGTTTTAGTTTAGCATCCTCTCCCTGTGCATTAAGAGTAATTTATGAGCCAGTTAGCCTAGAAACCCACGTATCTTTGGGATGTTTGAGGAAACGGGAGCACCTGGTAAAAACCCACCCAGTCACGGAGAGAGTGTGCAAACTCCACACTGCCAACATTGAACTGGATGTCAGGATTGAACCAGGTTTTGGGTCTATTTGTTTGTAATGTATGGCTGCAGAAACGACATTTCGTTTGGACCTCAAGGGGTCCAAATGACAATAAATTGAATTGCATTATATTGTATTCTCTGGCGCTTATTCTCTGGCTGCACCACTGTTGGAATAGTTCTTGGGGTTGGTTTTGTTTTGGGTGAGTGTAGGGTTGGGGTTAAGTGTACTGCAGAACTTCCTTTTTTAATTGCTATTTGTTTGTCAGCCTCTGCAAATATTGACATGTTCCTGAAGATCCAGCATCAAGAAAATTGCCACAATGAATGAAAGTGGGTTCACGTGAAGATAGTGCAACGTAAACATGCTCTAAGTCCGTACTGAAACGATGAGATTTTAAGAGACTGCTTGTGGCAAATGCCAAGTCTTTAGGACTACCGAAGCCTGCTGATCATATGCATCCTCTAAGCTTGACAAACCTTACGTTATCCTAAGATGTGTGATGCAAAGAATTTTACATTTACACAGCACTGCAAAATATTTCTTTGTGTTTGAAGGACAGTCAATGAGTCAAGATGGTATTTATTCTGCAAAGCTAAATACTTAATAGTTAATTCAACTTGCCAAAAATACTCAATGCTTCTGAGACGGATTGTCAACTAAGTATTAAAATTAAATTCCAAAGCAGTTGTGGCTATTGATCTGCGGAGAACTGTAATAAGAAGTATGAACAGGAAAATGATGAGCTTTTAAAATCATCTGAAGTATGAAAGCTCTTCTATCCAACGCTAAACTACAGAACTCTTAATCCTCCATACTGTGCACTAAGACTTGGGAGAGTTAATAGTTCCCTTGCGTCTTGGGCTTTGTACAATTTTTTTTTCAATCGCTACAACCTATGGAGTTCTTGGATCTATTTAAACCATTTGTGTTCATTCAACTTTCTGAAATTTGAATGGCATTCACTGCAAATGTTTTCAAATATCAAATGTGAATATTCTGCCCGAAATGGCAGAATGCTATGATAGTAGCTGAAAGTCAAATAATCGGAAAACGCTAATTTGGCTTCTCACGAGGAAGGTATTACTTCTCCTGACGATCAAAAAGATGAAATGGAAATAAGCAATCTCATCTAAATTGAGTTGTTTTGCACATATCAAACCCTTATAGTTAAACTGAAGGTCTTTCACTTTCTGAGATGAGTATTGACATTTTTATACCTAGTGCAGCTTGTATAAGGTTCTGTGAGCTGGTGACTGCTCTAGGAAGAATATAACCCTATTAAGAACCTTCGACCAGATATTACACTTCATATGTGAGAAATTGTCTACCCCTCATAAACTAGAATGAGAGGTTTAGACAAATTAACACAGGGAGATGAGGGAACTGTAGAACTAACTTGCACTGTGCAAACTTGGTATGTGTTGTCTGAACACGAGTCACTGTTTGTAGAGGAATTAAGACTTTGGGGAAGAGTGCCTTGTATATGAGGTTCAGAAGTGGGACTAGGACTCTAACGGAGAAAGAAAGAGAACAAGCTAACAGAATGAGATGGAATAAACCACTGTGGACCATTTGGGCTCTACAGGAGACCAATGACTCAGGTGAGAGAGAGAGAGAGAGGTGGAGGGTGCCACCCAGATTGGTGAAGCACAGGAGACAGCCAGTCTACAAATAAGCCTCATTGTCCAGAGGCAGTTAGAACCTGTGAAACTTGAACAAATGAGAGGGGTAATTGAATCAGACAAAACCTCTTTTCAAGAATATTGGCCAATCTGTCAAAGAGACTGATTCTACAGGGCCTCTCGTGGGTGCCAAAAAGCTAATGGATGAGCTCTGCTGCCCTGTTTTTGGTAATTATGCTCAGTTATACTTTAACCTACAGGTGAAAATGGAGGCCAGGCACCTAAAACTGCAGTAGAAATCCATTCCAGGGTTAGCATCATATTAGCAAAAGTTTTTATAGATATGTGAAAAGAAAGAGATTAGTTAAAACAAATGTAGGTCCCTTGCAGTCAGAAACAGGTGAGTTGATCATGGGGAACAAGGATATGGCGGACCAATTGAATAACTACTTTGGTTCTGTCTTCACTATGGAAGACATAAATAATCTGCCGGAAATAGCAGGGGACCGCGAGTCAAAGGAGTTGGAGGAATTGAGTGAAATCCAGGTTAGCCGGGAAGTGGTGTTGGGTAAATTGAATGGATTAAAGGCCGATAAATCCCCAGGGCCAGATAGGCTGCATCCCAGAGTACTTAAGGAAGTAGCTCCAGAAATAGTGGATGCATTAGTAATAATCTTTCAAAACTCTTTAGATTCTGGAGTAGTTCCTGAGGATTGGCGGGTAGCAAACGTAACCCCACTTTTTAAGAAGGGAGGGAGAGAGAAAACGGGGAATTACAGACCAGTTAGTCTAACATCGGTAGTGGGGAAACTGCTAGAGTCAGTTATTAAAGATGGGATAGCAGCACATTTGGAAAGTGGTGAAATCATTGGACAAAGTCAGCATGGATTTACAAAAGGTAAATCATGTCTGACGAATCTTATAGAATTTTTCGAGGATGTAACTAGTAGCGTGGATAGGGGAGAACCAGTGGATGTGGTGTATCTGGACTTCCAGAAGGCTTTCGACAAGGTCCCACATAAGAGATTAGTTTACAAACTTAAAGCACACGGCATTGGGGGTTCAGTATTGATGTGGATAGAGAACTGGCTGGCAAACAGGAAGCAAAGAGTAGGAGTAAACGGGTCCTTTTCACAATGGCAGGCAGTGACTAGTGGGGTACCGCAAGGCTCAGTGCTGGGACCCCAGCTATTTACAATATATATTAATGATCTGGATGAGGGAATTGAAGGCAATATCTCCAAGTTTGCGGATGACACTAAGCTGGGGGGCAGTGTTAGCTGTGAGGAGGATGCTAGGAGACTGCAAGGTGACTTGGATAGGCTGGGTGAGTGGGCAAATGTTTGGCAGATGCAGTATAATGTGGATAAATGTGAGGTTCTCCATTTTGGTGGCAAAAACAGGAAAGCAGACTATTATCTAAATGGTGGCCGACTAGGAAAAGGGGAGATGCAGCGAGACCTGGGTGTCATGGTACACCAGTCATTGAAAGTGGGCATGCAGGTGCAGCAGGCAGTGAAGAAAGCGAATGGTATGTTAGCTTTCATAGCAAAAGGATTTGAGTATAGGAGCAGGGAGGTTCTACTGCAGTTGTACAGGGTCTTGGTGAGACCACACCTGGAGTATTGCGTACAGTTTTGGTCTCCAAATCTGAGGAAGGACATTATTGCCATAGAGGGAGTGCAGAGAAGGTTCACCAGACTGATTCCTGGGATGTCAGGACTGTCTTATGAAGAAAGACTGGATAGACTTGGTTTATACTCTCTAGAATTTAGGAGATTGAGAGGGGATCTTATAGAAACTTACAAAATTCTTAAGGGGTTGGACAGGCTAGGTGCAGGAAGATTGCTCCCGATGTTGGGGAAGTCCAGGACAAGGGGTCACAGCTTAAGGATAAGGGGGAAATCCTTTAAAACCGAGATGAGAAGAACCTTTTTCACACAGAGAGTGGTGAATCTCTGGAACTCCCTGCCACAGAGGGTAGTCGAGGCCAGTTCATTGGCTATATTTAAGAGGGAGTTGGATGTGGCCCTTGTGGCTAAGGGGATCAGAGGGTATGGAGAGAAGGCAGGTACGGGATACTGAGTTGGATGATCAGCCATGATCATATTGAATGGCGGTGCAGGCTCGAAGGGCCGAATGGCCTACTCCTGCACCTAATTTCTATGTTTCTATGTTTCTATGTTAACAGGTGGACATGTAGTTCAATGCTATATCCAGCAGGAGGGCAAGGCAGTTATTTGGCTTGATATAAACTGCCAGCAGTGGCTTCAACATGATGACTACAAGTTGGGGATCGTGGATCACAGCAAATGGAGCTGGTTATGACTCAAGGGCTTGTTCAGAGAGTGCAGGCAAGCCAGAGTTTAGTCTAATAAAGAAACTGCAGTCGGTAAGATCTGGCCTTAATGGCCGAAGGAGATTTTTGTTTTGGTGGCAATGAGTGTTATGACCTTTTTAATGGCTGTGAGCAAGGTGGACTGAAAGGAGTGGAAATCATCAGCAAGAACCCAGAATCGGTTGTACCACGTCAACCACCTGAAATATAACGACAGAGAACTGGAGAAAGGGTCGCACAATGATGGGGGAGTTTTGAGGAGGCACAGATCACCTCTCAATAAACTCACCGTGAAACCTTGAAGTGACCAAACAATCGATAGAGGCAGGCAGAGGACTTGGTAAATTAGAATCAAGGTGAATTTGGGTCTTCATTTGGGAGAATGAGATTAATGCCAGCATAGTTCACAATGAACAGTATATCCGTGCTCCCCTGTCCTGGGATTCTGTTACGGCAGAAATCTAAAGGAGATTGAATTGTGGTGCACCAAACAATAAATGTAGCCCCATTATTGTAAAACACAAAGCCTGGTTGGAACTGATGGTACCATAATATCTCAGTACCACTAAATCCATTCCTTGTCTATGCCCAGGTGAATGAATTGATTGAGAAGATGGAGCAGCCGATTTCGCCACCTTAGTTGTGACCACAGGACACCAAAACAGATGTGTAGTAAAGAACTGCAGATGTTGGTTTAAATCTAAGACAGACACAAAATGCTGGAGTAACTCAGCAGGACAGGCAGCATCTCTGAAGAGGAGGAATGGGTGACATTTCGGGTCGAGTCTCTTCTTCAGACTGATTCCATTTAATGGAATTCACAAAAGAGAAAATGGCTTTCACATCTTCTGAGCGGTTAGAAACATAGACAATAGGTGCAGGAGTTGGCCATTCTGCCCTTCGAGCAAGCATTGCCATTCATGACTGATCATGGCTGATCTTCCAAATTCAGTACCCCGTTCTTGCCTTCTCCCCATATCCCTCGATTCCACTAGCCCTAGGAACTATATCTAACCCTCTCTCAAACATTCAGTGACTTGTCCTCCTCTGCCTTCTGTGGCAGAAAAGTCCACTGTATTCACAACTCTTTGGGTGAAAACTTTTTTCCTCATCTCAGTCCTCAATGGCCTGAGGTTCTGCCAGTACTGGAGGTTTCTTGCTGCACCTTTTGGATTACATAGTCTAAGCAGTTTCCAACAACACATGCACCAGATGGTGAGCCTTCAAACATATTAGTAGGTTTATTATTGTCACGTATACAGAGGTTTGGCGACGAGGTTTTATTTACATACTATCCAATTGGATCAGATAATATTATACGTAAAAATAATCAAGTCAAATTCAAGTACGATAGAGCAAAGCTGAATGTACCAAGTATAGAATTTTAGTTCTCAGCATTGTAGTGCATCAGTTCCATTGACAAAGTCCAATGCTTGCCGTGAGGTAAAGGTGAATCGGACAGTACCCTGGCTTACGGAAGGAGCACTCAGAAGCCTGATAATGGAGAGAAAGAAACAGTCTGGTCCACATTTTTAAGGTTCCATATGGGAGCAGGATGAGGAATGACTGGGGTGGGACAAATCTTTGATTATAAGGATGCTTTTCCGAGGCAGTGTAAACTGTAAATGGAGTCAATGGTTGGATGTCTGGTCTGTGTGATGGACTGGGCTACATCTCTACTTCTGTACCATTTAACGCCGTCTTGCATAGAGCTGTTTCCAACCCAACAGTATGCTTTTGATGGTGCATTCTTGGATGGCATGGCCATGCATAGTATGGACTGAAAAATGCATTTATTTAATTTAAAAGAGTATAAAATACTGCTGGAGAGTTGCTGCAAGCCCAGAGAAATGCTATAGTGGGTTGGGCAAAATAAAATAATTTTGTTTTGTTGTAGTGCTTGATCAGAACGATCATGGGTTGAAAGTTTGCCCTCTATTAGTGGTTGTGTATTGCCAATTTGTTTGAGATTTATTGCATGTTTGACTATCTGAACCAATCCTCCTATTCAACAGTATCACTAAGCACCCACAGCAGGAGCACTTGGATTCTGTAGCGGGGCTGAAGACCTGGGTCAACTAATTGGATGCTAATGGCTAAGGCAGTGGTTTGGTTATATTGATGTTGGAATCAGCTCATAGCCTTGCAGCATGAAATTTATATCCCATCGACTTCATTGTCAATATGGTTCAGCTGCTGACACTCTCACTTGAGTCGGAGCTTTGTAGGTTCCATTGCCGTCCAAGAAGTAATGCTTCTGCATTATAGATAAGATCAGATGAGGTGAAAAAAAGATTTCCCCATCTGGTCTTTTTGGCAACAAACCTTGAATACATGTCCTTTGATTAAAAGCCATCCAGGGATGGAAACACATTCTCTGACTCTGTCAGCATCATTCATTGTTATCAACTCCCCATTAAGTTTAACCTTCTCTGCCAAAAGATGAAAACCCCAGATTTTGACTGCCCAGAATGAAATACCTTTCCTCCAGTAACCTCTTTAGTAAACTTTTCAGCACCTTCTCAAAGGGCTTAGTATTCTTTTGATGCACAATATTGGAAATGTCTGGGGGATAAACAATTGAGGTTTAACAAAACCGTCATGCTTTTCAATTCTTATTCTTGAAACCTTTTTTAAAAAAGGAAGAAAAATAAAAGCCTTCTCACTTTATCCTGTATCTTTTGACAATATTGATCTCTTAACCATCAATTTATCGTATTTGTTATATTTGATTCTATTGTACGCATTGATCGAATGTTTGAGAAATAATGGTGAATGATCTTCAAAGGGAAACGAGATACAAGTGTGAAGAAATACAAGTTTTCCTTTTGGAGTCGGAATATCTTTTCATTATCTGAGGTTCCTTTGATTTGATTCCACAGACGCCGAAGAACTGAAATAAAATGAAAAGATAGTATTCAATAGGTTGGACGGAATCTGCAGAGGAACAATCGATTTCAGCTCAATACTTTCATCACAACTGGGAAAAATTTGTGTTCTAAAACTTGTTTATCTCTAGTTATTCAGAATTTCTAATGAAAGCTTACTGAGCCGTTTTACTTTCTGTAGATATTGCCTTGTCTGCTGACATTTTCAGTATTTTCTGTTTCTTTCCTTAAAATAGATTAACTATGCTCTATTTTACATTTATAATGGTAAGTTATTTTTCTATCATGACTCAGAAATAACTTCACAATTGAATTTTCCCCCTAATGGGTATTCATTAATTTAATGTTCTTTGAATTCAATTAACAGTCCAGTTTCAATCCTTCTAATTAGTTGCATGCCTCATTGTTTACAAGAGATACAGTGTGGAAACAGGCCTGTTGGCCCACTTAGTCTGTGCCAACCAGCGATTTTCCCCGTACACTAACATTATCCTACACACAATAGGGAGAATTTTACCAAGCCAATTAGCCTACAAACCTGTACATCTTTGGAGTGCGAGAGGAAACTGGACCTCCGGAAGAAAATCCATGCAGGTCACGGGGAGAACGTACAAACTCTATGTAAACAGCACTCATAGTAGTAAGGATCAAACCCAGGTCACTGGTGCTGTAGGCAGCAACTCTACCCTTGTGCCACTGTGCCAACCCGAAGATGTTATGAAGGTGTTTAAATGTTGGTCAGATGACAATGTTCCGCAATTAATTTATTACTCTGGATTTAATATGAGAATTAGCCGTGGGAGAATGTGATCACAGCGCTTGTGAACGTGACAGTGGAAGGGAACAATGCCAATTAAAAGATACAACACGAGGTAATCTTCAGAAATATGCATGCCCAGGAATTTGAAGCTTTTGACTCTTTCCGCCATCGTCCTGTCTATATAGACAGGTTTTTGGGTCCTCATCCTTCCTCTTACAAAGTCCTCAATCAGTTCCTTGGTCTGAGAGCCATTGTTGTGCTGGCACCATTTGGTCAGTCGATCCATCTCACTTCTATACTGACTCATCACCATCTGTAATTTGTCCAACAATGGTGATGTCGTCGGCGAACTTGATGATGGAGTTTAAACTGTTTCTGGTTACACTGTCATGAGTATAGAATAAGTAGAGCAGGGAGCCTTGAGGTGCTCCCATACTGATTGTTATTGAGGAAGAAGTGTTTTTGCCAATTCGAACAGACTGTGGTCTGTTGATGAGGAAGCCAAAAATACAGTTACAGAGAGATGTGCAGAGATCTAGTTCCGTTAACTTGGTTACCAGCTTGGAGGGGTTGGTGGGGTTGATGATATTGAATGCCAAGCTGTAGTCTATAACTAACAGCATGACTAATGGGTGTTTAATGTCCAAATGGTCCAGTGCAGAGTGGAGAGCCAGTGAGATCGCATCCTCTGTGGACCTGTTTTAGCAGTGGGCAAACTGTAATGGGTTGAGTTTCTTCTTGTAGGAGTTGATATATGCCATAACCAACCTCTCAAAGCACTTCATCACCATGGACGTTAGTGCCACCGGTCGATAGTCATTGAAGCACATCCACAATGGTGTCCAAAGAGGCACCATACTCTTCTTGGGCACCGGTATTATTGATGCACTCTTAAAGAAGGTGGGAACCTCAGACCTCGCTTAATGTTCAATAAACGCAAATAATATTTGTTTTGAGCTGCAAATTTCCACAATGTCTGAAGACCATTTGGAAATTCATTAAACTCTCTCCTTTTCAATTAGCTTGAGTTACTTTTAAAGATCTTGTTGCTGGTGCAGAATAAAAAAAGAATACTGCATGTTAATTCCAAGGCCAGTTCATGGGAGATTTAGGTTTTCCTTGAACAATCTTTCCTTAATTAAGAGGAAAGGACAATATATCTAATCCACCCTTCCACCTTGATCCTGATGGTCACTTTGCCATTTCTGTGTTTAGTGTTCACTCAGTGAAATCCATCCACTTCACAAGAAGCGTAACTAAGAGCTGATGATCAGAGAGCTTCGGAATATTTGTTGCATTGACTGAATCTTGTGGCCATGCTTTGTTGGGACTGTGCTAACCACCCTACCTTCACAGTGCATTTCACACATTTGAACAATGAGAATGCCTATTCCTCTATAATTAAAATTAAAGGGTAATGTATACAGATTTGCAAAGTCACAAATGCCTTAATTATTCAGAATTTAACAAAGGTAGGAAAATCAACCTTGGGACACGTTAATCACTGGTGCATTATATTATTTACGCTCCCAAATGGGATGGTGAGGAAAAAAATGTTATAAATGATAATGCTGAGATTATTTAATCAGCTGCACTTTATATCTATATAATGGGGGCAGGCAGGTTAGGTCTGCTTTTAGTTCTTAACTGTATGAACAATAACTATTGAAAATTCAAAGAAAAAAATTCATTGGGTCACATTGGGGTGGCGGGCTCTGCAAAATCAATAATCTGTTGAAATATTCATTAAAGTGCTGCAATGCTTTGTCTTGGACTTCTGCTGACTCTTCAATAGATTCATGGCAATACCATGTGGCTGGAAGGTTAGAATTCATGTTCATCCTTAATTAGTATTTAACAAATCAAAATTGTTAACATCACCTCTGTTAATTAGAAAATTATGCTGATTATTTGACACCATTTTCAAGCACCTGCTTCTGCGGACACTAGGATTATGCTGCAGCGACGATGAAATTAAAATTAGTTTGATTTTAGGCCCAGCCTAATCTGCAGATACTGCTATTTTGTGACTCCAATCTGGGCTGAAACCAAACATGTACCTACTGCAACAGTCAAACTAGTTACAGTTTAATATCATTTGGGCAAAGAGTTATATACAGGTGCACAACCTTTTATCCGAAAGCCTTGGGACCAGACACTTTTCGTAATTCAGAATTTGTCGGTCTTCGGAATGGAATTTTTTTAGCGTAGATTTTAATGGCTGGCTCAGTGGTAGAGTGCTCGGCTCATATCCGCAAGGTCGCGAGTTTGCGCCTTGATCCTGGCAGTTACTCGATCGCGAGTTTGAGTCTTCAATGTCGTTTTTTCTTGCAGAATAAATGTTTGTATGAAATGCAGTGTAGGAGAAGTGTACTGACTGTGTGGGCAGAACTTTGGAAGTGATTGCCCACCAGTCTAAAAAGCCGCTGTGTCTCCCTGTCCCTGGGATAGCAGGGGGCGATCAAACAGCACAATACCCCCTCCAACTCCAGAGGAATCCGCTCCCCGATGGGCCGCTACCAAAGATCATAGAGGAGCTCCTCTATGATCTTTGGCCGCTACGGCGACAAGTGGCAGTTTGCCCACAGCCCGAGCTGCGCCCCCTCATCCGCCACCCCAAGAACAAGACGTACCTTGCACACCATCAGCTTCTGCCCCTACGTGTTCCTCTGGAGTTGGAGCGGGGCTGGGCTGGAGTTGCTGCTGGCTGTGGGTCTCTGGGATCTCCGTGCTTGCAGTGGGCCTGGGGGTCGGTGGGCGGTGGTGGGAGCTGTGGACCTACGGACCTACCTCCGTGGAGCTAGGCAGCTTCGGAGCGTGGAGAGCTGCGGTGGCGAGCTGCTGCGACCCGACTCCGGTGGATGGTGACACCGGGAGCTCGCGGGTCTCCGGTGGGAGACTGCTTTGCGGGGCACCGGCAGCGGCGACTTCTCCCGCCCGAATTACGGGGTTGAGAGTGACCTGGAGGGGGGCCTTACAACGCACGGCGCGGCTGTAAATTGCCGCGGACTTGCTAGAGCCCGCCGGGGGCTCCAACATCAAGACCGGGGCAGGGCCCTACATCTCCCGGCGTGGCTTTGAGTGGCCGCTCCCCGATCGGCCCCTACGACGCCCCGAGCTGCGCCCCGTCATCCGCAACCCAGGTTCCTCTGTAGTTGGAGTGGGGCTGGGCTGGGCTGCTGTTGGCTGTGGGTCTCTGGGTTCTCCGTGCTTGCGGTGGGCTGGGGGTCGGTGTCCAATTGGTCCTGACGTCTCCGGTGACTGGCACGATCCTGCAATCGCTGACGTGAAGACAGTGCAAAGCCCCCACGCCGGTGCAATGGGCGGGGAGCTGGAGAGGGGAGGGAAGGGGTCACACACATGGCCGGGAAGCAGAGGGGTGTAGGTGGGGTGAAACTGAAGGGAGCGACAATCTGCACTGTGTATCGTGAGTCTACCGTGGGAACTTTTTAACTCAGCGGGCAGGCAGCAGCAGATTGTCAATTATTAACCCTCCCGCGCAATATACCCTCACCTTCTCTTTTATGAATGGGGATTTAGTTCCCCTTTCTTCGAGGACCGACCGGAGGTTCCGCTGTCACCTCTGCGGGCCGCCCTCGGTGAACGTTTTCAAGGACCTTTCTTCAAGGACCGAAAAAATGGCCGCTATTCGGAGGTTTTCGTTATTTGGATCTTCGGATAAAAGGTTGTGCACCTGTACTTATAAACTCCAGAAAATAATGAAAACCAGAACACATCTGACCTTAATTACAGGTTGCCATGCATCAACTTAAAATATTGTATAGCTAGCACTTTCCTCGCATACTGCCTTTCTATTGAATTTAAGAGGTTTATTCAATACTCTCATAAAGAATACATTCCAATAGCTGGCAGCAAAAAAACGCATGAGCAATGATTTGATTGTAAAGCACCCGGGCTAGCGGAAGTGATGAAGTGTAGTCGAATGGATGTAGGGCAGCACAATATATTTCATCCATATTTTTCCTGTATCTATGCTCACTAGCTACCATTTCTCTTTCCCCTGATTCCGTCTGAAGAAGGGTCTTGACCCAAAGGGCCTTGATCCTTTTCTCCAGAGATGCTGTCTGGCGTGCTGAATTACTCCAGCTTTTTGTCTATCTTCTGTTAGATCTGCAGTTCCTTCCTACGCATATTTTATTCAACAGGAATGAGTGATATCCAATGCTAGTTAGAAAACTCTCCTCCACTTGGACAGTTGCAACTGCCATTTTAGGCTTCTGTCACTTTGGGCACTTCAATTGTGGGGAACTACATCTTGTGTCACCATCTGCTAAGATTCCAGGCCTTCTATAAGATAAGGAGTAGGTAATGGTGGTGGCAGGGGGAAGGGGAAATCCTAGATATGCAGCAGCAGTAGTTCCAGCACCCAGAACTTTACCGTGAATTAGGACGGCACAGCAGTAGAGTTTCTGCCCTGAGAGCCAGGTTCGATCCTGACTGCGGGTGCTGTTTATACGGAGTCTGCCCGTTCTTTCTGTGACTGCATGGGTTTTCTCTGGGTACTCTGGTTTCTTCCCACATTCGAAAGACCTACAGGTTTGTAGGTTAGTTGGCTTCTGTAAATTGTTCCAAATGTGTAGGATAGTGGACGAGTGATCATTGATCGGCATGGACTCTGAGCCACTCGGCCTGTTTCCATGCCGTATCACCAAACTAAACCACACCCGAAACTAATGTGATTTGATTTATTTGTGTGGATGTGGGTTTGCAAAGGAGAATTTTCATCCACCCCCGACTAGTATAATTGATGTAATGATAATGACGAGGATGTTGATTTGGTCATTTGTTTTGTTACAAGTTTAATTTAAAGTAGGGTTACTACAAGTAATTAATAGCTGAGCAAGAATTGTAAACATTCGGGCAGCTCAAAATTGGGGCATTTGAAGCTTGGGTAATCAGCCACCTTGCTTTGTTCCACATGCTCTGGCATATTCCACACTATTATTACGTTAAAGTCTGGAGACCAACTCTAATTCAATGGAGAGTAGTCCCGCACCGTTACACTAGCATTTTGTGATGGAGACAGTAGCAGAACATTTGAGGGCAGTGAAAATCTTGTGAATCTTCAACCCAAGACAAGGTACATGCTGAGTAGCAGAAATAATGTACAAGGATGGAGCTACGAGCCCGTAGCCAATGGAATAAAGGAAGCTTTGCAACCTGGGTAGAACCTCAACAATATCCTCAACAATATTTGAGGGCCAAATAAATAGTTGGGTGGGGTAGTTGTTGAGTCACTGCCTTGCAGTGCCAGAGGCCAGAATTCAATCCTGACTATGGGTGCTGTCTGTACGGAGTTTGTACATTCTTCCTGTGACCGTGTGGGTTTTCTCCGAGTGCACCAGTTTCCTCCCGCACTCAAAAGACATGTTTGTAGGTTAATTGACTTCCGTAAGTTGTCCCAAGTGTGCAGGGTAGAACTAGTGTATGGGTGAACATGATGGGTAAAAGGGTCTGTTTCCACACTGTATCTAGGAACTAAACAAAATAACCTAGAGCCAAGAGATTGATTGATGATGCACCTTGGCTTTAACTCATCACAGAAAGTGATCTTCAACCAATTCAAGTTATTCTGAGTGATATGACGAAATGGCTGAGAGTATTGGATACAGCCAAGACGAGGCAACCAGACATCATCCCAGCTGAGGTCATGCCATACATTTTTCCAAACTGTTCTCATAAAATCACTCCACTTGTAGCTACTGACAATGTAGAAAGTTGCTTAGTTGTCCTGTCCACACAGCAGGGATGAATCTATTGTGTCTCCACTGACTCTCGGTCAACGCTTAATTATCAAGCAAAACGATGAAAAATAATCGCACTCTCTGCTGCTCAATAGCCTACTCAATAATGGTCACTTTGGCTTTTACCAGCAATACTTCATTCCTGATCCCATTGCAACTTGGTGTGTACACGGAGCAAAGGATGAAATTACAAAAGTGAACTAAATGACTGCCCTTGACATCAAAACAGAGCTTGTCCAACGGTGGCTCTTGAGGGAATTGTCTCCTCTGATTGGAGTTCATACCTGTCTGAGCTTAGTCCTGGGATTTGCTGCAGTTGTACCTTTTTATGCTATGGTTCTACACTTGGCCATCTTCTGTTATGTCATCAATGATCTTCCCTCCACTGTGACAGAAATCAGAAATATCTGCTAATTATTGCACAACATTCAGTTGCTTTTGGCAACTTTAAAAATTGAAATAATTCCGTATGTGTGTGAGGAACATTCATGCAATTGCATTTGAAGATCTCTTTAACACCTCTTAAGCTTGTGATCTTTGTCACCAAGTTAAGGGCAGATGCTATATGACCACAACCTGTAAGTTCCTTTCCCCGTTGCATACCACCTTAAATTTGTCATTTTCTTCGTTATCAACAGATTTGAATCCCATTACTCCTACTGTAACAGCACAGAGTACCTTTGCTAGACTTAACGTAGCAGTTCAAGAAGGCAGCTCATCAAGACCTTTCTGAGGGTTTTTGAAATATGCAAAAATAAAAGCTAACCTTGCCAGTAACACTTGCTTATACTATAAATGAATTTAAGAGAAATCCATCATTTGTTGGTATTGGCTCTCCCTTACAGCAGTTCCTGTGGAGTATCCCTATTTCCCTTGGTGGATGCTTTACCTTCTGACTTGGATGGTTTAGGACTTACAGCACCTCTCCCGGTGTTTTCATCCACCCAACTTCCGAAATTTCCGGAAGTGGCGGCGCTGCCCTGCAGTTGCGGCTCGCCTGCAGTCCGTTTGTCTTTTCTTTTTTTTGTTTTCTTTGTCCTGTTGTTTTAGTTTATTTCAGTTTATTTTAGTTGTGTACATGTGGGGGGGGGGGGCGCGAGAAACTTGTTTTTCCTTCATGGGGGATACAATACAATACAATACAATTCAATTTATTGTCATTTGGACCCCTTGAGGTCCAAACAAAATGTCGTTTCTGCAGCCATACATTACAAACAAATAGACCCAAGACACAACATAATTTACATAAACATCCATCACATTGCTGTGATGGAAGGCCAAAAAAACTTATCTCTCCACTGCACTCTCCCCCCCGATGTCAGAGTCAAAGTCAAAGCCCCCGGCGGGCGATGGCGAATTGTCCCGCAACCATTAAAGCCACGCCGGGTGATGCAAGGCTGCGCACCGGGTCTTGATGTTAGAGCCCCCGGCGCGCGCTCGCAGTCCCGCAGCCATTCCAAGCCGCGCGGGGCAGTGCTGTAAAGCCCCGCTCAGGTGCTCTTCAACCCCGCAACTCGGGCGGGAGAAGTCACAGTTGCGGAAGCCCTGAAAAGCGGTCTCCCCCCAGGGACCCGCGGGCTCCCGGTGCCGCCCGCCAAACCTGCAGTTGCAGCCACCGAATCTCCGGGGGTCGGGTCGCAGCATCGTCCACCACAGCTCACACTCCACTCGGCCAGCTCCGAGACGGTGAGGTGAGTAGTCGGCACCACAGCCCCCGGTCTTCCTGTTGGAGGCCGCTCCTCGTTGCAGCCCCAACGACAACGGAGACCCGACAAAGAAAAGGTCGGGTCTCCCGTGCAGGGAGAGATTTAAAAGTTACCTCCACCCCCCCCCACACCACCCCCACCCCCCCCACACACATACCCCAACAAAAATAACAAAAACTACATAAAAACATAAGACATAAAATAATAAAAACGCAGACAGACTGCAGAGGCCGCTGCTGACGATAGTCGCGCCACCCAGCCCAGGGATGCAACCTTTTCTTGTCGTATCCCCCCGTCTCCGGAGCTGGCGGCCTCCAACTGGGACCGACCTCAAGGTTCCGGAGGCAGAGCCAGGACTTACCAATGCGAGGCTGGACAACTTTGGGGCTGTGGTGGCGTTGCGGTGGCGGCGACCCGACTTCAGAGCCTCGGAGGCTCGGCCGTGGGCCCAGTGGACTCGGCCGCGGGCCCAGTGGACTCGGCCGCTGGCCCAGTGGACTCGGCCGCGGGCCCAGTGGACTCGGCCGCGGGCCCAGTGGACGACAATGTCGGGAGCTCGCAGGTCCCAGGTTGGTGACCGGTTCTCCGGAGCTCCCGTGGCAACAGCTTCATCCGCTGGACTGGAGGGTGGCAGCTTCGGCAGCTTCGACCGCCCCGGGCCGTGGAGTTTGAACTGGCTCGTTCTCGGAGCTCGGATTTGGTCACAGAACTTACTTACCATTACCTGGCGGGGTCATAACGTCGGAAGCCTGGATTGCCTCAACGCAGAGGGAGAACAAGGAGGGAGGAGACAAGGACTTTAAGACTTTTGCCTTCCATCACAGTGAGGAGGGCCTGAGGAGGACTCACTGTGGTGGATGTTAAATCTGTGTTTATTGTGTGTTTTGTTATTTTATTCTATGTTATGACTGCAAGGCACAAAATTTCGTTCAGACTGTAAAGTCTGAATGACAATAAAGGATACTTGAACTTTACTTTAACAGGAATATACATGTGGCAGAGCAGGGATTTTTTTTTATTCCCAACCCTGCTATCATCATCTACGGGTGTCGAGGGTTATGGGGAGAAAGCAGGAAAATTGGATTAGGAGGCAGAGATCAGCCATGATTGAATGGCGGAGCAGACTCGATGGGCTGAATGGCATAATTTTACTCCTTTCACTTGTGAATCTTCAAGTGGCAATGTTGCTAATCATTCTTGTACCTTTTTATTACTGTTCACAAATATGCTGTCACTTTTTTTTGATGTATACTACTTCACATTTACTGGCTTCGGTTATGTTTTAATTAGTAGTTTAAATATTTTTTCAGCTCGGAGAATACATGATCAGAAATACTCCAAACTGGGATTTGGATTAGTTCCAAGTAAGCATGTCAAAGGAGGGTTCGTCCTAAAAGAGGCACTTGGAATAACGTTTTAATACTTGTTAGAGGACCCAGAGGACTAGGGAACTATGACTAGAACGGGAACAATGCCAGATTTCAAAGGAGGCCGACTGTATTAATTTAAAAGGTTTGTTGATAATTATGTTAAGTTTATCATTGCAGTGAGGCGGGATTCTGATTTGAAGATGCAGATAATGCTGCAAATCGTGTTTTCATACCATTTGCTCCTCAGCCAAGCATGTGCGCCAAATTCGAGGAAGGAATGAGGGAATGCAGTGTAGGTTCACCAGGTTAATTCCCGGGATGGCGGGAGTGAAATATGATGAAAGAAAGGATAGACTGGGCTTTTATTCATTGGAATTTAGAAGGATGAGAGGGAATCTTATAGAAACATCTACAATTCTTAAAGGATTGGACAGGCTAGATGCAGGAAAAATGTTCCCGATTTTGGGAAGTCCAGAACGAGGGGTCACAGTCTATGAATAAGGGGTAGTCCATTTAAGACTGAGATGAGGAAAAACATTTTCACGCAGAGAGTTGTGAATCTGTGGAATTCTCTGCCACAGAAGGCAGTGGAGGCCAATTCACTGGATGTACCTGTATTCAAGAGAGAGTTAGATATAGCTCTTGGGGGTAACAGAATCAGGGGATATGGGGAGAAAGCAGGAACAGGGTACTGATTTTAGATGATCAGCCATGTTCATATTGAATGTCAGTGCTGGCTCAAAGGACAGAATGGCTTACTCCTGCACCTTTGTTCTATGTTTCTAAATGTCCTTCGATTCCTCTCACAGTGAGCAGGATTATTATTGCAACTTCCTGCTGTAAACCTCAATGGTTTTTATTATTCAAGTCCTGAAACTTTGCTGCAGGGTTCTTGATGAAACTCTGCATTGTTAAAGTAACTGCAAAGAAAGTGATCTGCCCCAGGTGATGGATGTAGTGGTTGGTGGGATATAAATTATTTAACCTGCCAATTTAGTTCCAACTAATGCGACTTTCTTTCATTAATTGACCCTTAAATTCAATCTTCTTGTCAGTATCTGTTGGACTAATTTATTGAATTAACTGTAGTATTATCTCAAGATCACCATCTGGTTGTTATTACTGCTCCTGTGAGTTTGCTGTGCACAGATTGGCAGGTAGTCTTGGAGAGCATCGTGTAACCTTGAAGTATCTACAAATGGCTTTGGGCTGTCCTGGGGTCATGAAAGGTATTATGGAAATGAGAAGTGTAACGTAAATCAGGAGGGAGCATGAATTATTTATATGGGGCAATATGTCCTGGTTAATGATCCATTTTGAGTTTTAAGATCACAAAACTCAAACTTAAGATTGAATTTTATGATCTTAATAGAGTAACAAATTTGACCACAGACTTAAAAATAATTGGGATTTTATTTTTGCCAGAGCATGTTTCAGAAATACATTTTTGAAATTTGAGACACATCGTGGAAATAGGCCCTTCGGCCCACCGAGTCTGTGCTGACCAGCGATCCCTGCACATTAACAATATCCTACACACACTAGGGACAATTTGCAATTATACTGAAGCCAATTAACCTACAAACCTACATGACTTTGGAGTGTGGGAGGAAGCCAGAAATCTTGGAGAAAACCTACACAGGTCACAGGGAGAATGTATGGACTCTGTGCTGTCAGCACTTGTGGTCAGGATCAAACCCGGATCTCTGGCGCTGTGGCAGCAACTCTACCATTGTGCCACTGTGCCGCCCTAATTAATAATCTTATCTCCGTTATATCAACAATTGTGCTTTAAATTTGTTGTCAAAAAGACTACTAGTTCAAAATAACTGAGAAATGTGTGAGTGATCAGTGAATTGAGTTGTAAATAGTTTAATACTGATTTAATGTAAGTGAGTGGCTGGGATGAGTATTGCTTTCAAGAATTGGAATGATTATCATTGGGCCAATTTTACCTTGCCAGCACTTTGAAAATGTTGTCGAACTGGCTTGTGTCTCTCCACATAGACTAGCAAATAGTTTATTTTCAGATGTTGTGAGGTGGTTATTTAATCTAGCTTTGGAATCCTTTTGTCCAAACAGAAGTTTGTTTTTTAAAGAAAATCTTCATGTCCCTCTGCAGTTGATAAGTAAAATAAACCAGTGTTTCTCCTTGATAAGAGTAACTATTGATGTCATTTTGATTTAAATATATTGGTGACTATGTACAAGACCCTTTTAGCACGAATCATAACGTTCATTTTGCTGGGAAAGATAGTTGAATATGCACTATTTTGTACTGGTAGGATGCAGAATTGTGCAGAAATCACTGTGCAACATTGATTTCACACTAGCTCTGCTAAATTGGACTACAGTGAGACAGTTAACGGCAAGCTATTAAAAAGCTTTAAACGGTCTTGACTTGAAATGCCGTCTGCCCATTTCCCTCCACTGCTTCCCAGATGCTGCCTGACCCTTTCCTGGAGGAACTTTGTATTGCCCTTCATTTCGGCTTACTGCTCAATAGTGGATGGATCATATCACTTTTTTAAAAAGGGAATACCAGCTTTTTGTATACAAGACCAGTGGAAGTCTTTTAAAAAAAACTGCTTTCCATTTCTTAAAGCAGATGATGATCAGTCCATATCTAGCTGTGCAGAAGAATGTCAAATTGCAAATCTTTACTTCAAGGCTGCTGGTAATTGTGTTATTGGGGCCATTGTTCTCATAGGAATGCTGCAGAAGAGTGGGCAACCTGTCCTAGTTATAAGGCATGGAAACGGGCCATTTGGCCCAACTTGCCCACCAACCAATATGTCCCATCTACACTAGTCCCAACTGCCTGTGTTTGGCCCATATCCCTCCAAACCTGTCCTATCCATGGACCTATCTAATTGTTTCTTAAATGCTGCAATAGTCCATGCTTCAAACTACTTTAAGGGATTGGGTGGTGGGGTTCTTGAAAGAAAGGCCTATCCAGGTAGGGTTTTTGGACATTAATTCCTCTTCCCTGTCCTCAGCTAGGAGCAATGGAATAGGAAAGATGTATTAATAAGAGTGGCAATGTGCTGCAGTAACATCAAGAGCAAGTTTGGCAGACTATCCACATTGGCTGTTGCTTTAACATTGACCATCAGGTTTTATGGCTTTCACTATTTGAAAGGTGTAGAGGTGGACTTTGCACGGTTTTTCTGTTCTCGTTGCACTGCTGCTTTGGAATGTAGACAACATTTAAGAAGAGCAGCATTCATCATCCTTGGCTGAGCATGGTGCAGAAATTTGAAGATTGTAATCTTACCAATGGTCCTATTGCCCTTGCATTATGCGGAGAAATGCAGTGTAAATCTAGATGTATTGTAAAGACTTCCATTTTCTGAAAGTACAGTGCACAGATGCTGGGGTCTGATTGCTGTCACTGCTGAAGATTGGGGAAGAAATTGTGATTTCAATCCTTGATTTCACTGTTTCAATCTTTTTGCTTTATTAGAACCACTCCTTTAAGCATTGCAGACCAGCTGGAATTGGGACTGGTATTCTGGGGGAAATTCAGTCCGATGCCAAGCGAATCGACTTTGCTATTAATTGACTCAACACTGACTCCCTGATGAGCAGGGAGGATACAATTTTTGCACAGCCTTCATTGTAAGGTATTGTTTATGGTTAATTGCATGTATCACTACTTCAGCACACATTGTCTGGTGGAAACCGTTAGCTCCAGAAAGGCTTTCAATTTGAATATAGCATTATGATTGCCTGACAAATTGCTTCCTCTACACTCCAATATGTAACTGTTTTGCATGATGTGCTGCATATTTCACAACTTCTTCCTCTTAGCATATTTGGGTGTCATTAATGTTTAGTCCTTTGGTACACATTGATTCTCAAAACATCTTTAAGATTCTTTTTGCATAACCTCAACAATTTAATTCTTGCTGATCCTTTGGCTTTTGTGCAGCTCTTTTTTGTTGCCCCACTGCAATTATCTCCCTGAACAATTTCTAGTTTCAATTCTGAATATAGAGTAGTTTTTCTGTGTTCAAGATCATCTTTTAATAAGATAGGAATTCGATACGTGTGTCGGTGATAAAAATCTGAACAAACTACATTCTTTTGGACCAGTGTCTTGACTCTTGTATGTAATCCAAACTTTTTTAATAGGCTGGTTCACTTTTTCAGCATTTTGTTATGGTTTCTTTGATTTAGCAATAATTTCAATCAATATTTCCTTTTAAAGAAGAATGTTAAGACAAAGTAATGAGAAAATCTTTGAGCAAAAATGTACGTTTAAAGTGCCAAAGTTGGAGGGTTGGGAAGGATTTCTAGTGCCCATTGCACTTATGTTGCAGTTTGAGTCAGAAACTGAACTTTATTCATAGTGGGGTGATTTAGAGATGATTGGCTGAATAATCATTAAAAAAATATTGAAGGCATGATTCCTGTTTTTAATTTGTTGTGTAGACACAAGGAAAATTCAGATGTTGGTTTGCCAAGGAAAGACTGGAAGCTGGAGTAACTTGGCAGTTCAAGCTGCATCTCTGGAGAACATGGATAGAAACATAGAAACATAGAAAATAGGTGCAGGAGTAGGCCATTCGGCCCTTCGAGCCTGCACCACCATTCAATATGATCATGGCTGATCATCCAACTCAGTATCCCATACCTGCCTTCTCTCCATACCCGCTGATCCCTTTAGCCACAAGAGCCACATCTAACTTAAATATAACCAATGAACTGGCCTCAACTACCTTCTGTGGCAGAGAATTCCACAGATTCACCACTCTCTGTGTAAAAAATGATTTTCTCATCTCGGTCCTAAAATAATTCCCTCTTATCCTTAAACTGTGACCCCTTGTTCTGGACTTCCCCAACATCGGGAATAATCTTCCTGCATCTAGCCTGTCCAACCCCTTAAGAATTATGTAAGTTTCTATAAGATCCCCCCTCAATCTTCTAAATTCTAGCGAGTACAAGCCAAGTCTATCCAATCTTTCTTCATATGAAAGTCCTGACATCCCAGGAATCAGTCTGGTGAACCTTCTCTGTACTCCCTCTATGGCAAGAATGTCTTTCCTCGGATTAGGAGACCAAAACTGTACGCAATATTCCAGGTGTGGTCTCACCAAGACCCTGTACAACTGCAGTAGAACCTCCCTGCTCTTATACTCAAATCCTTTTGCTATGAATGCTAACATACCATTCGCTTTCTTCACTGCCTGCTGCACCTGCATGCCTACTTTCAATGACTGGTGTAACACGACACCCACGTCTCGTTGCATCTCCCCTTTTCCTAATCGGCCACCATTTAGATAATAGTCTACTTTCCTGTTTTTGCCACCAAAGTGGATAACCTCACATTTATTCACATTATATTGCATCTGCCATGCATTTGCCCACTCACCCAGCCTATCCAAATCACCTTGCAGCCTCCTAGCATCCTCCTCACAGTTACCACTGCCCCCCAGCTTCGTGTCATCCGCAAACTTGGAGATGTTGCATTCAATTCCCTCATCCAGATCATTAATATATATTGTAAATAGCTGGGGTCCCAGCACTGAGCCTTGCGGTACCCCACTACCATTTGAGTCAAAATACCATGCCTGCCATTCTGAAAAGGACCCGTTTACTCCTACTCTTTGCTTCCTGCCTGCCAGCCAGTTCTCTATCCACATCAATACTGAATCCCCAATACCGTGTGCTTTAAGTTTGCATCTTATGTGGGACCTTGTCGAAAGCCTTCTGAAAGTCCAGATATAACACATCCACTGATTCTCCCTTATCCACTCAACTAGTTACATCCTCCAAAAATTCTATAAGATTCGTCAGACATGATTTACCTTTCATATATCCATGCTGACTTTGTCCAATGAATTCACCACTTTCCAAATGTGCTGCTATCCCATCTTTAATAACTGACTCCAGCATTTTCCCCACTACCGATGTTAGACTAACTGGTCTGTAATTCCCCGTTTTCTCTCTCCCTCCCTTTTTAAAAAAGTGGGGTTACATTAGCTACCCTCCAATCCTCAGGAACTACTCCAGAATCTAAAGAGTTTTGAAAAATTATCACTAATGCATCCACTATTTCTGGGGCTACTTCCTTAAGTACTCTGGGATGCAACTTATCTGGCCCTGGGGATTTATCGGCCTTTAATCCATTCAATTTACCTAACACCACTTCCCGGCTAACCTGGATTTCACTCAGTTCCTCCATCTCATTTGACCCCCGGTCCCTTGCTATTTCCAGCAGATTATTTATGTCTTCCTTAGTGAAGACAGAACCAAAGTACTTGTTCAATTGGTCTGCCATGTCCTTGTTCCCCATGATCAATTCGCCTGTTTCTGACTGCAAGGGACCTACATTTGTTTTAACTAATCTTTTCCTCTTCATATATCTATAAAAACGTTTGCAGTCAGTTTTTATGTTCCCTGCCAGTTTTCTTTCATAATCTATTTTCCCTTCCCTAGTTAAGCCCTTTGTCCTCCTCTGCTGGACTGAATTTCTCCCAGTCCCCTGGTAGGCTGCTTTTTCTGGCTAATTTGTATGCTTCATCTTTTGTTTTGATACTATCCCTGATTTCCCTTGTTATCCACGGATGCACTACCTTCCCTGATTGATTCTTTTGCCAAACTGGGATGAACACTTGTTGTAGTTCATCCATGCAGTCTTTAAATGCCTTCCATTGCATATCCACCGTCAACCCTTTAAGAATCAATTGCTAGTGTATCTTGGCCAATTCACGTCTCATACCCTCAAAGTCACCTTCCTTTAAGTTCAGGACCTTTTTTTCTGAATTAACAATGTCACTCTCCATCCTAATGAAGAACTCAACCATATTATGGTCACTCTTACCCAAGGGGCCACGCACAACAAGACTGCTAACTAACCCTTCCTCATTACTCAATACCGTCTAGAATAGCCTGCTCTCTCGTTGGTTCCTCCACATGTTGGTTTAGATGGGTGACGTTTCGTGTCGGGACCCTTCAGACTGACCGCAGGGTGGGTGTAAAACACGCTAGAAGAATGGCCATTCAGCCCATCGAATCTACTCTGCATTTCAATCATGGCTGATCAATTTTTCCCTCCTCAACCTCATTCTCCCACCTTCATTGTAACCTTTGATGCCCTTACCACTCTAAAACCAATCAACCTCTGCTTTAGAAATACCCAATGATCCAAAAAAAAACCCTCCACCGACATCTGTGGCAATGAATTCCAGAGATTCATCACCCTCTGGCTGAATAAATTCCTCCATCTCTATTCTAAAGCTAAGTCCTTTTATTCTGGTCCTAGACACTCTACTGGAAACATCCTCTTCAGATCTCTTGCCATTTGGTCTGTTTTGGAAGGGATTGATGCTGATTTTGCTGGGTAAGTGTTTCATTCCAGCATGCATTCACCTAACCTCTGAACATAAATTAAATCAGCCATCTTTTTTTTGAAAAAGTATTTCAACTGGACGGTTAATGTTTGGAAAATATGTTGCAAGTAAGCTCTTTGAGTTGGAATTTTTAAACCAATTTTGATACATTGTTTTCTGGCCCTTTGGGATATTTCCTGCTGCAGCAAAAAAAAACAAAGAACTATTTGATTGGTATTCTGAAAATATGCTTCCACCCAATTTTGCTGGAGTGAAGTACAGAAAACCTTTACATTTTATTCCAAAATTTAAAAATAACTTTCAGTTATTAGAAATCTGAAATTAAAAACCTGCAGTGTTGAAAATACTCAACAGGTCAGGCAGCATCTGTGAAGAGATTAAATGTCATTTTAAGAGTTAGAATATTGAAAATAGATGCAGGAGGAGACCATTTGGCCCTTCGAGCCTACACCGCCATTCATAGTGATCATGGTGAGTTGTATTGAGAGCAGGTCATGTACTTGGATAGCTTTTCAAGTGTGAGATTGCTGCCCACTCACATCTTAAGATTTTCTGGCCAGAATATCAAACTTTTCGATATTCTCTCTGAGAGAAAATAACCTAGTGTATTCAACATATTCAACTTGACCTTGGATTCTGCATTTCAGATCAATTGCAATTCAATCTGAAGACGTTTATATTGGTCCATGTTTATTAAAAGGTAATATACACGCTTTAATTAAAAGAATTGCCGTTCTATTAGTGACCAAGTAATTCATTTCCACATGCAAGTCATAAACACATTTGTACTTTTTAAGACTAGAGATTCCCATTTCCCCACAATGAATGATTAAGAAGCTTTGTGACTAACATCCAGCTATCAATACAATGAATGATTTGGCAATTTGCTTATTAGTTGCCTCTCTCAGCTTCCTCATTAACACAGTGTTCAAATTGCTTAGCTAATATTAGTGGTTCAAAAGCTTCAACTTATTTAGCTTGTGTCTTTACTGGTATTACGTCCAATACACTTGTGCTCCTATTGAAGCTTCCTCAGTTTGCAATCTGCAGCTTTGTGTCACTTTGTCCTTTTATCTTGCTATTTTTGCTCTTGTAACATTTGCAGCGCTATCAGCTGCTAACACTGTCATTGTGCCCCTGATGCATTCTACAGAATCTCCCATGTGTGGCTCGTTTTATCTTCAAACTTTCCTCAAAATATTCATAGCATTTAAACGTAATCCTTCAGTGTGCATTATTTAATATTACTTTTCCTCCTTGAAAATGAACAACCCAGTCACACTGATATTGATATTGATATGTAGGTTGGAAATGGAGGAGGATGAGGGGTGATATAAGATCATGAGAGGAATAGATCAGGTCGATGCACAGAGACTCTTGTCCAGAGTTGGTGAACCGAGCACCAGAGGACATAGGTTTAAGGTGAAGGGCAAAAGATTTAATAGGAATCTGAGGGATAACCTTTTCACACAAAGGGTGGTGGATGTCTGGAACAGGCTGCCAGGGGAAGTAGTTGAGGCAGGTACTATCCCAACATTTGGGATGCAGTTCGACAGGTACATGGATAGGACAGGTTTGGAGGGATATGGACCAAATGCTGGCAGGTGAGACTAGTGTAGCTGGGACATGTTGACCAGGGTGGCAAGTTGGGCCGGAGGGCCTGTTTCCACACTCTATCACTTTGATTCCATGATTCTATAACTGCACATGCTGGTTTACAGCGAAGATAGACACAAAATGCTGGAGTAACTCGGCGGGAGAGGCAGCATCTCTGGGGAGAAGGAATGGGTGACATTTCAAGCCAGTCTGAAGAAGGATCTCGACCTGAAACCTCGCCCATTCCTTCTCTCCAGAGATGCTGCCTGTCCTGCTGAGTTACTCCAGCATTTTGTGTCTATCTCACTGATATTGAGCTGCACAATAAAAACGCTAGCTGTCACTACGATGAAATTTCCCAAGTGGGTTCTTTAATTGTGTATAATGCAGATTTATTATTTAATGTTACTCACTCTTGGCAAATTCAGCAGGTTCATTTGTTTTATGTTCCTGGTGGGCATTTTATTTGTCCATTAAAATAATTGGTACTTTTCCACCCAGCCATGTTGCAAACTTCAGTTATTATAAGATACTGTTGGCTCAATTTAATCAGCTGCACATAAATAATTTCCATCATCATCATCATGCTATTAATTCAACTTTCTAAACTGTTTGACCTTGGCAGCATTGTCTACTAGGAGTGAATCACGCTGAATTTGTCCCAGTCCTGTTTATTAGGTGAAAACGCAAATTGTCCAAAAAAGAAACGTGGCTGTTGAAATATTGACACAACAATTTTGCATTGCCCTTGTTTACAGTCTGGAAGTTGCCCTAGATGGCTAATTGCCCTTCGCGGAGCTTATAAAGGAATGGGAAGAAACTTGTACTTGAACTTGAAGTGACATGAATAATGTACCAAAGTAATTTTTGTTGAGATTAGTTATCTGATTTCTAAATTGCTAAATGCGCTTATGATAAATTATCATGTCTTCAGTTATAAATATGTGTGTTGCTAAAATTAGTGGATAATCGATAAAGCTTTGAAAATGAGGGAATAATGCACAACTTCAGTCGATCCAGAATAATGACTACAAATATATTAATCAGTGGCCATCCTGTATGAGTTAGATACAACAAATAAGTAAAGGGTCGATTATTCAAAATCGGGGCACGATTACAGTCAGTCCAAAGAAACTTGGCTGTTCTGTGAGGAATGAATTGCCACTATTTCAGTTCAGCGAGGTTGATAGCTACACGTGGAAATTGCATGTTGTACCATTGATAGTATTATCTGGGGAAGTGTACATTGGGGGGAAAAGCTGAGCAAACTACAAAGTGCTGGAGGAACTCGATGGGTCGGTTTGGGACCCATCTTCAGTTTGAGTTTGAAGAAGGGTGCTGACCCCCAAAATTGCCTGTCCACTCCCTCCCCAGTTACTGCCTGACCCATTGAATTCCTCCAACGTTTTGCTCAAAATTCCAGCATCTGCAGTCTCTTGTGTGGCCACTGAGAAACAACGCTTGGGCAAATTGAAATCCAGCCAAAAGCTCAGAAGTTGAATTTCCCAATGGGAACTAAATTGGTGCCAAGAAATTGGATGTCACTGTTGTGTGGTGAAGCAAATACGTTTTGTGAATGCCAAATTGTATATCAAATGTAAGCACTGTGAAATTGACACATCCTCGCCTATTGAGACATCCTCCCCACCAATATCAAAGCGGAAAACACTGACCTGCAATTACAGATGACAGGTATTGACTTTGACAAACATGCAGTGCTCAAAGCAAGTCTTGGATTGCACATTTTGACAGCTTTCATGACTGAAATTATCATGTAACTAACGGAAATATTACAGAATGCAACACTTAGCCCTTATTGCTATGGACATTAGAGATATTTAAAGAGGAGAGAGATCATTTTTTAAGTTTTGGGGGAATTGGGAGCATGAGGAATTGGCTAGGAAGAGATGATGTCTGGGTCGGGTCAATCAAGATATTGAGTTGCAGGACAAGCTTAAGGGCCTATATGGCCTACTTCTGAACCTATTTTCCAGTGTTCTTATGATATAAATAGGTCATGCATGCTTCTAATTTTATGTTGATGAGCTGGTCCTAGTTGTACTGTACAAATGCTTTTTTTTTTTTTTTTTTAATTTCTACCTCTACTATTGTGGCCATTAACTATTAAGGTAAACTGAAATAAAGATGATCCATCACAGGGAATAGAGCTGTTGTGATAATCAAACAGCACTGGAGTGACTCTGCGGGTTGGGCAGCATATCTGGAGAACATGGATAGGTGACATTTTGGGTTGGGTCTCTTCCTCAGACTGGTTTGTTGGAGGGGGTGAAAGAAAACTCGAAGGGAGGAGGGGAACGACAAAGTCTGGCAGGTAATGGGTTGATACAGGTGAGGGGAAGTTTTGATAGGCAAAGGTCAGAGATGAAAAGACAAATTGTGAGGGGGAAAAAGATGGAAGCGTTGCAAATAGTGAAACTAGAGGAAGGAATGTAGGTGGAGAGGGAGGGGAGAAATGGGTGAGTGTCCACATGGGGCACATGAGAGGAATAAGGGAGAGGGAGAGTGTTTTGTAGTTGCCTAGAATTGGAGAATCCAATGTTCATATCATTGGGTTCTGAGCTATCCAAGCGGAATATGAGGCGTTGGAGTCATAGAGTAATACAGTATGGAAACTGGCCATTCAGCTCAACTTGCCCACACCGGCCAATATGTCCCAGCTACATTAGTTCCACCTGCCTGTGATTGGTCCATACCCCTCCAAACCTGTCCTATCCATGTACCTGTCTAACTGTTTTTTAAATGTTGGAATAGTCGCAGCCTCAACTACCTGCTCCAGCAGCTAGTTCATTACACCCACCACCCTTTGTGTGGAAAAAGTTACCCCTCAGATTTTTATTAAATCTTTTTCCCTTCACCTTAAACCTATGTCATATGATCATATTGAATAGCGGTGCTAGCTCGAAGGGCTGAATGGCCTACTCCTGCACCTATTTTTCTATGCCCTCTGGTCCTCAATTCACCTACTTTGGGCAAGAGACTCTGTGTATCTCCTGATCTATTCCTCTCATGATTTTATACACCTCAATAAGATCACCCCTCCTCCTCCTGTGCTCCAAGGAATAGAGTCCCGGCCTACTCAACCTCTCCCTTTCGCTCAGACCCTCTAGCCCTGGCAACATCCTTGTACATCTTCTATGTACCCTTTCCAGCTTGGCAACATCTTTCCTATAACATGGTGCCAAGAACTGAACATAATACTTTAAATGTGACCTCACCAACATCTTATACAACTGCAACATGACCTCCCAACTTCAATACTCCGACTGATGAAGGCCAATGTGCCAAATGCCTTTGTGACCACCCTATCTGTTGTTCCTCCAGTTTGTATGTGGCCTCATCCTGGCAATGAAGGATGCCCAGGAAAGAAAGATCAGTGCAGGAATGGGAAGAAGACATTTTGAAACAAGCTCATGAATCGTCATTACCTCTTGCAACCTAAAATACCAGATGCCTAAGTGAACAAATCTCAGTTGCTGTTCCCTTGTACCAATGAGACAGTAATGCACTGCTTTTGCAGGTCGATGTCACACAGAAATTGAGTTGTTAGTTGGACATAACTCCATTCTATTAATGGGGATGAGGTGGGGAGGGTAGTTAGTGAAGAGAAGAATGGGAAGTTTAGTGAAGAATGGGCCTGTCCAATATTTATCAATCAAAATCATTAAAGTAGATTAAATGGATCCAGAGAGGAGCAAAATAGCCTGTTTTTTGTTGTTGTAGTAGTGCCCAGTATCAATAAACCAATTTCATTAGCTGATGATGGCATAGTGGTTAAATTACTGAACAAGTAATCCAGAGCAAATCACTAAGTGCACGAGACGCAAGCAACTGCAGAGGCCAAAGTTCAAATCCTACTGCGAAAGTATTGGACTTTAAATTTTGTCAACAATCTGGAAAAACATGGTTATGTCCAAAATAGCTTCCAAGAATGATGCTGTCTTTCCAGTTTTATTCTTTTTCTCTTTCAATGTGGCAATTAAGCAATTAGACAAGTTGTTCTGCTCCCCCGCCATCCCCACCATTTAATAAAGCCAGTCAACAACCAAGTTGTTTCATTCCTCGTGATGCCAGGAAATCGCTGAGTCACTAGAAGCAGCAAAGGTTGTGGGAGCTGTCAGCATCCCAGCTGTAATAGTAAAAATCTGTAATCCAGAACTAGTGGAATCTCCAGCCAAGCTGCGACAGTGCAGTTACAATACTGGCATCTATCCAAGAGTGTGGAAGATCATCCAGATATATATCCTAGTCACAAAATACAGGATGTTAGATATGGCTCTTTTTTCGTTTTGTCTAGTTAAGTATTTGGTTTTTAGGTTGTGTTTATGTGGGGGGGGGGGTTGAAACGGGGCTTGCTGTCTCTCCCTTCGGGGGAATGCGACTTTTTTGTCGTATCCCCCTTCTCTGCCTCCGTCTGCGCTGAGGCCTAATGGCGGAGCTGGCGACCTCGAGACTCCAGAGGCAGAGCCAGTCAGGACTTGCCCTGGGCTCGCTCCCGTGAGGGCTGTCCGGCTCGGGGCTGGAACGGCGCTCCCGTGAGGGGCTGTGACGCTCCCGTGAGGGCGGCCTGGCGCGGGGCTGAGACTCTCGTGAGGGGCTGTGGCGCTCCCGTCGGGGCGGCCCAGCCCGAGGGTGGAATGGCACTCCCGTCGGAGCGGCGCAGCTCGAGGGTGGAATGGCGCTCCCGTGAGGGCGATCCGGCTCGTGGCTGGAACGGTGCTCCGGTGGCTGGGACGGCGTTCTGGCGGCGGTGACCTGAGTCTGGGGTTCAGCCGCGGGCCAGCGGCTGCATCCGCTGGACTGGAGGGCGGCAACTTCGACCACCCCGGGCCGCGGTGTTTGAGCCGGCCCGTTTGCGGGGTTCGGTGAGCCGCGGGACTGTTTGTACCATCGCCCGGTGGGGAATCGCCTCAGCGCAGAGGGAGAAGAGGAGGGAAGAGACTGCAGCCCTAAGATTTTTGCCTCCACCACAGTGAAGAGGTGCTTGGAGGACTCACTGTGGTGGATGTTAATTTGTGTTTATTGTTGTTTATTATTGTATTATTGTATGTATGACTTCAGGCACGAAATTTCGTTCAGACCGTAAGGTCTGAATGACAATAAAGGTAATTCTAATTCTAATTCTAATTAGGGCTAACGGAATCAAGGGATACGAGGAGAAAGCAAGAATGGGGTACTGATTTTGGATGATCAGTCATGATCATATTGAATGGCAGTGCTAGCTCGAGGGGCCAAATATTTTCTATGTGTCTATGTAAATCCAATGCAGCTAATTATCATCCAATCAGTTTGCTCCAAGTCATCACCAGGGCAACGGAATGTGTCATTGACAGTGCAGTTAAACAGCACTAACTCAACAAAACCCAAAACATCAATCATACCTTTCCCTTGGATGTTACGTGACCTGCTGTGTTCCTCAAGGAGTTGTTTTTGCTCCAGATTCCAGCATCTGCAGTCTCCTGTGTCTTTTATCTTTCTGGTGCTCTGTTTGAGGTTGACCAGGATCACTTTGTTCGAGGTAGTACAAACATGAATCCAAGAACTCTATTCCAGTGGTGGGATCAAACTGTCTGTGCTTGACTGATGAGGCAGCATTTGACCAACGCTGGCATCAAGGCTCCCTGTCAAAGGGCATTACAAGGAGAACACTCTAGCGGTTGGAGTTGTACCTGGAGGATAACGAATAAAGACTGCAAGTACTGTACAAGGGAACACCACTGGCTGCACATTCCTATTGAAGTTGAACATAATTCTGACTTGAAAATATATCAACTTTCATCTTCCTGTGATGTAAATCCTGGCATCCTCCCACTAATATCTCAGTAACTCATCAAAGATTTGAAATGGTTTGAAATGATGGCTTGATGCCATTTTCGGAGGGGATTAATGGATGGGCTTAATGTTGGCTTTTCCACCAATGCCTCGATCCTGAAAAATGAATAAATATAAATAAAGATTTTGGGACATATAACCATATGTCTTTCGCGTTATCTTGTTGGATTAAAAAGTTTAATTAAGTTGGATTAAAGCATCACAATTGACTCATCTGTGCAAGCAGAACTTCTATTACTAGCAGAAAGATGCCAAGATCTGGACATCAATTGATGCCAGCTCATCTTTTGGACCTATATCCATTCATCTTGTACAATTTAAAACACAAACTACTTATAGTACATAGAGCAGTGCAGCATGGAAATGGGGCCTTCACCCACAATGTTTGAGCCAAACATGATGCCGTTAAATTGATCCCATCTGCCTGTACATGATCTATATCCCTCAATTTCCTGCATTTCTATGTGCCTATCTAAAAGTCTCTTAAACGCAGCTGTTGTATCTGCCTCCACAGCCACCCCTGGCAATGTATTCCAGGCCCCCACTCCTTTTTTAAAATTGCTCCGTACATCTCCATCAAAATTTCCCCCTCTCACCTTATAATTCAACTTCTCAGCCCCCTCTCAATTTATAGCTATGCCTTCTAGTGTTGGACATTTCCACTCTGGGAGGAAATGGTTCTGACTGTCAACCCTATCTAAGCCTTTCATGATTTTATATACATCTATCAAGTCTCCCCTCAACCTCTGACGTTCCAGAGAAAACAAACCAAGTTTATCCAACCTCTCACTGCAGGTGAAACCCTCTAATCCAGGCAGCATTCTGGAAACCTCCTCTGTACTCTCTCCAAAACCTCCACATCTTTCCTGTAATGGGGTGACCAGAACTGCATGCAATATTCAAAGTGTGCCTGACCAAAGTCTCAGAGCTGCATCATGACATTCTGACTTGTACCTAGTGCCCCGACCCATAAAGGCACGCATACCATATGCTTTCTTTACCACCCTATTTACTTATGCTGCCGCCGTCACTGTGCTAATTTGCAGTGAGCTTCAGTGAACTTATTTGAATTATTTTCTAAACCAATGGACCTTTAAGAAATTGTAGAAAAGGTTCATTTCAAAAATATATTTCAAGTAACTATTTGAGAAATATGGAAACAAACTATTAAAAAACAAATACTATAAAGACTCACAAAACATGCATACACAAATGCTCTTAAACTCTGTTCCAATATAGAAACTTTGCAATGCTTATTCTTTGCTCTTAAGCCAATTATTTTTGTTAATGGGAAGATAGAGAAAACATTAAGGATGACACAGTGGCTCGGTGGTACAGCTGCTGCCTTACTGTACCAGAGACCCGGGTTCAATCCTGACTATGGGAGTTGTCTGTACGGCGTTTGTACGTTCTCCCCTGTGGCTACGTGATTTTCTCCGGGTGCTCCGGTTTCCTCCCACATTCCGAAGACGTGCTAGCTTGTAAGTTCATTGGCCTCTGTAACTTGTCCCTAGTGTGTAGGATAGAACAAGTGTATGAGGTGATCGTGGCTGGTGGGCTGAAGGGCCTGTTTCCATGCTTTTTCTCTAAACTAAAGGGGAAATACTCAATGAAAATGAATATTGAAATATTTCTACTTAAATCTTCTGCCATTAAACCAAGTGAGGAGAGACAAAATGGGCCGCAAACTGCAGCAGATGTTACAACCAAGCTAGGAATAAGGGCAGACCCAATTGAGACACTGTTCTACCATAGTTTAACTGCTTATAAAACATAAAACACTGCTTAGTTATCTGCAATTTGGATAATTGGCATTCACTAGTCAATTGTGACTCCTTATTCCTAATCAATCATTTATAGTTTAACAGTATTCATGTGCAGCACTTTGAAGTGTGAATTACACTTTGTAGAATTTGAAGCTTGACAGGTGTGTGATCGCTGAATAAAATCTTGTTTGTACAGACAAGCAACATTGATGCCACATTACTGCCTTGATTATTTGGGCTATAAAAAATAGAACTGTGGTTGGTGCTGAGATAGATAGAGCGAAATTCATCAGACATTCATCATGCGTTTTCGAAGCGTTTATGAGCCATGTGCTTCACAGTAATCCAATTTTCGATGAATCTGTTCCAAACCAGCAGGGCTAGACATTGATTGGCCTGTTTATTGCTGTGCACACTGACACAAGATTCCCTGCAAGACGGCGGCAATGTTGAGGTTGGTGCTTGCTATGTTCATGTAGTTGCTCAATCTGTGTTGTTGGGAGTACATACAGTGTTTCAGTGATCGTCCTACACCATGGAAATGGGTTCTTTGGCCCCACTCATCCATGCCAACCGATGCCCCATTTAAGCTGGTCCCATTTGATGTTTCAGAAAATAAGAGATATTGAAGTTAGACTTTTACAAATTATGTGTGGGTGATTATTTCGGTCTTGGTGGCTGGAATGATGTGTCAGCAAGATTTCACGTGAACAAATATATGGCAGTGAATGATAGCAATCTTAGCAATTGTGAAAGATTTAACTTATTATACAACGTCTCCGACCACTTTGTACCTCAAGGGGATTCTGAATCATGTTATGATAAAAGGAGGGAATGTAGAGGAGGATGGGGGTTTAAGTGTTAATGTGTACAAGGCTGTGATGTGTACGTGGTGAGCCTGCTTTACTTACTTAGAATTGCTAGCTAATGAATAATGGGAGAAAGGTGTGACTAGAAAAGGAAGAGGCCCAATACCAAGTAGAACCGCAGAGGAAAACAAGTCTGTTCTAGACATAATAAGAACTGGTGCAGGAATGTGCTGATTGTGCGATTAGCTGGACCCGTGACTACTCGTGTATAAATATGCTGCCTGTGCACAATATAATTGAGTGGGACCGCGAGGAGCTGGCAAGTATGTGACCATACTGACAGTGACACTCCCACTCCCGTAATAAAGTTGTGTCTTTACTATGAGCATCAGTGTTTGACACCGTTTATTATTCCGGAGTGTGGGCGAGCTTTCACAATCACATGCCTTCTTTGCCACCCTATCTACTTGTACTGCCACTTTCAGTGAGCTTATTTGCAGTGAGCTTCAGTGCACTTATTTGAATTGTTTTAATGAATCTTCTCTGGATGCATTTTGATGTAATTGAATCTTGTGGTAGAAGTGAAGTGAACACGTTCCTCTTCGGCTTTCAATAAAACTGCCAGCTAAAATGTAAAGATCATTATGGCATTGACTTGTGCTTTTCTGACATTGGCTGCTGAGCCTATGGTTAGGTATCTCAGATATTCAGCCATAGTGCTGCTATTAACCTAAGCAGCCAAGTACAGTGAAGTATTCTCTCAGCATTCCAGCAAACTAAACCACAATTCTTAACCTGTTTATTGAGCACAAAATAAAATTGGAACTTTAACAACATCAAGATTGATTTATATACCGATTAACATTACTTATTTTAAGTGCTGTGAAGTATTTACAAACCACACAATGACTATAGGTAGGAGTAATTAAGCTTAGTAATTAGTAATGACTAATACATCATTTTATAAAGTTACTCAAATTTTAGTTTAGTTTACAGATATAGTGTGGAAGCAAGCACACCAATTCCGTACCGACCAATGATCCCCGCACATTAACACTTACCCTGCACACTTGCAACATTTTTTACATTCATACCAAGTCAATTAAGCTACAAGCCTGTACATCTTTGGAGTGTGGGAGGAAACTGAAGATCACAGAGAAAATTCACACAGGTCGTGGTGAGAACATACAAACTCCGTACAGACAAGCACCTGTAGTCAAGATCAAACCAGGGTCCCTGGCATTGTAAGGCAGTAACTCTACCGTTTTGCCACTGTGCTGCCCTCGCACAATAAAAGTCATAACATTTTCGAGGTACTTGAAATAAAAAAGCCTGGAAATTTGCAGATGTTTTTATTTTGCATAAAAACTGTTTTCGCCCGAGTTAGATCATCCTAGAGTGATTACATTGGAGTGAAGGTTTACCTGTTGTCTGGCCAATCTCATTCACAATTCACCCTAATACGACTTGTGTTTATCTGGCATCAATTAAATGGTGTAATAATTCTTGCAATAGCCATTCCCTCCACATCTGGTAGAAATTGTAGCTTTTCGGTCAACATCAGGTGATGAGCTCCTAATTTTTCTGCACATGAGCAGCTTAATTTCAGTTAGGAAACAAGAAGCCAAGATAATTTGTGACTGGCCCAGATTGGTCCAATTCTATTTCTTGCCTCCAGCTCTATACCTCTTGCCCCTGCCACCCTTTCCTCTACTTTCAGTTTGAAGAAGGCTCCCAAACCAAAACTTCACCCATACTTTTTCTCCAGAGATTCTGCCTGAACTGCTGAGTTACTCCAGCACTTTGTATCTGTCTTTGCTACAAACCACCAGCTGCAGTTTTTTGCTTCTAAATTTAACATGGGTGCCAGAATCAGGAGCACCGATTGTAGCCTCTGTGCTAGTCAGTTCTAAGTTCCATGCTATAATTCTGGGTACCTTAACCAGTCACACCAAGACCATCTCTTGGGAGGTGCCCAGAGGAATGAGAGCACTGTTGTCACTTTCCCAACTTTTTATCTTATGTCTATGATGGCCTTTTTGTGTTACAACTGGTGTGTGGACATCATGCGGATCAATGTTTAATCTTCAACTTGTTTTGCGGCAGTCAATATGTGAATGATTTGAGTATAGGAGCAGGGAGGTTCTACTGCAGTTGTACAGGGTCCTGGTGAGACCACACCTGGAGTATTGCGTACAGTTTTGGTCTCCTAATCTGAGGAAGGACATTCTTGCCATAGAGGGAGTACAGAGAAGGTTCACCAGACTGATTCCTGGGATGTCAGGACTTTCACATGAAGAAAGACTGGATAGACTCGGTTTGGACTCGCTAGAATTTAGAAGATTGAGGGGGGATCTTATAGAAACTTACAAAATTCTTAAGGGGTTGGACAGGCTAGATGCAGGAAGATTGTTCCCGATGTTGGGGAAGTCCAGAACAAGGGGGTCACAGTTTAAGGATAAGGGGGAAATCTTTTAGGACCGAGATGAGGAAAACATTTTTCACACAGAGAGTGGTGAATCTCTGGAATTCTCTGCCACAGAAGGTAGTTGAGGCCAGTTCATTGGCTATATTTAAGAGGGAGTTAGATGTGGCCCTTGTGGCTAAAGGGATCAGGGGGTATGGAGAGAAGGCAGGTACAGGATACTGAGTTGGATGATCAGCCATGATCATATTAAATGGCGGTGCAGGCTCGAAGGGCCGAATGGCCTACTCCTGCACCTATTTTCTATGTTTCTATGTTTCTATGAACGACATGGCAAATGTGAGGTCTGCATGGAGCTCTCAATGTGAATTGCCCATTTAAGCTTGATGTTCCAAAAATCTCAGATCTCTTGAAAAATTTGAGTAATTCAGCAAAGATCTGTTAAATTCAATGCCGAGTGGGCAATTTGAGCAAAAAAATTATTTAAGACCAAAGTTGGACCCTTGAAGACTGAAAAAGGTGAATTTATTATGGGGACCAAGGAAATGGCAGATGAGTTGAACAGGTACTTTGGATCCGTCTTCACTATGGAGGACACAAACAATCTTCCTGATATACTAGAGGCCAGAGGATCTGGGGTGACGGAGGAACTGAAGGAAATCCACATTTGGCAGGAAATCGTGCTGGGTAGACTGATTGGACTGAAGGCTGATAAATCCCCAGGGCTTGATGATTTGCATCCCAGGGTACTTAAGGAAGTGGCTCTAGAAATCGTGAAATCATTGATGATAATTTCCCAATGTTCTATAGATTCAAGATCACTTCCTGTGGATTGGAGGGTAGCTAATGTTATCCCACTTTTTAATAAAGGCGGGAGAGAGAAAACAGGGAATTATAGACCAGTTAGCCTGACATTGGTGGTGGGGAAGATGCTGGAGCCAATTATAACAAATGAAATAGCGGCACATTTGGATAGCAGTAACAGGATCGGTCCAAATCAGCATGGATTTACGAAGGGAAAATCATGCTTGACTTATTTTCTGGAATTTTTTGAGGATGTAACAAGGAAAATGGACAAGGGAGATCCAGTGGATGTAGTGTACCTGGAATTTCAGAAAGCTTTTGATAAGGACCCACATAGGAGATTAGTGGGCAAAATTAGGGCACATTGTATTGGGGACAGAGTGCTGACATGGATAGAAAATTCGTTGGCAGACAGGAAACAATGAGTAGGGATTAACGAGTCCCTTTCAGAATGGCAGGCAGTGACTAGTGGGGTACCGCAAGGCTCGGTGCTGGGACCGCAGCTATTTACAATATACATCAATGATTTGGATGAAGGGATTCAAAGTAACATTAGCAAATTTGCAGATGACACAAAGGTGGGTAGCAGTGTGAACTGTGAGGAGGATGCTATGAGAATGCAGGGTGACTTGGACAGGTTGGGTGAGTGGGCAGATGCATGGCAGATGCAGTTTAATGTGGATAAATGAGGTTATCCACTTTGGTATAAAAAACAGGAAGGCAGGAACACCATTTACTATCTAAATGGTGTCAAGTTGGGAAAAGGGGAAGTACAACAGGATCAGGGGATCCTTGTTCATCAGTCAATGCAGGTACAGCAGGCAGTGAAGAAAGCAAATGGCATTTTGGCCTTCATAACAAGAGGAGTTGAGTATAGGAGCAAAGAGGTCCCTCTGCAGTTGTGTAGGGCCCTAGTGAGACCACACCTGGAGTGCTGTGTGCAGTTTTGGTTCTCTAATTTGAGGAAGGACATTCTTGCTATTGAGGGAGTGCAGCGTAGGTTTACAAGGTTAATTCCCTGGATGGCGGGACTGTCATATGCTGAGAAAATGGAGCGGCTGGGCTTGTATACTCTGGAGTTTAGAAGGATGAGAGGTTTTCTTATTGAAACATATAAGATTGTTGAGGGTTTGGACACGCTAGATGCAGGAAACATGTTCCCGATGTTGGGAGAGTCCAGAACCAGGGGCCACAGTTTAAAAATAAGGGGTTTAGAACAGTCGAGGAAACACTTTTTCTCACAGAGAGTTGTGAGTCTGTGGAATTCTCTGCCTCAGAGGGCGGAATTCTCTGTCTCAGAGGGCAGTTGTCTGGATATTTTCAAGAGAGAGCTAGATAGGGCTCTTAAAGATAGCGGAATCGGGGGATATGGGGAGAAGGCAGGAACGGGGTACTGATTGGGGATGATCAGCCATGATCACATTGAATGGCTGTGCTGGCTCGAAGGGCCGAATGACCTACTTCTGCATCTATTGTCTATTGTCAGACTTTGTGTTAACTTTCTTCAGAGGTTGCTGTCTCTCTCAGTGTAAGATTGGAAACACTGATATTTTCACTACTAATAAAGGCTAATGTAGTCCATTGAAGTACCAGGGTGTATCCTGTACCATGGTGCCCCAAATGGCATGCATTCCTTTTGCAACTGTGACCAAACCGTTATCTCATGCAAATTGAATGATGTTTTTTATATTTAATGCCCTGCATGTATAAAAACCTCCCATGTCATTTCTTTATGTTCTCTTCTTCATCTTTTTTTCATTCTTACTTAAATCATTGAAGACCCAAAACTTTTCAAAAGCAATTTATTTATTCTGTGCTAGATCTTCCACGATGTTGCCGAGCAGGCAGATTGTGACATCAATCGACATGCAACATTGATTTTCAGCCTGTGCTCTCATTAATGCAGCTCAATGTTCTGGCTAATGTACACTATTTAACCTTGTGCTGCAGAAAAATGTTCTACCGTACTTCCACAAAACCCTCCAACCAGTCAGCCATTACCTCAACTGTCTGCAGTATATCAAGCGATCAGGTTGGGATCACCTTAGCTGTTGATTGATTTCTGACCTGATGCAAATCCTTGCCATTTGTCTTTCAAAGTTTATGCAGAGGGCTTCACACTTGCCTGCAAAATCAAAACCCCCTGGAATCTGCTCTCTTTCAGTTTGTGGCTTTTACGCAGTTCACCCTCAGCCAATGCTTCCACTACAGAAAGTGCAGGCTTGCTTTTAATGATGTTGCCCATTCTCAATATTGGTCCCCTGGTGAAAATCTCAGCCAGTGGATGAGGTTAGTGAGTTCCAGCTGCAGGCAGCAATTATGCAATTTCCCAGGAAGTGCAATATCATCGAGGTGTTTCCATTGCGAGCAGTAGTTATGAGCCCAGCACTTGCCATGAAACCCTAGTATCTATTTTTAGGAATTTTACATTCATTCCAGCCAGTTTTGGTGGTTAGGCTGCTTTAACGTTATTATCAATGCAGCTTTCATCAATGTTGTTGATAAACCTATTTATAGCCTCCGAGGCACCTCTGAGGCATGGCCTCGAGATTGAGGCATGGCATCTATCACCAAGGATCCCCACCTTTTCAGACCGTGTCTTCTTCACATTGCTGCCATCAGGCAGGAGGTACAGAAGCCTACATTCTCACACCATCATGTTCAGAAACAGTTATTTTTCAACAAATATCAGATTCCCGAATCATCCTGCACAATAGGATGGCATGGTGGCGCAGCAGCAGAGCTGCTGCCTTGTAGCGCCAGAGACCCGGGTTTGATCTTGACTATGGGTGCTGTCTGCATGGTGTTTGTATGTTCTCCGTGACCTGCATGGGTTTTCCTACCGGTGCTCGTTTCCTCCCACACTCCAAGGACGTACAGGTTTGTAGGTGAATTGCCTTTTGTTAAAGTGTGTGTCGGATAATGCTTGTGTGCAGGATCGTTGGTCGACGTGGACTTGATTGTCCAAGGAGCCTGTTTCCGTGCTGTATCTCTAAACTAAACTATAATCCTACCTTGACAACGTAACAATATGGCCTAATGCCCCTGTCCCACTTATGCCCCTGTCCCACTTAGGAAACCTGAACGGAAACCTCTGGAGACTTTGCGCCCCACCCAAGGTTTCCGTGCGGTTCCCGGAGGTTGCAGGTGGTTGCCGGAGGTTGCAGGTAGTGGAAGCAGGTAGGTAGACTGACAAAAACCTCCGGGAACCTCCGGGAACCGCATGGAAACCTTGGGTGGGGTGCAAAGTCTCCAGAGGTTTCCGTTCAGGTTTCCTAAATGGGACTAGGGCATTATTCTTGCACTACTATGGGCTTGATTTTGTTTTCTAATTGTTTTTGCACTCATTTCTTTTTTGCTGTCTTTCTTCTTTTAGAATTTTGTGTAACGTATGGATGATTGGTGTATAATTTGTTTTTTTGTATTTGTCTGAGTCTGTGCCTGTGATGATGCTGCAAGCACGATTTTTCATTCTATTGCACCTCACTGTATTCATGTGTACATGACAATAAACTGGAGCTTGCAATCATTGAACCCATTTGAGAATCTAATGAACACACTGAGCATCAATGAATGTGGATTCCAAAATAACATGAACTTCTTTTCTCATGTTACTCTCTTACCAGTGCAATGTTTGCCTGTCTGACAGAGACTAAGTAAGGATGGGTATAAAAGTGGAGTATGCAGTCGTGGTGACAATGGGAAGTTCGTGATATTTATTTCAGTAACTCGGCGGATCAGGCAGCACCTCTGGAGAAAAGGAATAGGCGTCGTTTTGGGTTGAGACCTTTTTTTTCAGACTCAAGATGGGTCTCTACCCGAAATGTCACCTATTCCTTTTATCCACAGATGATGCCTGACCCGCTGAGTAAGTCCAGCATTTTGTGTCTATCTTTGGTGTAAACCAGATTCCGCAGTTCCTTCCTGCACATATTTATTTTGGTGTTCTGTTACTCCATAATTTGGGGATTTGTCACTCCTGGGGGATAGGATTTCTGCCACCACCTGCCTAGTTCTTCATGCTATGGCTGAATTAAGGGTGGTTCCATTTGTGACCCAGGTGGGCAATGATTTAGCAAAACACAGTGCTAGAGGAAGTCAGTGGGTCAGGCAACGTCTGTGGAGGAAATAAACTGAAGGAAGGTCCCAACCCAAAATGTCATCTTCCATTTCCTCCACAGATGTTGCCTGATCTGCTGAGTTACTCCAGTAATGTGTGTTTTGCTCAAGATTCCACCATCTGCCACTCCTAGTATCTCCATTTAGACAGTGATTTAATTTGCTCATTGAGGCATTAATCACGCTGCTACATACTTGTTTGTATTGTAACCACCAACTTTTTTGGTGGGACCATTTTGACTCTGCATTAACGGACCAAAAAACACAGGAAGCCCAAGTTTGAAGACCAAGTCTTTTTCTTATCGCTTGTAAATAATTTGGGATTCAATACATTATCCATTCCTTTCTTTGCTCTTAACACTTTTGAATCTTTGACAAATGTACCTTCCTCCAGCAATGTAAGGATTAGTTTTTTGATGTGCTTTCTCTAAGTCACTGCACTGCCAACAATCATTGCAAGAAATTCTTTAATACCTTTCAAATGTTTCAATATCTGTCAGCACAAAAGCAATCTAAAACGTTCAAGGGATGAATAAGTTTGTTCATATTAATTTTGTTTTGGGCTCTCTCAGCCATTAGGGAATTTTACCTGTCAATCTGAGAATGATTCCTGTACAGATTCACGAGGTTAAAAAATATGTTCTCGACAAAATGGTTTGTCAAAAAATTGTTCCAATAAATTGCACCAGGGAATATTTCTATAAACCTTATTTGAGCTTTAAAACATTCCATTGTTGTTAAGTCTAGGAAGAATACATAAAATTAACAATCAACTATTAATGAACCTGGTCTGTTCCTGCAATTTAGTTGATTGGATTGGATTGGATTCAATTTATTGTCATTATCTCATAAGAGACAACGAAATGGATTTTCCTTACAGTCAAGTAACATTAAAATAAATAATAAATAAAACATATTTTAAAAAAAGCACAAACACAGAAGTCCACGACACAACATAACCCTGCAGTGGCACCAAAGTTGAGGAAGGTACGATAGTCCAGCCAGCCTCCCCGCCGATCTTCCCAGATGGTCACCCGTGGTCGGGGCCTCCCGAGCACCCGCAGTCGCCGCCACGGTGATATTTTACCTGCTGATGTTTAAAGGCAGAATCATTATTTAAAAAAAACCATGGAGCTGTGTATTACTTTCCATTTGAATGCAAGTCTAGTTGCCTTGCTATAATGTAAAATCATCATGTTGGATATGAACAGTTTAGGGTGCAGCTGGTAGAGCTGCTGCCTTGCAGTGCACCGTGTTTGATCCTGATTTAGATGCTGTCTGTGTGGAGTTTGTAGGTACTCCCCGCGACCTCATAGGCTTCCTCTGGGTGCTCTGGTTTTCTCTCACAGTCCACAAAGACATGTGGGTTTGAAGTGGTAAATGACCTCTGCAAATGGCCCCTAATGTGCGGGGAGAGGATGACAACGTGTGATAACGTAACTAGTGGGAGTGGTATTCGATGGTCGACATGGAGTTGGGGGGCGGCGGGCAGTTGGAGAGCCTGTTTCCATGCAGTAATTCAAATTCAAGTTTGCTGAGCATTATGGTGTCAGTGCAGAAATATCGTCAGGAGGTAAAAGGTCAGCCATTGTCCATCTTGTACACTTTGCCTCTCTACACTTGCCTTTGTGACTTGACCTTCAACGCTTGAAAGGTGTCATCTAAGGCCCTGCACATAGGATAAGTTTCTGGGGTGGCATAATGATGAAGCCCTGTCTAAGGAACGCCCTGGAAATATTTTCAACCTTGCTGTCCATCAAAGGGTTTTGAGTTGTTAAGTTTCATGCCATCATAATGAAATGGGTCCTTTGGTCCACCCGTATACACCAATCCTACACTCTGTTCTCCATATAGGTATGTTGCAAAACTTACCTTCAGCGGCGCTGCAGTTCTGCCGCTGCCCATGTGCACGACTTTGGCACCTTTGAGAGGGGGGCGGGTTTAAAATGCGATTTTCTCTAGGCTGTTGAAATCGATGTTGTTCAGCCTACTTAGTTGCTGACGAAAAATCGCTGCGAAATCCGTTCGCTGCAGGTATTTTTAAACTAAATTGTGTTATTTAATTGTTATAGTAAATTAAAAACCATCCTCTAAAGCCGCGAACCCCGACAATGGGACGGATCTCATGTAGGGGACAAGGCAAGGTAGGTTGTTTATTTTTACATTAAAAAGGGCTTCTTAAGATCCCTTTATACAAAATTTTATGTTGCGAGTAGCTGACTTGGGGGCCCATTCAATCCCGCAGTATCTTTCATGCCAATGGGCTTCAAATTCACCGCAATGGCAGCATTCCAAACCAGCGCGTTCCACAGAATCCCACTTGCAAGCTGATTTAAATGGCCATTAATTTACAGCAATTGAACACTAAATCCCTTCCATTTGGCCTATAAATTAATGTCAATGAGATTTTAAAATCATGTTTTATTGTGAATTCTTGTGTGAATGTTCTTTGGACACTTAGGCTATTTAAAAATGTTAATCTTTCCTTAAGAAATGGATAGATGTTTAGATCTAGTAATTGAATTTTGGAATTAGCTACAATTGGGTAACTAAGTAATTATATGCTTTAATTTCAGGTCATCCAAGTAAGTTTGTTTAATATTTGTTTCAGAATGCTTCAATCTATAATAACTAAAAATTTATTTCAGTTCTCTTAATTTTTAATAAAGTTATGGGCTTTTGACTGTCCTCGATCCCAGCTTTTGTGTTAAGTCAATGGAAAATCAATAGGGAACAAGATGCTAATTTCCAAGTATGAAAATGGCCATAACTTTTTTAATACTGAAGATATGAAAGTGAATTAGGTGTCAAATTAAACTTCTTTTTATGCTTTATCTGATGGGATAAATTGCAGACTTGATTTTTAAAATCTCAAAATTTTGTAACATTGATACTCCATACGTTCTCATCAGCTTACTACACAGGGGACAACTTAAAGTGGCCAATTAATCAACCAAACCACACATGCTTGTGCTGTGGGAGTAAACCAGAACACCCTCAGGAAAACAATGTGATCAGAGGCAGAATGTTGGAACTCCACACAGACGGTGCCTGAGGTCAGGATTGAACCAAGATCTCTGGTGTTGTGAGGCAGTCACTCTACCAGCTGTACCACTCATTACTGAAGACACATTGAAATATTTTTAAAACATCGATTTTGAATTCTTACTTTAAAAAAATGTGATTAAAATACTAAAATATATTTCCAAATAATAAAAGTAAATTAATTCACTTATCTGTTCTGACTTTCTTACACAAGGTCAGAGACCATATTCATTGTTTATGCACCAGTCAGTTCCAGCCTTAAGGTATAGAGCAGATTAGTTTAGAGATACAGCATGGAAACGGACCCATCGGCCCACCGAGTCCAAGGCAACCATCGATCTCACGTTCATTCTAATTATACGCTATCCCACTTTCTCATCTACACACTTGGGGCAATTTTACAGAGGCCAATTAAGCTACATAACTGCATGACTTTGGGATGTGAGAGGAAGCCGGAGGAAACCCACATGAACACAGGGAGAACATGCAAACACAACACCGACAGGACTGGAGGTCAGCACCGAACCTAAGTTACTGGCGCTGTGAGGCAGCAGCTCTACCAGCAACGTCCCTGTGTACATCTTGAATGTAAGGTCATTCAGTTTTTCTCTTTAGCATTTTTATTCTCCATCACTGCCCAATGCTGCACTGGCATCTGATCTCCAAACCACTTCATGCATCAGCTGTTGGCCAAGTATCCACGCGAGTCTGAAATAACTGAGCTGAAAATGCCTGACAGACGGTGGTTCCCCACAGTAACACTGGCAGTTAGCCAACTTGACTTGACCCAGTGAAAATTCCTGACTCCCTAACATTGTATTAATTGCTGCCTATAGAGCATGAGTTTTTCTTGAAGAGAGACACAAAGCACTGGACTAACATCGGATCAGGCAGCATCTCTGGAGAAAAGCTGTAGGTAACGTTTTGGTTCGGAACCCTTCTTCAGGCTGGATAGGCAGCAGTCTGATGAAGGGTTCCAATCCAACACGTCACCTATTCCTTATCCCCAGAGATGCTGCCTGACCCGCTGAATTACTTCAGTATTTTGTATCTATCTTTGGTATAAACCAGCATCTGCAGTTCCTTCCTACACGCATGACTTTTTCTTGTCCTGTTTCCCTCATATTAGGTATGGGTTCTCTTTTGATAATGGGTTGAATGCTGTCTTTAACATATTATGATTGCAATTTTCTTTAAAAAAAAAATCACATTTCAATAAATGAGTCAATATTTCTCATAATTTTTCAAGCATAAACTTTATTTGTCATCTGTTAATTTTTTTTCCAATTAGTTTCACAGAGAAAATGGCATTAAATGTTTCCTAAGAGCTATAATTTATTACTGATAAAACAATGATGCCACAGAATGAATGCAAAGGGCTACAACATCAATCACCCTCGAAAGAACAACATTTTAATTTTAAATCAATTGGGCTATTATCTGTCAGCACAGTTAATGATATGCATGGAGCTAGTTCGTTCACACAGAGACTGGTAGGTGCTTGGAACATGCCGCCAGGAGTGGTTATGGAGGCAGATACAATAGTGACATTTAAGAGGCTTTTAGACAGGTACGTGGAACAGCAGGGAATGGGAAAATATGGATCACATGCAGGTTGAGAAAACTAGTTTAACTTGGCATCATGTTCGGCAAGGACGATGTGAACTGAGCTTATTCCTGTGCTGGGCTGTTCTATGTAGAAAGGAACTGCATATGCTTGTGTATATACAGTGGCTTGCAAAAGTATTCATACCCCTTGAACTTTTCCACATTTTGTCACGTTACAACCACAAACGTAAATGTATTTTATTGGGATTTTATGTGATAGACCAACACAAAGTGGCGCATAATTGTGAAGTGGAAGGAAAATGATACATGGTTTTCAAATTTTTTTACAAATAAAAACTGAAAAGTGTGGCGTGCAAAAGTATTCAGCCCCCTTTACTCGGATACCCCTAAATAAAATCCAGTGCAATCAACTGCCTTCAGAAGTCACCTAATTAGTAAATAGTGTCCACTTGTGTGTAATCTAATCTCAGTATAAATACAGCTGTTCTGTGAAGGCCTCAGAGGTTTGTTAGAGAACATCAGTGAACAAACAGCATCATGAAGCCCAAGGAACACACCAGACAGGTCAGGGATAAAGTTGTGGAGAAGTTTAAAGCAGGGTTAGGTTATAAAAAAATATCCCAAGCTTTGAACATCTCAAGGAGCACTATTTAATCCATCATCCGAAAATGGAAAGAGTATGGCACAACTGCAAAACCTACCAAGACATGGCCGTCCACCTAAACTGACAGACCGGGCAAGGAGAGCATTGATCAGAGAAGCAGCCCAGAGGCCCATGGTAACTCTGGAGGAGCTGCAGAGATCCACAGCTCAGGTGGGAGAATCTGTCCACAGGACAACTAATAGTCGTGCACTCCACAAATCGGGCTTTTATGGAAGAGTGGCAAGAAGAAAGCCATTGTTGAAAAAAAGCCATAAGAAGTCCCGTTTGCAGTTTGCCACAAGCCATGTGGGGGACACAGCAAACATGTGGAGGAAGGTGCTCTGGTCAGATGAGACCAAAATTGAAGTTTTTGGCCTAAATGCAAAACGCTATGTGTGGCGGAAAACTAACATCACCCTGAACACACCATCCCCACTGTGAAACATGGTGGTGGCAGCATCATGCTGTGGGGATGCTTTTCTTCAGCAGGGACAGGGAAGCTGGTCAGAGTTGATTAGAAGATGGATGGAGCCAAATACAGGGCAATCTTGGAAGAAAACCTGTTAGAGTCTGCAAAAGACTTGAGACTGGGGCGGAGGTTCACCTTCCAGCAGGACAACGACCCTAAACATACAGCCAGAACTACAATGGAATAGTTAGATCAAAGCATATTCATGTGTTAGAATGGCCCAGTCAAAGTCCAGACCTAAATCCAATTGAGAATCTCTGGCAAGACTTGAAAATTGCTGTTCACAGACGCTCTCCATCCAATCTGACTGAGCTTGAGCTATTTTGCAAAGAAGAATGGGCAAAAATTTCAGTCTCTAGATGTGCAAAGCTGGTAGAGACATACCCCAAAAGACTTGCAGCTGTAATTGCAGCGAAAGGTGGTTCTACAAAGTATTGACTCAGGGGGGCTGAATACTTTTGCACGCCACACTTTTCAGTTTTTTATTTGTAAAAAAATTTGAAAACCATGTATCATTTTCCTTCCACTTCACAATTATGCGCCACTTTGTGTTGGTCTATCACATAAAATCCCAATAAAATACATTTACGTTTGTGGTTGTAACGTGACAAAATGTGGAAAAGTTCAAGGGGTATGAATACTTTTGCAAGCCACTGTATATCGAAGATAGACACAAAGTGCAGAAATCACTCAGACAACATCTCAGGAGGAGAAAGATGGGTGTCGTTTCAGGTCGGGACCCTTCTTCGGACCCCAGTCAGATCCCATTTAGAATAATAACAATTTTCTGCAGCTCACACAACAATCGCCCCTCCCCCCAGACTCCCTCAGCCATTTCATGCAGCACTTTTGGAATAAAACTTACTGTCATTGTGAATTTTAGCTTTGCCCCAGTCATGGGAGTGTACCATGACATATCGATCCACGTCCGTGCACCTGAACAGTAACACGATATATTTTGATGCGTCTCCAAAACCCAATTCATGTAAAATGCTTATTTATTTGAATAATTTGGGCATTTTTACATGGTTATTTTTGTCTCCCAATTTCGGAGGCGTTTTCCATTCATTTCTGACGATGTGCTATTGTGCTCTGATACGCTCGTCAGGAAACACTGAAATACGAAACTGGAGATCTTTGCTGTGAGGCTGTTTGCACTGTAATCTCAGGGCTATAAAGTCATAACATTTAAACTATTAAGACCTCTGGTAACTATGGGGATGTATGCATAAATCTATCAATGAAATTATTGATTTTACATTTCAGATGGCTTTAAGTGTGGGGATATTTTGCATTGCCCATGGACTATAAAGTTCAACATTTATTTGCAGGGTTTCAGTTTCAAAGATAAATGAGATGGAAAATGTTGTTACTCCTTAAAAATAAAATTGTTCATCATTTCACGCTAGAATAATGGTAAAATGTAACAAAGGTACCAAGTAGTGTACATTAGAACTTGCATTCATGTCTGCAATCCTTTATTTAGAGAATTACTGAATTAAAAGTGTGTCACCGTACCGTAGACAATGGACTAACTGATCTTCTCAAAGTGGAAATGGTTATGGTAAAGAATAGCCACGTTCCCATGAGGGGTAGATAAAGGGCATTCAAAATTAGAGCTCTACGCTTGGACGAACATAGAGGTTAACATGAAACACAAACGAGGAGATTTGCGGTAATTGTTACATTGGTAACTGCAGGGACTCCAACTAAATATAAAATATACAGAGGAGATCTGAAAAATACTGAGTAAGTGGGAAGATAGATTTATGGTTAACATAAAATGGACTTTTAAGGGGCTTTAATGCATAAATTACAGGACGGTCAAAGGAAAAATGTGGCTGATGGAAGATTTTCTTGTTGCAGTGGAGAGGGTGGCTTTGGCACTAACTGACATTGACAATGTTCTCCATATGATGCACCTTCTGAAATGCTGCAGGGGAACTGTGTTCATCTAGGGAGTTTGCAGTGTCTGTTCCAAGATCAATCTGGACTTGACGGCATTGCGACCCCCCCCGATTACATTTTTTGCCCTCGCTCTCAGAACTGACTTCAACCCACCCTGATTCAATACCACCCCCCACACTCTGTCTTGTTCTCAACTATCCATCGCTCTAGGCCCCTGTGTAAGTCTTTCTGCTTGTCAGCCATTGCAGAGTTCTGATTAACGCCAGCCTCATTACAGCTGCAGCAAAGGTTTGATATAGGCTTGCAGCTCATTTGTCAATTAGATGATTTTTCATTTCAATGAATGCCCAATGGGCCAATATTTGTAGTGTGAAGGGGCCAATGACTAACAGAGCCTCATTGCTTACCCCACTATTTTGTGTGCTACAAATTTTTAGGTCGACCAACCAAGATGTGATGTATTGTAAAACATTGTAAAAATAAAGAATGGAAATCAAGGAGGCTCTGGCCACATTAAACCAAGACTCCATGTGATATGGACTGATGCCTAAGGACCTAAGGTGGATGATTAATATTATACCCCTGTTTTTGTTTTTATTTTTTTAAAGCCCCATGATAACTGCATAGTAGGCAGCCCAATATCTGCATTGATTATTTTCTTCGATGGTGTTCTTAGTCAAAATTATGTGGTTAATTGGATTAATAAATTGTTTCCAGGCAAATTGTATTTGATTAACATAATTGAATGAAGGAAGGATTGATGAAGATCGTGGTTTTGAAGTTGAATGACAAAGGAACATTAAAGAGACAAAACATGTAGGGCCTAACACTGAAAAATTCATTAATGTATCTACAAAATCCAGAAAGTCATTGGCTACTGTCGAGGCTTTGCCCAGGAAAGGTCTTTTCTCCACTACTTTGCATTTAAGAAGATTAGAAAGTAAATCTGCTAACTGCACTAGACTGTAGTGGACTGCACTGTGGTGGTAGGGCCCCACAGAGTAGAGGCCCAAGGTCGGAGAGTTGGCAGATAGGAATTAATTACAGTTATTCTTGTTTGATGTGGCTGGGACTATGAATTGGTCACAGATCTGTCGATGAGGGGTGATAAGGTGGTCTGGCATGCAGATCAGTAGTTGTAGGAAAGAGTCTGGGTGGGAATGGGAACTACCAAATTGGGTAAGGCTTTGGTACTGGGTGGGGAAGGAGTCCAACGTTTAGTTGGCATGATGGCTAAGGGTAAAGGCGTGACCAAAGCCAGCTTTCCAGTGATTGGTTCCATTGTATGGGGTGTGCCCAGGCAATATTGTTGAAGCAACTGGGAATCAGATATCAAAAACATTCTGAAGAAGATTGCTAACTTCATTCAGACAGCCACCCTTAGTTTTTGCATGGATCACATTGCAGTACTGCTGGTCACCTCCATGATGTCTTGTGTTCATCTCTGAAGTACTGATTGGCAGAAGACTGACAAAAACGGAAGAAATAGAGGTTGAACTGCTTCTTCACTACACTAGAGACCTGGGTTCGATCCTGATGTCGGGTGCTGTCTATGTGGAGATTGCACATTCTCCCTGTGATCATGTGGGTTTCCTCCAGGTGCTCCGGTTTCCTCCAGCATTCCCAACGACGTGCGAGTTTATAGTTTAATTGGCTCTCTGTAAATTGCCCGAGTGTGTAAGGTGTGGGTGCGAGATGTGGGATGACATAGAACAGGTATGAGCAGGTGCACGGTGATTGGTGTGTACTCGTTGGGACGAAGGACCTGTTTCTGTGCTGTATCTCTAATCTAAACTAAATAATATTTTGAGTCTCCTCTGCCAGTTTGGATCATTAGGTGAGACCATGACTTGAGGGGAGGATAGGAGCATTATGGAGCCATTACCTCTCCTATCTGTCAATGGTTGCCATATCACTGAAGTCATTAACAGAGAATAAGAGGTGGTGGGTTTCTTAAATGTGTGAGCAGAGAGACAGAGGGGTGTAAAATGATGGTAGAAGCAATAGGTAGCAAGGTGAAAAGTAAATGTGGCAGGCAGACAAATCCAGGGCAAAAAATCAAAAAGGGCCACTTTTCACCATAATTGTATAAGGGGTAAGAGTGTTGTAAAAACAAGCCTGAAGACTTTGTGTCTCAATGCAAGGAGCATTCGTAATAAGGTGGATGAGTTGAATGTGCAGATAGCTATTAATGACTATGATATATTTGTGATCACAAAGACATGGCTCCAGGATGACCAAGGCTGGGAGCTGAACATCCAGGGATATTCAATATTCAGGAGGGATAGACAGAAAGGAAAAGGAGGTGGGGTAGCGTTGCTGGTTAGAGAGGAGATTAACGCAATAGAAAGGAAGGACATTAGCTTGCAGGATGTGGAATCGATTTTGGTAGAGCTGCGAAACACTAAGGGGCAGAAAACGCTAGTGGGAGTTGTGTACAGGCCACCTAACAGCAGTAGTGGAGTTGGGGATGGCATCAAACAGGAAATTAGAAATGCGTGCAACAAAGGTAAAACAGTTATAATGGGTGACTTCAATCTACATATAGATTGGGTGAATCAAATTGGCAGGGGTGCTGAGGAAGAGGATTTCTTGGAATGTATGCAGGATAGTTTTCTAAACAAACATGTAGAGAAACCAACGAGAGAGCAGGCTATTCTAGACTGGGTATTGAGTAATGAGGAAGGATTAGTGAGCAGTCTTGTTGTGCGTGGCCCCTTGGGCAAGAGTGAGCATAATATGGTTGAGTTCTTCATTAGGATGGAGAGTGACATAATTAATTCAGAAACAAGGGTTCTGGACTTAAAGAAAGGTAACTTTGAGGGTATGAGACGTGAATTGGCCAAGATAGATTGGCAATTGATTCTTAAAGGGTTGACGGTGGATATGCAATGGAAGGCATTTAAAGACTGCATGGATGAACTACAAAAATTGTTCATCCCATATTGGTAAAATAATAAATCTGGGAAGGCAGTGCATCTGTGGATAACAATGGAAATCAGGGATAGTATCAAAACAAAAGACGAAGCATACAAATTAGCCAAAAAAGCAGCCTACCAGAGGACTGGGAGTATAGGGAAAATAGATTATGAAAGAAAACTGGCAGGGAACATAAAAACTGACTGCAAAAGTTTTTATAGATATGTGAAGAGAAAAAGATTAGTTAAAACAAATAGAGGTCCCTTGCAGTCGGAAACAGGTGAATTGATCATGGGGAACAAGGACACGGCAGACCAATTGAATAACTACTTTGGTTCTGTCTTCACTAGGGAAGACTTAAATAATCTGCCGGAAATAGCAGGGGATCAGGGGTAAAATGAGATGGAGGAACTGAGTGAAATCTAGGTTAGCCGGGAAGTGGTGTCAGGTAAATTGAATGGATTAAAGGCCGATAAATCCCCAGGACCAGATAGGCTGCATCCCAGAGTACTTAACGAAGTAGCCCCAGAAATAGTGGATGCATTAGTGATAATTTTTCAAAACTCTTTAGATTCTGGAGTAGTTCCTGAGGATTGGAGGGTAGCTAATATAACCCCACTTTTTAAAAAGGGAGGGAGAGAGAAGACGGGGAATTACAGGCCAGTTAGTCTAACATCGGTAGTGGGGAAACTGCTAGAATCAGTTATTAAAGATGGGATAGCAGCACATTTGAAAAGTGGTGAAATCATTGGACAAAGTCAGCATGGATTTATGAAAGGTAAATCATGTCTGATGAATCTTATAGAATTTTTTGAGGATGTAACTAGTAGAGTGGATAAGATAGAACCAGTGGATGTGTTATATCTGGACTTTCAGAAGGCTTTCGACAAGGCCCCACATAAGAGATTAGTATACAAACTTAAAGCACACGGTATTGGGGGTTCAGTATTGATGTGGATAGAGAACTGGCTGGCAGACAGGAAGCAAAGAGTAGGAGTATACGTGTCCTTTTCAGAATGGCAGGCAGTGACTAGTGGGGTTCCGCAATGCTCAGTGCTGGGACCACAGCTATTTACAATAAATATTAATGATTTGGACGAGGGAATTGAATGCAACATCTCCAAGTTTGCGGATGACACGAAGCTGGGGGGCAGTGTTAGCCGTGAGGAGGATGCTAGGAGTGAGCAAGGTGACTTGGACAGGCTGGGTGAGTGGGCAAATGCATGGCAGATGCAGTATAATGTGGATAAATGTGAGGTTATCCACTTTGGTGGCAAAACAGGGAAGTAGACTATTGTCTGAATGGTGGCCGATTAAGAAAAGGGGAGATGCAACGAGACCTGGGTATCATGGTACACCAGTCATTGAAAGTAGGAATGCAGGTGCAGCTGGCAGTGAAGAAAGCAAATGGTATGTTAGCATTCATAGCAAAAGGATTTGAGTATAAGAGCAGGGAGGTTCTACTGCAGTTGTACAGGGTCTTGGTGAGATCACACCTGGAGTATTGCGTACAGTTTTGGTCTCCTAATCTGAGGAAGGACATTCATGCCATAGAGGGAGTACAGAGAAAGTTCACCAGACTGATTCCTGGGATGTCAGGACTTTCATATGAAGAAAGACTGCATAAACTCGGCTTGTACTCGCTAGAATTTAAAAGATTGAGGGGGGATCTTATAGAAACTTACAAAATTCTTAAGGGGTTGGACAGGCTAGATGCAGGAAGGTTGTTCCCGATGTTGGGGAAGTCCAGAACAAGGGGTCACAGTTTAAGAATAAAGGGGAAATCTTTTAGGACCGAGATGAGAAAAACATTTTTCACACAGGTGAATCTCTGGAATTCTCTGCCACAGAATGTAGTTGAGGCCAGTTCATTGGCTATATTTAAGAGGGAGTTAGATGTGGCCCTTGTAGCTAAAGGGATCAGGGGGTATGGAGAGAAGGCAGGTACAGGATACTGAGTTGGATGATCAGCCATGATCATATTGAATGGCGATGCAGGCTCGAAGGGCCGAATGGCCTACTCCTGCACCTATTTTCTATGTTTCTATGTTTCTATGTTAAGATAAATATTTGCAGCAACAAAGAGAGAGGTTTATGGTATAATCTGTAAAATAGATTTCATTTGTTTATTTGAGAACTGAATGAACCTGTGCATGCCAAGAATCAAAAGATTAAGTGTCATTAAACATACTGGATCTTTTTGATTTGGACTTCAAGTACAACTTAAAATAAGCAATTATTTTTTATAAGATGGAAATTTTGTTTTCGAGTATTACTTCTAGCGCAGCCTCTGCAAATGTAATATTCGACTGTTGGACAACAAAAGCTGGTAAGAGGCAAAGTTAAACAAGAAGAACCAAATGGATGGAGGAAATTTATTCTATCTATGAATTTAATCGTTTTAGCAACCCACGAGGAATTTTCCGTTGTCATGAAAATATTTTTAATGAGCTGTATCATAGCCTGCAAGTAATGAATGTTGCCCAAGAAGTTGTTTTATGACAGACTCTCAACATATACAGAAATGATCGGAATCATGAGCATAGTTTATCAACTTGCTGTCTGAGTTTGAAGTTGGAGCAAAACATGATTAAGCAGAGTCTGTATCATGTCATGAAATAGAAACTGTGTTTAACAAATTTTATTGGAGTTTTTTTTTAAAGCTGTAAAACTAACAAGATAGCTAAAGGAGAGCTGGTGGATGAAGTGTATTTGGATTTTCGAAAGATGTTTGTTTAAGGGTTACTGCGGTAGATCAGGGCTCGAGGGTGATATTAGTATGGTGACAGGGTAGGTTAACTGACAGGTGTGTGAGAGAGAGAGAGAGAGTAGGTATAATTAGGTTATTTTCAGATTGACAAGCTATATCAAGTAGATGTCTTCAATAACACTGACATTAATGACTTGGATAAAATCCCCTTGATTCCTTTATCCAGGATTCTCATGATATACAGACAGCTGGAAAAAGTAATGACGTGGGCATAAAGAATCTGCAAAGAAAAGTAGATGTGTTGTCTGAGAAGCCAACTTATGGCAGGTCTGTATGTGGAAGGGAATGTGAAGTTATCCACTTTGATAGAAAGGATAGTAAAGCAGAATATAATATCAATGTTAAATCGAACACTGCAGCATGGAAACAGGCCCTTCGGCCCTCAGAGTCCAAACCGACCATAGATCACCCGTTTTATATAACACCAGTTTTATATTATCCCATTTAAGCATCCACTTCCGACACTTTTGGGGTAATTTACAGAAGCCCATTAACCTTCAAACCTGCATGACTTTGAGATATGGATAGAAACTGGAGAATCCTGAGGAAGCCCATGTGGTCAGAGGGAGAACATGAAAACTCCACACAAATAGCACCCAACGTCAAGATTGAACCCAGCTCTCTGGTGCTGTGAGACAGTAGCTCTACTGACTGTGCCACTTTGTTATTAGCCTAATAATGTTGATAAATTGAGGGATCTGAGTATTCTAATGCAAAATATTGGCATGTAGGTGCTGCAGTACTTAACAAGGTAAATCGCGAGAGGCATAGATTGTGTATACGCATAGTTTCTTTTGCCCAGAGTAGGAGAATTGAGAAGCTGAGGACATAGGAAGCTGAAGGGGGAAACATTTAATAGGAACCTGAGGGGTAACATTTTACACAAAGGGTGGTGCGTGTATGGATCTAGCTGCCAGAGGCGGTAGTTGATGCAGGTGGCAATCGCAAAGTTTAAGAAACATCAGACATGGACAGGATAGGTTTAGAGGGATTATGGGGCCAACTCAGGCAGATGGGACATGTTGGTCGGTATGGGCAAGTTGGGCCGAAGGGCCTGTTTCCACGCTGTATCACTCCATGACTATAAATGGAATATTGATGTTTATTGCAAAGGTTGTGGTCCTGCTACAACTGTGCAGGGCACTGATAAACCCAATCATGAGTTGTTTTGGCCTCCTTATTTAAGGCAGAATAAGCCTACCTTTGAGGTCATGTGAAAGGTTTATTGGATTCAGTTCTAAACTGACAGGGGTGTCCGATGAGGAAAAGTTTAACAGGATGTGTTTATGATCTCTGGAGCTCAGAAGGTTGACAGATGACTTTATTAAGAAATGTAGGATTGGAAGGGATTTTACAGGGTAGATACAGAATGCTTCCCCTGATCCAATCAAATTGGAAAAGAGAGTTGTCAAATTTGAGATCATCCATGATCTCATTGAATGGTGGCTTGAAGTGCATTATGGTCTGCTCCTCCTCCTACTGCTCCAGTTCTTGTCATGTTTTCTATTCATTTATCTACAGGCTTCAGTCTGTCTTTTCATCTTTGAAATCACGGAGGATAATGGTTAAGCTGCTTTTATAACAGCTGATCAATTAAACCTTTGATGCCCAGGAATTGACTTTTGTGTTCTGAAATGTTCTCACAAATCACCGACATTCTCTGTGTACAAGATGACCAATTATTATTATTTTTTTAATGTCACCCGACCTGTTTAATGTATGGTTGATCGATTTGTATTAATATATTTCACGTATCAATTGCAGTATCGTATGTACCCAAGTGTAGACTCCCTCTTCAACATCGATAGCATTCAATATTTTCACAGAAAAAGTGATGAACCTCTGGTATTCTCTTCCCCGAAGGCTATGGAGGCCAGTATTGTGAATGTAAATCTTGAATCAGCACTGTAAAATGGTTATGTGAAGGGAAAATGGAGGTCAGGTGAACTGGGTTGAAACTTAAAATGTCTGCTCACCAAAGTTGCTGACTATGTGGCTGCAGGCCTCAAGAAGTTGTGATCCTGAGAAATACACATTATCCTGCTGATGCTACATATTCGCAACTTTGATATTCCCCGCACTCGTCTGATTGAGGTGGCTGAGTTTCAGAAGGCTGAAGAATATGCAAACCGCTGGCTCCCGAATGTCTGAGAAATGTCCCTGTCTTAGCTCTAGTATTGTTCCACTAATTAACATCTCCCATTGTGTACGTGCCTGTTATCATGACCATTGTGTACAGGGCTGTCGATTGTTTGGGTAATGTGGGAGGGGGCTAAACGGTGGCATTAATGTATATAAAGCATTGCAATTAAGGGCAGTCAGCTGACTCTTTGCAAGGTTGTCAAACCTGTGTGGAGACTCCTGCTCAATAAACGTACGTTTAAAGCAACCCTGGTGCCTGGTCGATTATTGTCGAAACAACCGATGTGAGAGAAAAACGTGAATCAACAGTATTACTTGGGTAATTTAATAGGAAACGGACACATTTTTGGAACATTAGAAAACACTGGGCAGTAGAGTTGCTGCCTTACGGTGCTTGCAGCGCCGGACACCCGGGTTCGATCCCGACTACGGGTGCTGTCTGTACGGAGTTTGTACATTCTACCCAAGGGTTTTCTCCGAGACCTTCGGTTTCCTCCCACACTCCAAAGAAGTACTGGTATGTAGGTAAATTGGCTAGGTAAATGTAAAAATTGTCCCTAGTGTGTGTAAGATAATGTTAATGTGCGGGGAACGCTGGTCGGGGCGAATTCGGTGAGCCGAAGGGCCTGTTTCCGTGCTGTATCTCTAAACTAAACTAAACTAAATGACTTTAGAGAAATGCTGCAGAAGAGTTGAGCCTTGAGGCAGATATAGACTTTAGAATTTAGAGATACAGCGCGAGAAAAGAAACCTTCTGTCCAGCGAATCCGCGCCCACCAGCGATCACCCCGTACACTAGCATTATCCTACACACTGGGGGGTCAATTATAATTTTTTTTTAACCAAAGCTAATTGATGTACAAAACTGTACGCCTCTGGAGTGTAGGAGGAAACCCACATTTATTTCAAGGGATAGAATACAAAACAGAGATGTAGTACTGAAGCTTTATAAGGCACTGTTCTGACTGCATTTGGAGTATTGTGAGCAGTTATGGGCCTCCTATCTGAGGAAGGATGTACTGCCGTTGGAGAGGGTCCAGAGGAGGGTTACGAGAATTATCCCAGGAATGATTGAGTTTACATATGAGCATTTGAAGGCACTGGGCCTGTACTCGCTGGAGCTTAGAAGGAAGGGGGGAAATTCACACTACCGAATAGTGATAGAGTATATTTGGAGAGGATTTTTCCACTAGCGGGAGAGTCTAGGAACAGAGGCCATAGCCTTAGAATAAAAGGATGTAGCATTAGGAAGGAGATGAGAAGGAATAGCCTTTATCAGAGGGTGGTGAATCTGTGGAATTCATTGCCACAGAAAGCTGTGGAGACCAATTCAATGAATATTTTTAATGCGGAGATTGACAGATTCTTGATTAATAGGGATGTCAGTGGTTATGGGGCAATGGCAGGAGAATGGGGTTGAGAGGGAAAGGTAGATCAGCCATGATTGAATTGCGGAGTAGACTTGATGGGTTGAATGGCCTAATTCTGCTCCGAGAACCTATTAAACCAGGACACTAGGAGAAAACCCACGCGTTCACAGGGAGAATGTAAAAACTCTGTACAGACAGCACCCGTAGTCGGGATCGAACCTGAGTCTCTGGCGCTGTAAGGCAGCAACTCTACTGCTGCACCACTACCACCCTCATATGGCCAGCATCATATGGATCGGTGAGCAGATGGAGGCACCAGGTATCCTGCTCCTACTCCTGTTTTCATTATGTTCTTATGTTTTAATATAGCCTAAGAACAGGCCATTTGGCAAGATTTTGTTCATACTGCTTGCTAATTGCTTTATGCAGGAAGATGAATTCATGGAAGGCAATTGAGATTTATTTTATGGAACTGTATGTCAATACAAATTAAGGGGTGGGTTATCTATCATTGTCAATCCAGACGGGATTAAGGACCTTGTTTTATAGGAAAAGAGTCCCTCGAGAAGAGTGGCCAAGGTATGATGGGATTTTCAACTGAACTTGAGTCTGATAGACTTAAAAATGAAATTGGGGCTCAATTAAAAAAAAAAATTAGAGGACCAAAGTATGAATTAGGGTGACCACGGTAGCGCAGCAGTAGAGTTGCTGTCTTACAGCGACTACGGGTGCTATCAGTACGGGGTTTGTACTTTCTCCCCGTGACCGTGTGGGTTTTCTCTGAGATCTTCGGTTTCTTCCCACACTCCAAAGACGTACAGGTATGTAAGTTAACTGGCATGGTGTATGTGAAAATTGTCCCTAGTGTGTGTGTGTGTAGGATAGTGTTAATGTGCGGGGATCGCTGGTCGGTATGGACTTGGTGGGGCGAAGGGCCTGTTTCCGTGCAGTATCTCTCTCAACTGTAAATTAACAAGGGTTGATTGAGAAGTTAATTTTAAAACTATATTGGAAGAGCAGTGACAAGTACTTAATAAAACTATTCAAAATTTGTTACTTGTTTATCTTCCATCAAGGAATAAATTTTCATAGGAAAGATCCATCCATAGTAAGATGAATTAAAGACAGCAAAAAAATCAAAGGAAGCGACAGATGGTGTCTTCAGCAAAGATCAGCAAGCCTGAGGATTGAATATTCTAGAATTCAGTAAAACATAAATAAGAGATGCACAACCAGAAATATCTTCCACAACAATGTAAAAAGTGACAGGTGAGCAGAAATAAAAAGCGCCTGTAACTGCAGGTAGCAGACAGCATAATGAGAAATGATGAAATAACAGAAGTAATGAACTCATCATTTGGAGTAGAATTCATCCAGTGAGCAACTCTAGTTTTGAAAGTTGGCTTCATTGAGATTAGATTAGATTAGATTAGATTAGATTCGTTTTATTGTCATTCAGACCTTTCGGTCTGAACGAAATTTTGTTTCCCTGCAGTCATACATATAATTTAAAAAATGGCAAAAACACACATCAACACAAATTTAACATCCACCACAGTGAGTTCACCAAACACCTCCTCACTGTGGTGGAAGGCAAAATCTTAAAGTCTCTGTCTCTTCCCCCTTTGTTCTCCCTCTGTGCCGAGGCGACGGTTCAAACTCCGCGGGTGGTTGCTGCCTCCGCCACAACTCCAGGGCCGAGTCGGGTCTCCGCCGCTGCTGCTGCTGCCGCCGCCACAGCTTCTGTGCCGAGCCTGGTCTCCGCTGTTGCTGCTGCCGCCGCTACACCTTCGGGGCCGAGTCAGGTCTCCGCTGCTGCTGCTGTTGCTGCTACAGCTCCAGGGCCGAGTCAGGTCTCCGCTGCTGCTGCTGCCGCCGCTACACCTTCGGGGCCGAGTCAGGTCTCCGTTGCTGCTGCTGCCGCCGCCACAGCTCCAGGGCCGAGTCAGGTCTCCGGTGCTGCTGCTGCCGCCGCTACAGCTTCGGTGCCGAGTCCGGTCTCCGCTGCTGCTGCTGTTGCCGCTACAGCTTCGGTGCCGCCCGCTCCGCCATTAGGCCTCGGCGCAGACGGAGACGGGGAATACGACCGAAGAAAGTCGCATCCCCCGAAGGAAGAGACCAAAACATGTTTCTCCCACCCCACCCACACACATACACAACTTAATAAAACAAAATTAACTAAAACATGACAATGAACAAAACGAAAGAAAAAAAAACAGACGGACTGCAGGTGGGCCGCAGCTGTTAAGCCAGCGCCGCCATCTTGAGTCGGCCAATGCTACCAGTCTGAAGAAGGATCCTAAGTCGAAACATTACCTATCCATGCCCTCTAGAGATGCTGCCTGATCCATTGAGTTACACCAGCATTTTGTGTCTTTTTTTGTGTCTGCAGTGCCTTGTGTCCACATTTTACTGCTCCACTGTGAAATCTCCTCAAGGTATGCCTACTTTGAATAGGGTCTGAAGCAGGATCCTGGCCCAAAACGTCGCCGATCCATGCTCCCCAGAGATGCTCCCTGACCTGCTGAGTTACTCCAGCACTTTTTGTTCTCTGCAAGTTTCCAGCATCCATGCATCTTCATTGAGTTTGTGTTGGACTGCCCCTAGCCTTCCCAAAAAGGACGTTTCAGAGTGCAATTCTAAAACCATAAACATGAATTTCCTGTTCAACAGCCCAACTCATTGTTGTCCCTCTATTAGTGACATTGATGTTCATCATAATGAAATGGCAAAAGTTACCACTAAATAATAAAAGGTCTGGATAGAGTGGATGCGGAGAGGATGTTTCCACTAGTGGGAGAGTCTAGGACCAGAGGTCATCACCTCAGTACAAAAGGACGTAGCTTTAGAAATTAGATGAGAAAGAATATCTTTCGTCAGGGGTTGGTGAATCTGTGGAATTCCTAGCCACAGAAGGCTGTGGAGGCCAAGTCAATGGATATTTTTAAGGTAGAGATAGATACATTTTTGATTAGTACAGGTGTCAAGGATTATGGGGAGAAGGCAGGAGAATGGGGTTGAGGGGGAGAGTTTGATCAGCCATGATTGAATGGCAGAGTAGACTTGATGGGCCGAATGTCTTAATTCTGCTCTCATCACTTATGAACTCATGAAATAGTAACTGTTCCAAATTAAATGTATACATTACATCATGTTGCACTCCACACAAAAATGTGTGAGTTGGTGATTTCTGTGTGTCTTAACATGTCCTCCTATGTGATGCCACCCCACTAGAATAACTCACATCTTGGTTCTAGGATGCCCTGTGTTGGTATGTGTAGCAGCAGGCCTTGTTCACTGGCAGGCAACAGGTGGAACAATAGCAAAGTGATGGGATGAATAGATGAATCGAGGTGCAATCAATCCCAGTAATTGGTAATTCACCAGCAGATTGGCAGCGAAAGACACAAATTGTTGGAGTATCTCAGCAGGTCAAGCGTCATCCCTGGATAACATGGATAGGTTACATTTCAGGTTGGGACCCTTCTTCAGACTGATAGCAGTGGTGGGGGGAAAGACAGCTGGAAGAGTTCCCCCCCCCAACCCCTACAATCAGTCTGAAGAAGGGTCCCAACCTGAAATGTAACCTATCCATGTTCTCCAGGTAGCCTCTTTGACCTGGAGTTACTCCAGCACTTTGTGTCTTTCCTTGGTAAACCAGCATCTGCAGTTGTTTGTGCAGCATATTGGCGGAATTCTGAACTCCAGCATTCAAAGTAACATGCGCTATGTTACATGTATCCAACACACTCTTTGAACATGTCTGAAGAGTTTCCACATTGACACGTACTACTGGGAACATCATTCTTCCATCGTTCTGTTTGACGTTCCTACGTAAAAAGTGTTCACTCACATATGAGGAAGCTAAATTGGAGGTAGCAAAGAGAGAAGGGGAATCTCAAAAAGTGATGAATAACAACATTTGAACCACAAATCCAGGAATGTAAATGTGTGAATGAAGTTGCACACTACCTACACACTGGGAAATATTAACTCAAGACTGTGCACAACCGTCTGTGTCAAATTGTGCTGGACGGCATGTACTCACTGAAACTAACTGCAACCTTTGTGCCAGATTTCCCCAAAGTATGAAGTGTTTCATTGTGCATTCCCATCAATCATTTTCTGCAGGCTGCCGATCAAATGTCTCTGGGTTCGCTACAACATAACATGTGCAATTGTGGCCTCCAGTAATCTGACATTGTATGACCTATTTCTCCTGCTCCGATTGTAAATCACTCCAGTTGACACCTCGCCATGTACAGGTTCTCTGCATTATGTATCTGAGCTACTGGATGGCAGTCTCTTCATCATCACTCTTTGTTTTATACTGCCAGATCAAATTGCAATTTCTGAATGGAAAGGGGCATAAGAGTTTAGTTTGGTGATGGCTTATGCTAGTATTGCATGTTGGTAGCTCCAAAACTAGATTTTCACATTATTTAGAATTTTACTTTGCGCTTACGTTATTAGTTTATTAATTGAGAAGTTTTGTTCGGAGATACAGTGTGGAAATAGGCTGCGGCCTCTGCAGTCATGGCTGTAGGTGGCAAAACCACCTCCATGAGACACAGGACCACAAGGTTTACCTCTTCCTTACAATTAGTTTTTGTGTGAGGGCTTGTGGCAGCCTGATTCTCTGGGTGATTGACCAATAAGAGACAATTGGTGTGGCTACTCTAATATTTAAGGAGGTTAGAATATGGAGCTAGTTTCACTGGAACATTACAATCATAGTGCCTAAAAATATCTCTGGAGAAAATGGATAGGCAACGTTTCGGGTTGGAACCCTTCTTCAGATTGATTGGGGGTGGAATGGAAGCAATAGACTATAGGTGCAGGAGTAGGCAATTCGGCCCTTCAAGCCAGCACTGCCATTCAATGTGATCATGGCTGATCATCCACAATCAGTACCTCTTTCCTGCCTTCTCCCCATATCCCTTGACTCCACTATCTTTAAGAGGCCTATCTAGCTCTCTCTTGAAAGTATCCGGCCTCCACTGTCCTCTGAGGCAGATAATTCCACAGACTCACAACTCTCTGTGTGAAAAAGTGTTTCCTCATCTCTGTTCTGAATGGCTTACCCCTTATTCTTAAGCTGTGGCCCCTGGTTCTGGACTCTCCCAACTTTGAGAACATGTTTCCTGCCTCGAGCATGTCCAAACCCTTAATAATTTTATGTTTCAATAAGATCACCTCTCATCCTTCTAAATTCCAGAATATACAAGCCCAGCTGCTCCATTCTCTCAGCATATGACAGTCCCGCCATCCCGGGAATTAACCTTGTGAACCTACGCTTCAAGGAAAGACCAGGACAAATCAGAGCCAGCAACAGATGACCTCGGGCAAGGAGGTTCCCTGAAAGACTCCCCTTTCCCGCCTGGGATCATACCATCCCTGACCAACAATCGGCCTGTGTGGAACCTACTTGTCTGGAGCTCATCTGTTGCCGGCCCTGATTTGTCCTGGTCTTTTCATGTTTCCAGATCTCTTTCGCTCCCCACCCCCCCTTCCAAATCTACAATTGGTCTGAAGAAGGGTCCGACCCGAACCATCATCTGTCCACTATGTCCAAGGTGCTGCTTGACCCGTTGAGTTGCTCCAGCATTTTGTGTCTATCTTTGGTATAAGCCTGTATCTGCAGTTCCTTTTTATTAGCTTCAAGGGGATTTGTATTTTCAGGATCAAGGTTTAAACGACAGGAATTGCCCAGTTAGGATTAAGATAAAGAATATTTTATTTTGTTCTTTTAAGAACCTTACCGTAGAGAGCTGTGGAGTTTCAGTTATTTAATATTTTCTGGGCATAGATTTTCCTTTTGATACCAAGGGATATGATGGCTCTGTGGCTAATGCAGGAGAATGGATTTGAAGCTAAAAGAATGTTTTTTAATGCTAAAGTAGGCTTAAAGAGCTGAAAGCGCACTACTTTTTCTATTGGGAATGTATTCCTAGCTTGTTACACCAGAGATTAATGCTGAGTTCTAGATCTCCAAAGAACCTTTCCTACTTTCAGTTAGCTATTATTTACTTGCTAACAGGATGATACAAATGAGGTTCAGGAGGGCAGTTCATGAGATCAGACTAATTGGGCTACTGAAGCCACACTTACATTTTATTGGTGTTATCTCCTCACTGGTGTGACCTGGATGGGATAATGTGAGATGGTTTCTTTCCATGCTTTGTTGTTTTAAGACGCAGAGGGGAATAACAAGCCACAGACATGATTTACAGCTTTTTTCCCCTAAAATTGCAAATAATTCCCAATTATGCACAAAACAAATGTGAAACAAACAACAAGTTCACCGCACTTGAAACAAAAAAGTATCTAATCTTTGACGTTAGAGAGTTCCGACGGAACTCTATAATTCGCGACAATCCTCTACAGTCAGCTCTCCTTTTATCTTTCCTGAGGGACAACGAGGAAGTGTGATGTGTGGCATGTTGCTCCCTTTGAACTGATTTTGATTGTCACAATGGTTGCGCCTCCTCATAAGTAGGATGAGCATCAAAACATTACAGTAATTGCTGTCTCTTTTCTCATCATGTCAGATTGTTTGTTCCGAAATCACACACCATCTCAGCTTTACATGAGTGCTGTGGTTTATAGTTGTAAAGGCATTTAAAAATCATTGGTTGATTCCAGTTAACACTTTTCCAATTAAATTTGACGATTTAACAATGCTAAAGAAAACTGCAGCTTCCTGACACCCAAGTTTGTGTTCCAGGATTTAGTAGCAACATTTTCACCAGAATTTATTTTTGTAAGGTTCCCCACAATAAGATAACTTGTTGTGCAAAAAACAAAGTGCTGTGGGAACTCAGCGGGTCAGGCAGCATCTGTGGAGAGATACTGCAGAGAATATTCTGTTTGAGTAACTTGCAACAAACGGTAGGAACACTGAATTATCTAATTTCAAGTGATTACCCCCTGCCTCCCCATCTGCATTTCTCCCGTGATCCTCAATCATCCTTGTCACCCTATTCCTTTCCCCTCCATGCACTCATCTCTATCCCTGAGACCCCTATTTCCCCATTTATGTTTCCCTCTTCCTCCAGTTTGTTCCCTTCCACTCGTATCTCTCTCCAGCTTTACATTTCATTTCTCCTCTTTCCTTAATCTGACAGCCTTTTGTCTCCCTTTTACCTCTCGCTGATGCCACTTACTCCACCTCTTTGCCAAACCGCCCACATCCCCTCGTATGTATCCACATCACTTGCCAGCCTTTGTCCTGTTCCCATTTCTCTTTTCTGGCTCTCTCTCCCCCCTCATTCTCCAGTTCTCTCCCCTCGCCTCCAACAATCTGAAGAAGGGTCCTGAACTGAAACGGCGTTAGCTATTCCCTCACCAGATGCTGTGTGTATGAAGGAACTGTGCAGTAGAGCAGAAGAGCCTTCTCTCCAGAGATGATGCCTGTCCTGCTGAATTACTCCAGCATTTTGTGCCCCTCCCCAGATGCTGTCTGACTCGCTGAGTTCCCCCGGTAGTTTTGTTTTTTTTGCTCAAGATTCCAGCATCTCCAATTGATTGTGGATCCATGTTACTGCCCTGATGTTAACTCATTGTCCTGTTGACATGAACTGGTCATATGCAATGACTGCTTGGGATTTTCAATTATATAGCAAGAAGATATCTGGACACACGGAAGTGAGGGATTGTCTATGCTGTCCAAGCCTATTTGCCATCACACATTTAGTTTGTGCCTCGGCTCCAGTTCCCTGTTCTTGAACTGTATTCTGTGATAGTCTTACTTAACAATAATCTAATTTTGAACAATTACAAGTGTCGAGCATCCAGAGGTTTTTGAGGACAGAATATGAAATTTGCACTACCCTTGAGGTGATGAGAAACGTACTGAAATAAAACCAGAATATGGTGAGAAATCAGGCAGCATCTGTGGAAACACTTGAGTATGGGTTCCTTTCTTAGAACTGAGTAATAGAAAAAAAACAAATAATATGTAGCGATCCCACTCTTCAAAGCACAGAATACGTTTAAGATAATGCCACTTTATTCTAAATTTTCCCCATTTGAAGATAAAGGTTCCAGCACCAAACTATCACATTTTAAAAATTATTTTAAACAGATTAATTAACATGCCTGTCACTTTTCTAAACTCTAGGGAATACAAGCCAACATTTGTGCAGTTCCCTCATTACTCTAAGCTCTGTATCATTCTGCTGATTCTGTTCACTTCTACCTTCCTTGAGAAAATGATGAATATCCTAACCTTTTTGATTATTTCGATTTTTTTTGGCATTCTTATTTAGTGTGCATTTGGATACGCAAATCATTTAACCTTCTTGACGATTACTTTTCATGAAAAAAGTTTGATTTATCATTTGTGAATTTAAACTGCTTTTTGGATTTCATCTGCTCTGGTTTTGTCCATGGAGCTTCCTACTCTTGCCTACACAAACTGCTTTATATAGAACTCCATGTCAGCTGCACACTTAGATATTTGATACTCTGGCCTGAAGTTAGGTGAGTGCCATAAGAGGCACACTCCATGACCTTTGTGTAATGCTTCTTCCACTTCTTGAAGTCTGCAATTGTAAATTTCAATAGTGGCATTCAACTTAAAGAAAGAGCCAGGAAATGAAACAACATCCCTGCTGGGGACCTATATCAGGAAATTACATCACTGGAGGACCCGAGCTCCGAGTTTCATGTGTAAATTGCTCGTTCTAAGCTTCCCCCTAGTCTAGTTTCATTCAAAAATCACTGAATCTAGCACTTGATCAACATCTTTATTTTGACAAAACACAATTATAGTTCAACTACTGTACCTCTCCCACCGCAGTTTCGATCCTCGTATCAAGCCCTCTAGGTCTCGCTCAAACAGAGACACTCCAGAAGGTCACACAGTCCCAAGCGCTCTACCAGAAGACCGACGCGGCACCTCGTGGTATTGGAATTTTATAGCTGCCTGGATCTCGAGGGGCCGAACCACATGGGAGTAGTCTCTGAACAATCCAATTACAGTTATCGATTAACCCCATACATAACAGACATTTCCCTAACCCAATAACACAGAGGTTAATACATTGTATTACAACAGGACTTCTCAAGGAAGCCAACTTAGCAACCTTTACCCTGATCTGCAAGAAACCCAGACAAGGCTCAATACCTCATCCAATCAACACTCGGCAAAGTAGAACTCTGCAACATTATTTACAATTATTTACAAGGTGTATGTCTGGTTTGCAGTCATCCAATCTATGCATTTTGCACCTAATTGACAGGGTCTGCAGATGTTCTAATTCTTTTCCTGCAGCTTGTATCTAGGCTCTAGACAAACTGACACCACTCTGCAGCTCGTCCCAGTTCTGCAGAGAGCAATTCCAAATTGACCAAATCTCCCAGCAGCCCTGAAGCTTTTACCCCCAAGTTAAGGTCCTAGCCTCTCCAAACTGGCCAGGAGTAACACATGGATAGGAGGTATGAGAAGAAAACTATTTGTTGGTGATGGAATACTAACGTCTAATCTTCTGGTGAGGCACACTGTGGTACACAGAACTCAACACTTAATTAAATCACGTTGGTAGATAGCACTGTTTGTTTACAGAGTTGTCCTTTCGCTTTCAAATTGATCACTACATGCGATATACTGAAGACTGGGTCGTGTTTGAATTAATGCCTGCTATATTCACATCGTTTTCTAACTCCTGCATAATCTCAAACAGCCACAGTTAGCTCTACTGTGTCAGAGCTGAGCATACTCTATTTATTGCTATATGATTTGGGATTTGAATTAAGTTCTATTTTAAGTAATAAATTGAATTGAGAAATTTGTAAGTTGAACTTGTTAACAGAACCACCTCACTATTCTATCATTTGCTCAGTGTTGGTGTTTTTATTGAATCAACTGATGTGACTAAATTATTGCAATAATTCTTGAATTGTGAAGTAAATCATCATCATTCATATTTGAAAAAAATACTTGCCTTCACAGAAAGGCAATTCCTATTCAGTCCCATAGGTTGTTTCTGCCATGTGGAAGAATGATTTTGCCTATAATTTTGATCTGCTGAGAATATTATATCCACCATTTGCAGTTCACCAATTGCTGTTATACAATCTCTTTCATTTAATAATGTAGAATGATGTGCTTGCAGCTCTGCTGTGTAGATTAGTATTGTGCTATAGAAAATCTGATTATGTTGCGCACAATTATTTACCTTGGAGAGAACACCTCATTGAACACAACAACTTCTCCAAGACAAAGCTTTGTTGACCTCGGAAAGGATAGGTTCGAGACCACGTGCCAATTTGGGTCTCAACCCAACCCATTCCATTCCAGAGATGCTGCCTGTCCCACTGAGTTACGTAAGCTTTTTGTGCAAATTTTCATTGGTGGGTTGGTGGTGGAGAGAGTTAACAGCTTCAAATTCCTGGGCATTAACATCTTGTATGACGTGTTCTTTAGAGTTTAGAGATACAGTGTGAAAACAGGCTCTTCGGCCCACCGAGGCTCCACCGAGGCTCCACCGAGGCTCCACCGAGGCTCCACCGGCCAGCGTCAGGACCACCTGTGTGTCTTTGGAGTGTGGGAGGAATCCAGAGCACCCGGAGAAAACCCACGCGACCACAGGGAGAACGTACAAACTCTGTACAGACAGAGCCCATAGTCAGGATCGAACCCAGGTCTCTGGTGCTGTAAGGCAGTAACTCTACCACTGCATCACCTTGCCGCACCAATTCCGCCACTGCCTGAGAAATCTCACTGCCAGTGATGCTGTGCAAACACTGGCAAACACATTGTGTGTGTGTATACCGCACCAAACTTGTGCATTTGACAATAGAGATACTGCTTGACCCACTGAGTTATTCCAGCATTTTGTGTCTATCTATGATACAATGCGATAGAACTTTATTTGTCCCAGGTGGGAAATTGATCTGCCAACAGTCGCAAAAATACATGAATCATAAAATTAAAGTGACGAAGGGAAAGGATTGCGGGTGGGGGAGGGTCATTCACAGTCTAACCCACAACAGAAGGAGGAGGAGTTTCATCTAAGATGGCAGACCAGTTTGGTTTCCACAATTCTCACAGTTAGCTCTTTGCATTTTCTTTGGAAACGAATGGTTTTTGGACCTTGGTCAACATTTTTAGTTATCGATGAAATACATCAAAATGGTGTTGAAAAAAATCATTTGAGAGTTTTAAGACATGCTCAAATGATTTCTCAGTTTGCTGAACAAAGTTGAAATGAGAATTTCACAAGTGGACCAGCTATTTAACCTTATTATTGGAAGATGTCTCCTTGGTTTCGCACATAATTTGATACTAACGCCCTTCTGTAATATACATAAGAATGTTTTCATCTAAATGTTCTTGTTTCCCTGATTGCACCGGAGATTAATTAAGACCTATTGCATGGAAATTAATGTAGGAAAGAGAAAACAACTAATTGTTTGTAGATGGTTGCAGTGCCTTTTAATTGTTGATGATCTGGAGAAATCTCCCTTTTCACGTAGTCAAATAGCACAACCTTAGATTTTATAATGTCATGTCAAGATCACAATTAATTTGAGTAAACCAAATTAATCCCATTTAAATTCCAGCCTGCAATTACCATTGGGAAATGAGTTCATCAAGTCTAATGCAGTGCTTTCATTGAGTGACTATAATTTGTCCCGCTGATAAGGGAGTTGATGAAAATAAAGATATCCTGGAGATGGCATTAGGAAGAAAAATGCTTACTGTTGATCAGTCAAACGAAAGGCACGTCTCCAGTGGCCACTTGTCTGGTGTGTCCCTTCACCTTGATTGAACAGCTTACCTCCTGGGACCCTTCTCAACCAGCCAATTAAACCCTTATGCCGCAGTCAAGTACAGAAAAAAGATTTGATTCCATGAATGAAAAAGCTTTCAATACCTTTTAGCTGTCTTTTTTTTTTGTCAAATCCTACATTCATAGTACCCTCTCTCTGTAGTTTAGTTTAATTTAGAGATACAGTGCGGAAACAGGCCCTTCGGCCCACTGAGTTCACACCAACCAGCAATACCTGCACACTAACGCGATCCTGCACTGAGGACCGTTTTTTACATACATACCAAGCTAACCTGTACGTCTTTGGTGTGTGGGAGGAAACCGAAGTTCTCGGAGAATACACACGCGGTCACGGGGAGAATGTACAAACTCCGTTCAGACAAGGACGCATAGCCAGGATCGAACCCGGGTCTCTGGCGCTGTGAGACAGTAAATCTACGCTGATCCACCGTGCCGCTCTGTATTATTGTGTATTACACTCCGCATTATACCGTGCCGTTGCTGTATTATATTTATTTTTGCACTATTTGTTGTACACGTGATTAATTTGATTGCACCCGCATATGATATGATCTGCCTGAACAGCAAGCAAAACAGTTTTTTACTGTTTAATAATTATAAATAATAATTAAATCAATGGACAGATATTTGTACAGACGTATGGACAGACAAATAGACAAATATCTTTACATGTACATGGAAAAATAACACTGAAACATCCACATACCTGTCCAAATGCCTGCTAAGCATCACAATTGAACATTTGATTATGTTGCCTGTTGCTTTTAATCACTTGTCATGGGATGCAGACCTTGGAGTCTTGAGTGGAGTCAAGTTAAATAAATTGATCAAAATGTTAAACGAAATGTTGCACAATTTAAATGATAATTGAAATGGATTTGATGGAGGATGATCGGGAATTGAATCTCATTTGAGGGGTTGAATGTGGTGCTCAGATAGTTGGTTTGGGGATTGAACATATCCAATGCCAGTTTTAAATGAATGGAGAATCAGGAATGGGCAACAAAATAACTTGCAGGAAGTGGATTGGTTAAGCAATGGAGCTAGTCATTTGAGTAGTCTTTGTATTTTTACCCATTAATTACCAGTTTTCCCAGTAATGCAGCACCTGGAAGCAGAATTGTTGAGTGAAGTAAATAATTGAAAGAATGCTGGAATTTTTTTTTTCCATCGGGTGGCACAGACTTACCCTCGTGGAGCAGGCGATGGCATCTTTTGCCGAGGATCGCCAGTGTTGGAGCTCCGACCGCGGGGCCTGTGGACTATAACATCGTGAAGCCGCGATCTCCGGTAAGAAGCGGCCAATTCGAGAACTCCAAGCCGTGGAGTGTGTTCCGACGTCGGAGTTTAGATCATCCTGACGAGGGGGCCTGAATATCTGTAGTGGCGACTGCGGAGGGTTCAAGGCCCCGTCCACGGGTGAACAAAGATGACTGAACTTTATTGCCTTCCATCACAGTGAAGAATGTTGATTCCACTGTGGTGGATGTTTATGTTAAATTCTATCGTGCATTGTGTTCTCTTTACTTGTATGGTAATTCAAATATCACTGTATCTTTTAATTGGTGCATGTGACAATAAATGTGAACTTAAACTTGAAATGCCCAGCAGGTCAAGCGGCATCTGTGGGAAAAGGAACCAAGTAAACATTTCAGGTTGAAGGGTCTAACAATGATGCTCAACATGAAATGTTAACTCTGATTTGATTCCCTTACAGATGTGGCTTGACCTGCTGAGTATATCCAGCATTTTCTGCTTTAATGTTGTTGCGGTAAATGCCTTTTAACATGTCGTATGGACTAGAGATACAGGTATATTTCATCAAGACTATTGAATAAGCAAGTCACATCCACATCTGCTTTCTATTGATCACCGTTGAACCAGAACTCCTCTCCCTTACCCAGTAAGATAAACTCATGCTCTCAAACTCTACATGAGTTTATCTTAACCTGAAACTTCATGAAGTATTTTTCCCACTCAAATATTCTCCAGTGTACTGATCAGGCTGCCTATCTATGACTGAAACCTCACTTAAATCAGCTCTGCAGCTAAATTGTGTACATTTCATTTTCCTTAGATTAGTTTCCTAATTGGCTTCATGACAGCCACTCAATACATCATGTGGCTCCTGGCTAAAGTTTAAGCTAGCAGTCAGAATGGAGACACAAGAAACTGCAGATGCTGGGATCTTGAGCAAAAAAAAGTGCTTGAGCATCGGTGGTCTGGCAGAATCTGTGGAGGGAACGGGAAGGCAATGTTTCAGATCAGTGACCTCTTTGTCTTGACCAGAGACATCATCTGCCCATTCCCTCTACAGATTGTGCCTGATCCGCTGAGTTCCTCCAGCGCTTTGCGTTTTGCTCAAGATTCCAGCATCTGCTGTTTCTTGTGATTCCATTTTCTTAAAAGCTGTTGGCTCAATTGCACGTTCACATTATAACCATTCTGGGTACAAAGATTTTCCTTGAATTCTAGAATCAGAGTTGCACAGCACAGGGCCTTTGTGCTGTCAAGTGCATGTTGACCATTGTGCATCCATTTGCTATACGGATCTCATGTGAACCTCCTTTGACGATATGATACGATAGAACTTCATTTATCCCAGTAGGGAAATTGATCTGCCAGCAGCCATAAAACACAAAACTCCCCCAGATTCTACCACTCATCAATGCACTGGGCCAACTAATAGCTATACAGTGGCCAACTAACCTTTCAACCAGCTTGTTTTTGGGCTGTGGAAGGAAACTAGACCACTTGGTCATGGAGAACATACAGCACAGGGCATTAGGATTAAACCCGGGTCTCTGGAGTTGTGAGGCACAGTCTCCAACAGCTGTGTTACTCTGCTGCAAAATGAAGATATTTAATAAGTCAAGTCAAGTTTATTTGTCACATACACATATGAGATGTGCAGTGAAATGAAAGTGGCAATGCTCGCGGACTTTTGTGCAAAAAGACAAACAACCAAACAAACTATAAACACAATCATAACACACATATACCTTTACATAATAAATAATGGAAGGAAAAACGTTCAGTAGAGTTAGTCCCTGGTGAGATAGGCATTTACAGTCCGAATGGCCTCTGGGAAGAAACTCCTTCTCAACCTCTCCGTTCTCACCGCATGGCAACGGAGGCGTTTGCCTGACCGTAGCAGCTGGAACAGTCTGTTGCAGGGGTGGAAGGGGTCTCTCATGATATTGTTGGCTCTGGAGTTGCACCTCCTGATGTATAGTTCCTGCAGGGGGGCAAGTGAAGTTCCCATAGTGCGTTCGGCCGAACGCACTACTCTCTGCAGAGCCTTCTTGTCCTTGGCAGAGCAATTCCCAAACCAGATGGTAATGTTACCGGACAAGATGCTTTCCACCACCGCTGCGTAGAAGCACTGGAGGATCCTCGGAGACACTCTGAATTTCCTCAAATGCCTGAGGTGGTAAAGGCGCTGCCTTGCCTTACTCACGAGTGCTGAGGCGTGTGATGCCCATATCATATCCTCAGAGATGTGGACTCACAGATATTTAAAACAGTTCACCCTATCCACAGGATCCCCATTTATCCTCAATGGAGTGTACGTCCTCGGAAGATGTGCCCTCCTAAAGTCCATGATCAGCTCCTTCGTTTTTTTGATGTTCAAGAGGAGTCTGTTATCCTGGCACCAGAGTGCTAGATCAGCCACCTCCTCCCGGTAGGCCTTCTCGTCGTTGTCTGAGAACAGGCCCACCACCACAGTGTCATCAGCAAACTTAATTATTGAGTTGGAGCTGAACCTAGCCACACAGTCATGTGTGTACAGGGAGTACAATAGGGGGCTGAGGATGCAACCCTGGGGCGATCCTGTGCTCAGGGTGAGGGACTTCGATGTATTTCCTCCCATCTTGACTACCTGGGGCCTGGCGGTGATAAAGTCCAGGACCCAGGCACATAGGGAGGTGTTGAGCCCCAATTCCATTAGCTTCCCGGCCAGTCTGGTGGGGACGATCGTGTTGAAGGCTGAACTGTAGTCTATGAACAGCATCCTCACGTAGCCCCCCTTCTGGCTGTCCAGATGGGAGAGAGCAGTGTGCAAGAGCTAGGAGACCGCATCATCCGTGGATCTGTTCGGACGGTATGCGAACTGCAACGGGTCCATGTTCCGAGGGCGGAAGGCGCAGATGTGTTTCTTCACCAGCCTCTCAAAGCATTTCATGACTACTGAGGTAGGGGCCACCGGACGGTAGTCATTCAGACAGGCTGGGGAGGCATTTTTAGGTACCGGTACAATGATAGATTTTTTGAAGCAGGCAGGGACCACGGACGTCCAGGGAGTGGTTAAATAATGTAGTGAGCACTGGAGCTAGCTGCGTAGCACAGGACTTGAGTACTCGCCCCGAGATGCCATCGGGGCCTGCAGCTTTTCTCGTGTTCACCCGTGTCAGAGCCCTCCTCACGCCATGCTCGGACAGCGAGAATGTGTGCACATTCCTCCCTTCAGCTTCGGTAGCCAGCCCGCTGGCGGTATTGTCGATAGTCGGCAGACCTGGGGTGGTGTTGCCCCTCTCAAAACGAGCGTAAAAGTAGTTCAGGTCATCAGCTAGATACTGTGAGTGCCCTTGCCCTCACTGCCCCCTTATCCCTCCTTCAAACGCACTTTTTGTTCCAACTTGCACTGCCTCTCCTCCCCTGCATGACTATTCAACTCTATCAACCTTGTCCATCCATCCGTTCACAGGTTCTCCACTATGCCCTCGAGCAAGGTGCTGTTGTTGGGAATTAGTTCGTGCCTTTCAAATGTAGCATCAAAGTTATTCTACGAACTCACCAAACATTGGACTTTTGCAAAACAACTCCAAAACTGCCGTTTGCAGACATTTTAAAAATGTGCCAGACAGTAGTGGAACTTTCCTGAAATTTGGTTTAATTGACTCCAAGTCAATGAACTCCAGAGATACATTTCAGAAAGAGCATGACATGCCGATGCTACTATGTTTCGTAGAGTATCGCATCTTTGTACCTCATTCCAACTTGTGATGAGTCCTCAGAGAAACGTACAAAACTGATATAGACACATATTTTATGTCCTACTGACTATAATGTGATATTTGTACAGCTCAGAAAACCATTTATCTTAATTAAAACTCTTGAGATTAAAATCCAGGTTTGTATTGCTTGTCGGAGGCGGATTTCCTCAGGCTGCTAACTGATGAAGAAAAATTGATCGCTTCCGTTCCCGGTTTATTATTTTAAAAATGGTCTATATTTTGTGTTATTCTCTCTCCATGATCATTATTTTATAATTAAATATACACAACAGTTTGAGTCACGTATATTGTGCAAAACCCAGTAATTTTGATTATATTTTGAGTGGATGTTTCTGGATTAATTTATGGGAATTAAACATTAAATTCCTTCCATCTGGCATATAAATTCATGACAGTGAGATTTAAAGATCATGTTATATTGTGAATTCTTGTGTGAATGGGATTAGTTTGTTGTTTGGATACATAGGCTATTTAAAAAAATTATCCTTTTCTTAAGAAATGGAATCTACAGGACATTCTTAATGGGAAAGGAGTGGGCAGAAAGGCATGTCATGCATGGTTGA